>NC_067475.1:136852830-137164080 GCF_947179515.1 Apodemus sylvaticus | reverse complement strand
GTGACCCACAGGCGGTGGGAGCACTGTTCGCTCTGCTCTGCCATGCTATTCTTCGCTGAGAACAGGCTTCTTGTCACTTCCACTGTCTCAGAATGATATCACCAAACTTACGTGGAGTTTTGCTAAGACAGACTCACAAGGTGAGGCGAGACCAGTGGGAGGACATGTACTGTTTGGAGGGAGTATAAATAGGACTCAACAGTGACGGAGCTTGCGTAGCTAGCTGTGCAACGCTTCTTTTTTGTTTTTGTTTGTTTTGTTTTTGTTTTTTGTTTTGGTTTTTTTGAGACAAGGTTTCTCTGTGTAGTCCTGGCTGTCCTGGAACTATATAGACCAGGCTGGCCTCCAACTCCGAAATCCGCCTGCCTCAAAGGCGTGCACCACCACAGCCCGGCATGTGCAACGCTTCTTGGTCTCGAGTCTTCATCTTCTTTGATCTTATTTCCTTGAGGGTGGCATGGAAGAGAACTCCTCCTTGAGTCCCAGCCAGTCCAGGTCTCTCCTGCTGACCCATGCCGGTTCAGTGGAGGCCTAGTTGTTTCTGCTGGGTTGTGCCAGCGCTGCTGATTCCTGTTTGCTATCTCGACCCTGCTGAACTGGACTGCTGGTGTATCCATGAAGTGTTTGTGAGTGGAGCGAGCTGCTACTGCTGATTTCTTTGAGCTGAACTGCTAATTTCCTGACAACACAGATTGGATTTGCTCCCCCAAACAATTTCTCAACAGGTCCACTTCCCCAGTATCGTAATAACCTTTCTTTTCTACTACCTCTGGTGGGTGGTGGGCTAGAAGGGAGGTTAAAGCATCTAAGAACTATCATTAAAATTAGGCTTTGAAAAATTGAATCTGCTGGGCAGTGGTGGTGCACGCCTTTAAACCCAGCACTTGGCATCTAAATACTGTGACATTCTCTCTCTCTCCCTCCCTCCCTCCCTCCCTCTCTCTCTCTCTTTCTCTCTCTCCTCCCCCTCCTTTCCCCCCTCCCTCTAGTGACGCAGGCCAAGAGGACTCGTCTTGCCTGCGTCACTACTTTTATTCCAAAGTATTTTGACTACAAAATACTTTGGAATAAAATTGCTCCTCTCTGTAGAATTAAGTCAAACCCCCAGGGCAAACGGAGAAGCCCTGTAACTGACCGTAATCGCGTGGCTCCCCCTTGTGACCTCTACTAGATTCACAATGAGAAACCAGTAGCCGCCGGCAGCATCTTTATAAACTCAACAGTCTTGCTCACGCCTCAATTCCCTATTCCGTGCCAGAAGCTAGGTACACTAGCAGTAAAGAATGTCTGCAAACCCTCTCTCTTTTTTGGGTCACACTGGCGTGCCTAAATATTCATTTGTCCAAGAGGAGAACGCCTATAGATTACAGAGATCACCAAACTGCATCTCACAAGTCTCTCCTTTATCGCACAGCTTGACTTCCCGGGGGGCGTGGTGACGGGGGCGGGTCAGTGACGAACGGCTGTCAATACCATGTGATTGACAGCAAGAACAGGGCGCTGGGGCGTTGGCCTGGTGAGACACAAACCGCAGCTGGGACTTTGCAAGTAACCTTGGATCTTAAGGTACCCCCGGCTCGATTTAGCTATCCACTCACAATTAGTTGAACCCCAAGGGTTTAAATCACAAAACCGCCTAACATAAGCTTGTCTTTTCTAATTGTATTGAAACATCTTCAACTCACACCCAGATTAGGGGGTTGGGGAGGCAGATCACTGGAGGAGACCTAGGATTACATTTAAAAATGTTTTATAAAGTATTTTTTATTTTGTATTTATTGTATGAGTGTTTTGCCTGGATGTATGTCTGTGCACCACTTGTGTTCCTGGTGTCCAGGGAGCCCAGAAAGTTTCAGATGACCTAGAACTGGATTTATAGGTGAGCTCAGATGTGAGCCTTCTCGTGGGTGTTGGGAATTAAACCTGGGTCCCCTAGTAGAGGAGCCAGTTTTCCTAACAGCTGAGCCATCTCTCCAGCCCCTGGAGTCCATTCTTAACACTGAAGGAGGGGCAGGAGAACACAGCCGCACTCTGGACCTCCGTTCTTACCCTGCCAAGCACGGAGCACCACTGAACTAACTCTACTGCAGGCCCGAGGGATAATTCAAAAAATCAGTTATTTATGTTCATTCACTTTAATCCTTTGCTTACTGACGGTCAAAGTACAAAAAGGATTGAAATGACGGAATGCAATCCTTCGTGACAGCCTCTGTTCATTCTACCAGGATTTCTTTTTAGGATTTTTTATTATATTATTATTATTATTATATTATTATTAGTATTATTTAGTATTGGGGGGGGGGATGCCTGCGAAGGGTTCATATATATATCCCTTGCTGTTGGAGTAACAGTACAGGCGTTTGTGAACCACCATGTGCATGTGCATGCTTTCTCTGCAAGAGAAATAATACTCTCTTAACGGGGGGGGGGGGGGTGGCGGGGAAGGGAAGGGAGGGGGAGTTTCTTCAGCCCTCCCTTCTCTCGCTTTTTTTTTTTTTTTTTTTTTTTTTTTGGTTTTTCGAGACAGGGTTTCTCTGTATAGCCCTGGCTGTCCTGGAACTCACTCTGTAGACCAGGCTGCCTTCGAACTCAGAAAGCCGCCTGCCTCTGCCTCCCAAGTGCTGGGATTAAAGGCGTGCGCCACCTCTGCCGCCCGCCGGCAGCCCTTCCTTCTCTAACTCCACCTCCAACCTCCCAAGACTTCAAGAACCCGGGATGTGGTCTGAGGACCCATCTCCAGTCACATCACGTTTTTTCTCGGTCCTGGACTTATCTAGCCCGGATGTTGGGACTTGAGTACAACCACCATGCGTGAAACACTAATGATCCTGAAGACTCTGAGGATCGATCACTGAGGGCCTCCAGGGAACCGATGTGTGGGAAGGCGCTGAGCTCAGAGGGGAGGGCCGCACGGCGGGGATGTGCCCGCAGGGGGCGCTAGACCTCTCAGCACTGCTTGCCTCTCAAAGTCCTGCTGTCAGGCCCCGCCCTTAGCACGAAGCCACGCCCTCTTCGTGCTCAGGCCACGCCCCCACCCTTAGGGTTCCCGCCCCCTGTTCCCCATCTTCACTCTCGCGGCCTGCTGTGGCGCATGCGTGGGGTGACGAGGTGAGTGCGGCTGGGCCTGGCGGGCAGGGAAGGGCAGGGCCAGGGAGGGCGCGGGCGGCTGGGGAGGGCGCGGGCGGCGGCCCGGCAGCCCCCTCCGTACCACCATCCGGGCGTGCCTCGCCGGAGCTGCGCTGCTGCGTGAGGTGAGGGCCGGCCTCCGGGGCCTGCGGGGCGAGCGGGGCCTGCCCGGCCCGGTGCGTGTCGGCCGCTCGGGTGGACCCCGCGGCGGGGGTGGCGGGGGCCTATGCCGGCCTGCCGGAGGCCGCTCCCGCGGGAGAAGCTGGAGTCCAGCGGGGCCCGGGCCCTGCGTCCTCACGGACAGCGGTTCTCAGGAGAGGCCAAATCAGACAAGCGCCCTTCGAAGCCCGCGTCAATTCCTGTTATTTGCGACAGGGTCCTGTGTAGCACAGGCTGGCCTTAGAGGCGTGTGCCACCAGTTAGAACGTGAAAATTCGCTTTATGTTTGAAAATGTGCGTGCTTATTGCGTGTGTGCATGCGCACGTGTGCCTTGGCGCAAGTGTAGAGGTCAGAGGGCAGCTTTCAGAGGAGGCTGTTCTTCCCACCATGTGGGTTCCGGTGGTGGCTCTCAGGTCGCCAGGCTTAGCATTAAGCGCCTCCTGAGCCATCACACCGGCCTCTCTGCCTCTTGAGTGCTGAGTGCTGGGGTTGAAGATGTGTGCTACTGATTTTTTTTTTAATGATACATTATAAACTATGGATATATTACCACAATATTAACTTTTTTTTTCCCTGAGTGAATGGATTTTAAGTGATTACATGTCAAATGTCCTGGTTTTCTACAGTGACACCTGTGTATAATTGGGGAAGAATAAGATTCAGATAGTTCACAGTCTTTTTGAAGGGATAACTAGTAAGCACGAGTTTATATAGTTTGCATTATTTCATTAAGAAGCCAAGGAACCTGCTGCCAAGTCTGAGCACCTAGGCCAATGCCCGGGACTCACACGGCTCCTGGACTGTGGCATTGCACGTATGTGCACTCCGGATGTCTTTATGAAGTCACTTGTACAAACACAGATCCATACTGTTTGCTTACGTGAAGGCTGGTTGACAGGTCTTGGTTGTGAGTGGTCTTAACGAACCTTTGGTGTTAATTCAGTCCTGAAAAGCCAAACTCTCCTCCACCTTCCTCGTGTGACAAGCCAAGTCCAAATTGCAATTTTAAGTACTTATAATACCATGATTGGTTTCTTTTTCTTTTTTGCTCATGTTCTGAGCAACCTGAAATATTCTGACAGTTGTGTTCTCCCTGATCTTAGAATATAATAAAATATAGGCTATAAGAAACTTTGTCTCCAAAAAATGCTGTTTATGGTGTTTGGTGAGGCATTTTGTCTAAGTCTCTAACATTTCTATAAGAGTATGGCTGTCAGTTTTTCAGATCATCACCTCCCCTTCTGCTTGTGGTTAAGAACTTGAAGATGGCCTTGCTGCTGGCAGTGTGGAAGGAGGGCTCACACACACACAGTTAGTTACCAGATGCCAAAAGTCCGAAGACAAGTGTTCCATCCTTGGTCCTTTGGTTCCATCTGTGTCGTAATGGACTTTAATGGCGTTGGTCTCTTCCTTGCTTAGAATGAGGTGAGTTTGAAAGGGACCCCTTTTGTGTTCCTCCTGGCATGGTTGGGGAGATGACATGAGCAGGAAGAATGCACTTGTTAATAAGTGTGTGATCATGTAACATATAATAGCAAGTGCCCCTCAGGAAGGTTTCCACTAGAAGTGACAGATTCATCTTATATTTGCCTGGGGTGCCTGTAACCCCAAAACGCAGGAGGCTAGGACAGTGTCACAATAGGGTTCAGGGCTAGACTGGATTATGCATGTAGACCCCGTCTCAAGAAACTAAAAAGAACTGAGGTAAAGGCAGTGATTAGGGTGCTCCCTCCCTACTCTGCAGCAGCAAACATGCTAAGCTGAGGGGAGAGGAGGAGCTTTCATTTGAGGTTAATGGGTCACCTTTTTCTGTGATTATTTCTAAAACTAAAATGAATTGAAAAACAAAACTTAAATTGGTTAGACTTCAGGTCAAATCTAACTCTACCACATACATGTACTTAATATCCAGATGCCTTGACTCAGTAGATATAACCAACAGTTCTGGCAAGCTGTAGATACATTACCTGACTGAAAGAAGACGTACTACCGGGTGTGTAACTGAATTTCAGTAAATCAGCACTGATGTGTAAAAACTTGGACAGGTTTAGGTATATGATTCTATATTTGACTATATTTGTACTTTTTTTCTTAATATATATGTGTGTATATGTAATACTTATCTGAATTAGACAAGCTCTCCCTTTGTAGCCCTGGCCTGAAGGGTAATATATAGACCAGGCTGGCCTCAACCTCACAGAGATCTGCCTGCACCAGCTTCCCAGGTGCTGAGATTAAACATGTGTGCCAGCCGGGCGTGGTGGCGCATGCCTGTAATCCCAGCACTCTGGGAGGCAGAGGCAGGCGGATTTCTGAGTTCGATGCCAGCCTGGTCTACAGAGTGAGTTCCAGGACAGCCAGGGCTACACAGAGAAACCCTGTCTCAAAAAAACAAACCAAAATAAAATGTGTGCCACTTCAACTAGTCATTTGTGTTTTTTTTTCCCTAATGATTGCATAAACTAATAGACTTATTCTGTAATTTTGTTATCAGATATAGTTAGGACTATAAATAAAGGTAAGCTTGTTTTAGAGAAACAGGAACATTTATATATGGTTGGATATTTACATACATATTCATATATATTTGTTATGTATAATATATAATAGTTTAGAAAGCATAAGGAAGATGCCTAAGTTTGTTCTTTCTGTTGCTAATTTAATATGTAGACGGTTTTACCTATGATCTATGGCTCGCTCAGTGGTACTATTGCTTCCATAACTGCTGGTCTCTTTCCCTTGTAGGCACTTTTTGTCGTTTGTGGAAACTTGCCTGTAATTCATCTTCCTCCCTGCAGTATTGAGAGTTATACCAAGTAAGTGGAATATATTCAAACTAATTAGTAAATTTTCTAATGACTCATGGGAGTTTAGTAGTTGGGGTGGTTGCTACACTTCTTAGTAGAATGTTGAATGTGACCTCATAAGATTCTTCTTTCTTAAAAATTGCTTATGTTCTAAGATTCTCTGCAACACTTTCTGGAAGCCATTACATTGATGTAGACTCATAAGTATATTTTTAAGGAAAAATATCCATCTTTAGGTTGAAATCTATAGAAAGTGTATGCCTACAGGCATAATGGCTTGTTTGCATGTGTCTGACAGGATCTCACTTTGTAACCATGGCTGGTCTGGAACTCTTTATGTAGACGAGGCTAGCCTTGAACACTGTCTCAGCCTCCAGAGTTTTGGGACTAAAAGGTGTGTGTTTGCTTTGTTTTATGATACAGGGTCTCATAGTGTAGGCTTGTCTAGAAGACACAATGCTTTCAGTAGAGGCATTCTGCAATGTTCTTCTGACATCTATTGTCATGGTCCACACAGACTCCTTTATAAAATAGTTTGTATGGATAGATGTCTTACACCACATGCATATCTGCTGTCCTTGGAGACCATAGAAGGGAGTCAGAGCTCCTGGAATTCAAATTATAGGTGGTAGTGAGCTGCCTTGTGGGTTCTGGGAATTGAACCCAGGTGTTCTGGGAGAGCTGTCTGTCTTCTTAGAAACTGCTGAGCCATTTCTCCAGCACCCCTCCCCCAAGATTTCTTATTGCTAATAAATTTTTTTGGTTCAAAAGAATTTTATAGTAATATCAGTTATTGTACCATGCTTGTTATAATGTTCATTTTTTAGATTGAAAAGATATGAATGAATATCCTAAAAAAAGAAAAAGGAAGACTTTACACCCTTCTCGCTATTCAGGTTAGTCTATAATTGAATTATTTTTGAAAGAGTAATGGATTATTGTTATTCCCATCAATTTTTACATAGATAAGACAGAACATCGGGACCACCTTCTGGTATGAGAACACCGACTAAGTCCTCTGCATACATGTTATATGGATGGGGTGCTACAGGGATGCTTTGCAACTTACATTCTATTCGCTTGTCTCTGGGAGCTAGAAATACTTAAAACTGGATTTCCAAGCTTCCTCATCATGTAGAATAATTGGATTTTGCCTGTCAGTCATAAGTTGTGCTTAATGTGCAGCTATAACTTCAGCAGAAAGCAGTTTGCATTGATGAAAAGAAGCTGTATTTTTTATACTATTTTTGGAACTGTGAACTTTATGTGTGTTTATTTGCATGTGCATGCCTGGTGTCTAGGAAGACCAAAGCAGGTATTGGATCCCTTGGAGCTATAGTTACAGGTGGTTGTGAACCATCAGTTGGGTGCTACAGCTGAACCCAGGTTTTCTGCAGAGAGTAACAAGTGCTTAGTTGCTGAGTTATCTCTCTACCTCAGTTTTCATTTGGATTGTATAATCTGATTTGGTGCTCCTGTGTTAAAATAAGAGGAGGTCTGGGCTGGGGAAGTAGCTCTGGGATAGAATGTGCAAATGAAGGCAAGCACAATTGAGTGAGGTCAGCTTAGGCTACAAGAAAGTCAATCTCACAAGGGGAGAGGGAAGGGCCAGGTGGTGGTGGTGTGCACCTTTAATCTCAGCAATCAGGAGGCAGGCTGGTCTCTGGAGGCCAACCTGGCCTACAGAGCAAGTTTCAGGACAGCTAGGGCCATTTCACAGGTACCCATTAGCTTGTTCCACCCCATGTACCCTCTGAGGATGGTGAGCCTAGCCTGCTGCTTACTGGTAGCTTTTTGGGGTGGCTGCTATTCAGAAGCCATCTTTGCTCTTGAGATAATTTCTCTTTATGTATTATGCTTTCTTGGTATTATGCTACCTTGGTAGTTCATGGTAGTTAATTCACTGATTTAAATATTAGCACAATATTTATCACATATGTATACTTTATAAAATTCAAATTGTAAGGAAATGTTGTGAGCCACCATGTGGGTGTTGGGAACTGAACCCAGGTCTTCTACCATAGAGTATCTGAGCCATCTCTCCAGCCAGTGTCTGTTTCTAAAAGTAAATAAAGTTTTTCTTCTATTATTTAAATTCATTTTAGGGTTAAGGTCTCGTTTGGCCCAGACTGGCCTGTCCTGACCCACCTTAGCCTCTGCAGTGCTGACACCGCAGGCAAGCAGTAGCACTTGCCTTCCAGTGCAGTCTAATCAGTGGCTCTTTTAAAGCGAGTGCTGGTGTTTGATCTGAAGTGTAAAACTGAAGAACATGCTATATTCTTCCTACTGAAACTCACTAAAATCATGAAAATACGGGTTAGGGATATAGGTCAGGGTAGAGGGTTCGCCTGGATGTGCAAGGCAGTGGGTCCAATCTTTAACACTGGGGGGGAAAGCAGACAAAAGATGCAAATTTGTGTATCATTAGTATCTGTATATTGTGCTGGGAATTGTCTTCATTTTGTTTTACATTCAGATTCTTCTGGAATAAGCAGAATTGCAGATGGAGTCAGTGGAATTTTTTCTGATCATTGTTACAGTGTCTGCTCTATGAGACAGCCAGACTTAAAATATTATGACAACAGAGGTATGGCTCCTATTTTCCAGAATACTTTGTGTAACTTGTTTTTACAGAACCTAGGGATGTCTCCGTGTGGGTAAGTTTCTGCCTACCATTTAAGACCTGACTCCTTTGTAGTACTACAGAAAAATAAAACAGACACAAAACCTGCCTTTGTGTATTTTCCCTTGGGAACTATCTGAAAAGGTAGTTTAAATGTGGGTTCATGGTTTCAAGACAGGCAAACATTTTGTAAAAAATGAGCTTTTTAAAATCAAATTAGTAATTTCCATTTTTAAGCACACTCTTTCAGTCCTTTTTAGTTGGCTAAGAGTTGACACAAACCCGAAGTGATGTAGAGGTGAAGTGTTGATGGTAAAGTGTTAGGAAGCACTTGCCCACTTGTCTCAGCCTGGAGTGCTGATGGAGGGGAAGGGAGAATGGAAACCGGCTCTTGATGTTTCAGTCTCCCATTCCTGTTGCCTGCTCTTTTCTAGAGCACTGGTACTGGTAAGTGGTAAGAAGGTGTGCCTCTGCTGCTCCCATCCCCATCTGTGACCCAGCCATAAGTGTGAGCCCATGCCTGGCACACTCACACTCAGACATGCTCACAGGCCTGCATCTTGTACCTGTGAGAGTTCACAGGACTGCTTTGCCTTTTCAGTTGAGAGCCTAAAAGAAGCACCATAGGGCCGGGCGGTGGTGGCGCACGCCTGTAATCCCAGCACTCTGGGAGGCTGAGGCAGGCGGATTTCTGAGTTCGAGGCCAGCCTGGTCTACAGAGTGAGTTCCAGGACAGCCAGGGCTACACAGAGAAACCCTGTCTCGAAAAACCTAAATCCAAAAAAAAATAAAATAAAAAAAAAAAAGAAGCACCATAGGAGTGAGCACACTTTATGTCCAGGTCTTGGTTTATAGTACCAAGGAACCAAGGCCCCTGTAGACATGGCTGGTCTAGATCGGGGAGGAAACAGACAAGATGTGTTTGGAGTATCTTGTGGTGCTGGAAAATAGGGAAATATCAAAAGCAAAATGATACACGGTATGGATGAACTAAAGGAGCACAAGAGCCCACTGGAGGCTGACTGATTGCTTGTCTACCACATGAGGCCCTGGTTTCCACTCCAGCAGTAAAGACAGAAGAAAAGCTCCCAATAGCTAGAGCTGAAGTGATTTGAGAAAACATGAATCTATACTGCTATAAATGACTCTGTGAATAAATAGGGATAGAAGAGAAAATTGTCTGCACAAGAGAATTCCCACTTATTTATATCAGTGCTCCTTCCTTAGGGAGGTGGAAACCCATGCTCCACTTTTTAGTGTGGACTTCACAGAGACTTCCAGGGAGTAGAGTAGGAAAAGGACAGTTCAGAAACCAAATTGCTCCATTAGCTAGGTTGGGAGGGGCAGCTCAGCAGTGTATACCCTGAAGGGTTTTGCCCTCCCGGACCTCATAATCACATGAGTAATGAAACAAAAAGGTAAATTCATTATTGGAGCTTTACAAACTATAAAGTAGTCCTTAGAACAGTCAGCTTTAGCTGGGCAGTGGTGGCGCACGCCTGTAATCCCAGCACTCTAGGAGGCAGAGGCAGGCAGATTTCTGAGTTGGAGGCCAGCCTGGTCTACAGAGTGAGTTCCAAGACAGCCAGGGCTATACAGAGAAACCCTGTCTCAAAAAAAAAAAAAAAAAAAAAAAAAAAAAAGGTTAGCTTTAAGCTACCTAGAGAGACATAGCTAAATGTACTGTAAGATCCAAAAAGACTGGGTAGAGACCAAGTAAGTCAGGCTGGAGAGATGGCTTAGTGGTTAAGAGCATTGACTGTTCTTCCAGAGGTCCTAAGTTCAATTCCCAGCAGCCGCATAGTGGCTCACAACCATCTGTAATGGGGATCTGATGCCCTCTTCTGTGTGTCTGAAGACAGTGACAGTGTACTCACATACATGAAATTAAATCTTTAAAAAAAAACAAGCCAAGTAAGTCTGAAGTGTGGGCTTCCATTATTAATAATGTATCAGCACCAGTAGTCATGTCAGTTAACTGTAACAAATGCCTCATATTCATGTAAATGATAGTGGGGAAATGCTTGTGATGTATTAGCACTTTATACTATTCTTTTAAAAACAAAGTCTATTAAAACACATGTTGCAGTCCAGTTTCCCAGTTGACCCTTATTTCAGTTTCTGTGCTAACTTGGAGAGAATGAGACTAGAATAGAGGAATGATGGTTCAGTCTCAATATCTTAAAGTTCCTCAGGATGTTCAGAGTGTGTTCTAGTATTAGTAGCATATAAACAAAGGCAGTGGGGAGCTTGGTTCTATGCTCACTGGCTTAGGGATCTCTAATAAGTAATGAGTCCTTTCAAAGCGAAGCCCAAGTTGTTAGTTTCTATTGCTGTTAAAAATAGTATTTTTGATGCTTAATGCTTTGATAGAAAATGTTTTTCCAAATTCTTCTTACAGATGATGACTCTGATCCTGAAACAGCAAATGACTTGCCCAAATGTACAGATGGAGCCAAGGCCAGAAGCAGGAATCAGAGCCACCTGGTTCCCAGCCCTGTGCTTAGGATTCTAGACCACACTGTCTTTTCCACAGGTTAGAGGAACTCATTAATAGCATTTAGCATATTTTGTTCAGATCAACTAAAAGCATATACTGTAACTTCCTCTCACAGGATTGTTTCTAAGGAGGCTTATTTAGAGCAGTGCTATAGCCGCGAGGATGACTGATTCTACAGGGGCTTCATTAGTCAGTGTGACAGCAGTGGGGCAGCTGGCTAATGGGATGTATATTGAGCACGGGACTTCAACAATGGAATGGTTGTTTCTAATGGGGCCTTTTAGTACAGTACTGCAATGGTGGGTTTTCTCTTTTCAGAAAAGTCGGCTGATGTTGAGATCTGTGATGAAGAGTGTGCCTCACCTGAATCAGTGCATCAGCAAACTCAAGAGGAGAGCCCTATAGAGGTTCACACCTCAGAGGATGTCCCGATTGCTGTGGAGGTTCATGCCATTTCTGAAGACTATGATATAGAGGCAGAGAACAATTCCTCTGAGAGCCTCCAAGACCAGACTGATGAAGAACCACCAGCTAAACTCTGTAAAATCCTTGACAAGAGCCAAGCTTTGAATGTGACTGCCCAACAGAAGTGGCCTCTGCTGAGAGCCAACAGCAGTGGCCTCTACAAGTGTGAGCTTTGTGAATTCAACAGTAAGTATTTTTCTGACCTAAAGCAGCACGTGATCCTGAAGCACAAGCGCACGGACTCGTCCGTGTGCCGGGTGTGTAAGGAGAGCTTCTCCTCCAACCTGCTCCTCATCGAGCACACCAAGCTCCACGAGGAAGACCCCTACATCTGTAAGTACTGCGACTACAAGACCGTGATCTTCGAGAACCTCAGCCAGCACATCGCGGACACCCACTTCAGCGACCACCTTTACTGGTGCGAGCAGTGCGACGTGCAGTTCTCCTCCAGCAGTGAGCTCTACCTGCACTTCCAGGAGCACAGCCGCGACGAGCAGTACCTGTGCCAGTTCTGTGAGCATGAGACAGGCGATCCTGAGGACTTGCACAGCCATGTCGTCAATGAGCATGCGCGCAGACTGATAGAGCTGAGTGACAAATGTGGCAATGGTGGCCATGGGCAGTGCAGCCTTTTAAGCAAGATCACCTTTGACAAATGCAAAAATTTCTTCGTGTGTCAAGTATGTGGCTTTCGGAGCAGACTTCACACAAATGTCAACAGACACGTGGCTATCGAGCATACTAAAATATTCCCTCATGTTTGTGATGACTGTGGGAAGGGCTTTTCTAGCATGTTGGAATATTGCAAGCATCTAAATTCACATCTGTCTGAAGGGATTTATTTATGCCAATATTGTGAATATTCAACAGGACAAATTGAAGATCTTAAAATTCATCTAGATTTCAAACATTCAGCTGACTTGCCTCATAAATGTAGTGACTGCTTGATGAGGTTTGGGAGCGAAAGGGAATTAATCAGTCACCTTCCAGTCCACGAGACTACCTGACTGTTTCGTTACATAATGTTTATGTAAAATAATAAACGCTTTTTTTAATGTTAAAATGGGCAAGCTGAAGTACTGTGACAAGTTTTCAGGCACCACTGCACTTTACAGAATGATTATACTTAATGGTTTTCAGTTGCATGGCAGTCATAGTTATCACTTTTGGTGAATACTCAGTTTATTGTTTTTCTTTTTTTAGATTTATTTATTATTATATCTAAGTACACTGTAGCTGTCTTCAGAGACCAGAAGAGGGCGTCAGATCCTTTTACGGATGGTTGTGAGCCACCATGTGGTTGCTGGGAATTGAACTCAGGACCTTCGGAAGAGCAGTCAGTGCTCTTAACCACTGAGCCATCTCTCCAGGCCCCTGTTACTCAGTTTCTTGCCTGTGCTCCAAGTTCCTGAATGGAAGCAAGAGTACTGAAGAAACTAACTACAAGAACTACTGTCTTGTCTTGTAGGCTACATGTATTGACTACAGAGGTAGGGTATGTATGTGTGGTAGTGGAGGTGGAGTTGGTTTTCATAATTTATTTTATGTGGAGTGGTTGCCTGATTGTAAGCACACCAGGTCTGTGCAGTGCTTGAGGAGAGGGCATCAGATCCCCTGGAACTGGGGTTGCTAACAGCTCTAACTGCATTGGACGAGGTCTCACCCTACAGCTCAAGCTGGTTTCAAGCTGTCATCAGTCCTGCCTCAGCCCCCCAGGTGCTGGGATAGCAGGCATAAAACACACCTGATGAATTCTTTTTAAAGGTTCTGCTTGAGTTGAAGGATGGAATGGAATGGAATGAGGGAGAGCCAGGAAGGTGTGAGACAGTAAAGATGTAAGCACCTCATATTCCTTATAACCATTGGCATCCTCTAAGTAGCTGTTATCCAAAACTCTTGGTATTTCCTCCTTAGTTATAGAACTACAAAGTCATGCCCCCAACTTCTGACAAAAATATACCTATGAATTGAGAACCACTGAAGTATTACCATAGAGTTGGGAATGGGGATGAAGGGTTTCTGGTGTGGTAGTTGTCTACATTCCAGTGGCTGCTCTAACAGCTACACAACATGTCTCTTAAACAGTTGAAATTTAACCAACTCTCAGTTCTGAAACGACTGTCCGAGGTTGCTCCCGAGGCCCAATAGGGAAGGATCCAGCCCTAGCTTCTCAGCTTGTCTGTGACAGTCTTTGTGCCACATGGTATTCTCCTGATTTGACGCTGTCACACATCTCTGGGTCCTTATTGACTAATCATGGTCAAGCCTACCATGCTCATGTTAACTCACTAAAAATCTGGGGCAGGATGTGATGGCACACACTTGGAATCTAATCACTCTGAAGATAGGAATTTGAAGAGCTGAAGCTCAAGGTCTTCAGATACAGAAAGTTTAAGACCCTGTTTTAACCAAAATAAAAAGTAATAAAATCTCTGGGGCTGGAGGCATGATTGGCTGTTTAGAAGCACTTGTCCTGAGGTTGGTTCCCAGCACCCATCTGAGGTAGCTTACAACCACCTTAAATCCCAGTATCCTCTTACTGTGTCTGCAGGCCCCTGCACATAGGGCATTCACTCAAACACATAGATACATTTTTTTTTTTAAATTAAGGTCTTCAAATGAGTTCATTCTGAGATACCTGGAGTAACATCTCAGAATTTGAATTAGAGGGAACATAATGCAGTAACTAGTCTCCAAAGTAACAGTATCAGGGGAACAATGTATATCATTGTATTATACTAGCAATATAACAATATGGTCCAGGAGTAATACAACCATGGGAACCTTTCTTTGCCTGGTGGGTATGGTGTGCAGTCCTGTAGTCCCAGCACTTGGGAAGTGGAGGCAGGAAGATCATCCTTACCTACATGACTGAGTGTCAGACAGGGGGTGGAACAGAGATCACCTGAGATCTTGCCTCAAAACAAATGGACAGGTGAGCTGATCTGGAACCTCGCCTCAGGAGGCTAAGGTAGAACAGGTCAAGACTACCCTGAGCTATCGAGTAAAATCCTGTCTCAACTAAAATCATAACACAGAATGGATAACTCAATGAACAGTCTCACAATTCACTATTTCTATTTGCATGTCTGTATTTTTTAGACACTCACTTCATCTGATTATAACCAGTTAAGTATCTCTTAACGTTTAGGATCTTGGCAGTTTGAGTAGTTTTTTGTAAGACAGCAGCAAGGTACCAATAAGCCAAGGTCACATTAGCCAAGTTTGGACTACAGCCTAAAGCTCTGGCTTACACCACTGCACAGTGAGCCTTTGTCCTTGAAGTGTTTTTCAGAACTTCTCTCTAAGCTTCTTGGTAATTCTGTTATTTATGCTTGTTGGGAAACATCTAGTTCAAGGAATTTGGCTCTCAGGAAGCAGACTTAATAATGTTTTTAATGTGCATTTTAACTGATAGTAATCAGAGACTGAAGAGAACAAGTTAGTGCCATTCAGTTTTGTTCTTTTTGATGAATTTAACATGAGACCAGAGCTCACTGAGTTAATAGGGCTTAAACTGCTGATGTAGTGGACCTAAACAGTTAAGCTTAATGGTTTTTGGAAAAGTAGATCTAGGTAAAGTGAAAATTTTCAGAACTGACAAGATGGTAAAGATACCTGCTAAATCTGACAACTGAATTTGATGACTGGGAGGGAGAGGACCAACAGATTGTTCTGTGATCAACACATTTGTTCACACACAAATGTAATTTAAAAAAATAAGGTGAAAATTATTTTGGTTTCTTTTGGTTCTTGTATCTGATCTATAAACTTTAAAAGCTTGCTCCCTTGGTGCATGTGCCACAGCACAGCTTATGTGTATCTATTTTGGATAATAAGTAGAACAGAACTTCAACGTGTATGTGTGTGTGTGTGTGTGTGTGTGTGTGTGTGTGTATCAGTGAAGTTTATTAAGGCCAGCCTGGTCTACAGAGTGAGTTCCAGGACAGACAGGGCTACACAGAGAAACCCTGTCTGGCAGGCTGGCAGGGGAGGAAGGAGAAGGAAAAAGAAAATTGCAAATCTAGAACTGTCAATGCTATCTGCAGAAAACTTGGCTGTGTCTCTTATTTAGCCCAGTAGGTTTGAGCCTATTTCTGGCAGCTTGGCTGGTCTGAGAGTCTCTCAGTGGCTCTTACTGTATACATTTGTAGAGTGAGGAGCTTGGTGCATTTGGTCAGTTTCAGGGACTTCCTGAGGCTTTTGAGTTATTTTCTTCCTGAAAAACTTAGGAAGAGGGATTTTCTACAGAATAGAATATATTGCCTCCATTTAGAACATTCTGAGTTTAATGAGCTTTCCCCCAAGAAGGAATGTATATCTAACTCTCTAACCCTGGCTAACCTGGAACTCATCACGTAGAACAAGCTCTTCTTTTCCTGCCTTCATGTCCTGAACCTGGGTTACAGATATATTAAGCTTAATGGTTTTTGGAAAAGTAGACCTAGATAAAGAGAAAATTTTTAGAACTGGCAAGATGGTAAAGACACCGGTTAAATCTGATAACTGAATTTGATGGCTGGGAGGGATTTACTGTGCTTGGTCCTTTGTTTCCTTGTTTTTTTGTTTTTTTGGGGGGGGGGTTTCTGTGATTTTATTTGTTTGAGATAGGGTCTAGGCATAGGCTGGTCTTTAACTTGCTATGTCAACTGAAGTGACTGGCCTTGAACTCAAGATCCTCCTGTCTCTCCTCCCTCCCATGTTTTGGGCTTATAGACATGGGCCATCATAACTAGCAAAAGCATTTTGTAACCAAAAAAAAAAAAAAAAAAAAAAAAAAAAAGGTGGGTTTCACCAAACACTGAATCTTTGCCCATCATCTTTCTTGATAAATGCAAAACTAAATTATAAAGCTGCGTTATTGAGAGCCAGGATTTATGTCAAAGTGTGCATTATTTGTACCTCTAGTCCTAGCCAATTGAAATTGAAGTTAAAAATAGAAACTGAAGAATTTACAAGGAGCAATGGCGGCCAAGGGATTACCTCTCCACCTGCCATAAAAGATCAAATTTTTATAAACTGTCTGAGCACTTGGCTTGGGATTGTAAGTAGGAAGGGGACCAGCTGTCTAGCGGCATGGAACTGAGCTGTGTGCACTTGGTAATGGAAATAGCACTACAATCCAATTTGCTTTTTCTAGTTATTTTCCCAGTTTCTTCTCTCTCTCTCTCTCTCTCTCTCTCTCTTTCTGTTACAAGATCATAATTAAATTCCTTTTAGCATTGATCCAATCTGGATAGTGAGAAACTAAAATACAAAATTAGAGAAAGAGAGTCTTAGGTCTGGAGGTGCTTCAGACAGGGCACCTAGACTCAAAGAACCCAGCATAAAGTTTACATAGAGGTAGAGGCAGGTGGTTCTGAGTTAAAGGCCAGCTAGGGCTATACAGAAAGACTGTCTCAAAACAAACAAGAACAAAAAGTAAAAATAAAACAAAAAGATTGGAAGGTTCTTGATGTCAGCCTCTGACCTCCAAACACATGTATACTACATATGCACACATATACAACCTACACGAATCAAACTGACTTCAAAGAAAATATGACAATGATATATCCACATTGGAGAAACTAGGTAGGTTCTATAAAAGTGAGTGAAATTCAAGAATATGGAATTCTAGCTAAGAAGGGAATCTAATATCTTTGGTCAAGTGTATTCTAAACTAGAATAAACACAACTTATCTAGCAACTTCCCCGCCCCCCCCCCACAAGGTTCCTCCGTGTAGCCCTGGTTGTCTTGGAACTAGCTCCGTAGAACAAGCTGGCTTTGAACTCAGCTCCACCTGCCTCGGCTCTCGAGTGCGAGTGTTAAAGGCGTGTGCCACCACTGTTAGTATCAGGTGCATCAGTGGACAGCCACCAGCTCTTGATAGCCAGCTGTCAGACCCAGAGATGAGACACGTCATCTCCAGAAGACCGCGCTGCTCCTGCGTCCAATGGCATGGCACCTGCCGCACATCCCTTTGCGCATGCATCACAAGCACCATGGCCCAGCCCTCTCTTCTTCCCACACAGAGGCCGCCTCTGCCAATAAAACCTCCCACGGGAGACCTGTGGCTGGTATTTGTCCAGGCGGAAAATCTCCAGCATCTTTAAAACACTTTTGAGAAAGTG
This sequence comes from Apodemus sylvaticus, assembly GCF_947179515.1. NCBI lineage: Eukaryota > Metazoa > Chordata > Mammalia > Rodentia > Muridae > Apodemus > Apodemus sylvaticus. Next base: position 137,146,285 of record NC_067475.1, on the reverse strand, counting down.
AAAATATACCCTTTGATTCCACTGAACATTACTGATGCCTAAAAGAGAACATGTATCCATTGAAGGTGCACACCTGGTTTCTACTCACTGTCCTTAAATAGATCATGGCCACAAACAATTGTTAGAATGTCAAACAACTTTTTCAAAAAGCTCAAGACCTTTGACATCATCCTAAAGTTTGTATTTCACTGCTTTCCAAATGAGCAAACAGCTGTGAAGTTCTATTTAGAGAGTGCTCACAGGACTGGTGAGATGGCTCAGCCAGTAAGAACAGTGACTACTCTTCCAAAGGTCCTGAGTTCAAATCCCAGCAACCACTTGGTGGCTCACAGCCATCTGTAATGAGATCTGACTTCCTCTTCTGGAGTGTCTGAAGACAGCTACAGTGTACTTACATATAATAAATGAATAAATCTTTTTTTTTTAAAGTGCTCAGGAATACAAGAGTGAACCACACAGTCAGGTCCACTCAGGAGGGAAAATAGCCTCATGAGCCCTATTCAATCCCCAGGACACATGGTGAGAGGAGAGGGGTTTTTTGCTACTGTTTTTGAGATTAGGGAATTACTATGTAGCCCAGCCTGGTTTTGAATTTGCTATGTAGACCATACTGACCTTGAACTCTCCTGCTTCTGCCTTCTGAGCCCTGGGATTAAAAGTGTGCACCCTACAGACATGCCTAGAGGGCAGTTAGCTGAAGGCAGTTCCTCAGTTGGGTGTTCCCTTGTCCCAGATGACTAGTTTTTGTCAGTTGACAAAGGGATTGAACTCTGGACCCTGTGCACACTAAACACACACTCTGTCACTGAGTTATTTGCCAGCCCCTAGGTATTGACCATTTTTGCTGTGTGTTGCACACTAGGTACATGCACACATGTGAGTGCATTAGCTGCTAGAGGTCGAAGGTGAGTGGCTGTCACTATCAGTTTCCACCTTACCTTTGGAAACAGTCTTTCAAAGAACTCAGAGCTCACTGATTTGCTAGCCTGGCCAGCCAGCTCCAGGGATTTCTCCAACCCTAGCACTAGGCTACAACACATGCCATATTGTTTTCCCCTTGAGTGGCTAGAAATCTGGATCCAGGTCTTTATGCCTTCACAGCAGGAACTCGACTGCCTGAGCCTTCTCCCCACTCTCTAAGTACTGATCTTTATTGGCTATAGACAAGAGAAAGAGAGAGAGAGAGAGAGAGAGAGACTCCTAGTATGTTACCTGTTGCTGTCTTTTATTGAACAGAAATCTTTAAATTTAGCTGGACAGTGGTAGCATACTCCTTGAATCCCAGGTCTTGGGAAACAGGCAGTTCAAGGCCAGCCTGGTCTATGGAGTGAGTTCCAGGGCTACACAAAGAAACCCTGTCTTAAAAAGATAAAAATCTTTTTTAAAAAATCTGGCATGGAAGGCAAAGGCATTGGATCTCTGTGAGTCCAAGGCCAACTTTTTCTATATGGTGAGTTCCAGGACCCAGGCAGGACTGTTTATATAAAAAAGACACTGTCCCCTGCCCCCCCCCCCAAATCTTCAAATTTAGGCAGAGTGAGAGCACAGATCTGAATTCTAGCACTTGACAGCAGGTTTGTGAGTTCTAAGCCAGCCTGGAACCTAAGTATTGAGACCCTATACTATCTCAAAGAATGGTAGAGTGGGAAGAAGAGAACGGGAGGGAAATCTTCAAATTTACTATAGAAACATTCATCACATTTCCCCCGTATAAATTGTGTTTACTGTGTCTTGCGTACAAAAGCCTATCCAACAGATTACAGATGTACAAAACTACTTTCCTACCGATTTTTGTTTCTTTTAAAACATTTCCTTCATGTGTATGGGTGTCATTTTGTTTGTTTGTTTTTTGAGGACATGGTTTCGCTGTACAGCCCTGGCTGTCCTGGAACTCACTCTGTAGACCAGGCTGGCCTCGAACTCAGAAACCCACCTGCCTCTGCCTCCCAGAGTGCTGGGATTACAGGTGTGCGCCACCACCGCCCAGCTATGTATGGGTGTCTTGTGCATACATCTATGTATACCATTTGCATGTCTTGTGTCTGTGGAAGTCTGTAGAGTGTATTGTTAAGGCCTAGGTAACTGTTGACTGTCTAGCTGTTATGCTGTTAATAATGTTATAAGGAAACTTTTTCATGTATTGTTACCATGAAACTTTCTCAGGCTCTAGTTGGTTGCAGATTCTGTTATGTTCTGTGCTTTGGTGTTCTTGGAAACCAATCACCATAGAAATCAGATACATACATACATACACACACACACACACACACACACACATGTATTTAGCCACAATCAGCTTGGAACCAAACTAACTGCCCAGCAGCACTGCCAGCACCTGTGTTTGAGTTTTTATGGTTTCTTGCCTTTATAAGCTACCCTTAGGATAGATCCCAACATAAAGGAAATGCCTGCACCAATATAAGAAACTTCTATTTTGAGTGGAATAAAGTAATTCCCAATACCTCCATGGGAAAGGATATCCTACTTGGTAGAAAGAGATGTGTATGTAGGTAACTGATATATCCTGGTTAGCAAGTTAAGACATGAGTTAGGCAAGGCAAGTTCTCTGTCACAGCTGAATATTCCAACCAATGAGAAGAGGAGAAATGTTTAACAAAAACATATTCCTAAGGAAATCCTCTATCCCTAAATCCTGATTGGTGAAACAACTTGGCACAGATGTTTGTGGATTTCAAGACTTAAAAGAGCTCTAGGACTCTGGCTTGTGGTCGAAGCCTGCTCCCATAGTCTAGTCTTTGGCTCTGATTGATCAGTCCTGGGATGAATGCTAAATAAACTATCCCTGTTTGACTGATATCAGTGTTGATGTGTTTGTGACTCCTGAACCCCAACAGGAATCAGATCCCCTGGAACTGGAGTTACTGACAGCTGGGAGCTGCCATGTGGATATTGAGAATCAAACTTGGTCCTTTGGAAGAGCAGTTAGTGCTCTTAACTACTGAGCCATTTCCCCAGCCCCCTACCATTGTCTTAACACGTCTCCCATTTTGTTTTTTTAGTGTTTGAGGTTTTTATCCCTCTGAATTTACTTGTGTGTATGTGATTCAAGTTCAGTTTTTGTTTGTTCATTGAAGCGAATCAACATTCTGTTCTTTTTACCGAAATCCCAATCATTCAATTTTACCAATTATGACTTGGGAGTCAGATACTGGGGTGAAAGCTAGCTAGCTCAGAGAGGCAGAGAAAGCGCCCAGCAGACCTTCCTCCTCAGCTGATGTCCCAAAAGGAAGCTCTCCTTCTCCACACTGGCTCCAAAGTCCCCTCCCCCTCTACTTCCTGTGCATCTCTCTATCCGACCTCCTGACTTCCTCTTACACTGTTTTTTTTCCCCAATGTTCATTCCCTGTCAACTGGTTGCTTGCTCCACCTCTTGACCCATGTTGACTTTATTTAATCCTGTTTCCAATCATCAGAAAGCTCTTGGATTAAAGGTGTCTTCTAGGGCTGAACCACACAACTAAAAACAGGTTTTCACAGTAAATACCACAATCTTGGGGTTCACAGAGGGACCAAATAGCCAGGAACAACTTCCCCAATAATATTAAGTAGTTCATTTTTCCATAAAGACTCATGATACTAATTTTTCTGTTCCCCCCCCCCCCCCAAACAGGGTTTCTCTGTGTAGTCCTGGCTGTCCTGGAACTCACTCTGTAGACAAGGCTGGCCTCGAACTCAGAAATCCACCTGCCTCTGCCTCCCAAGTGCTGGAATTAAAGGTGTGCACCACCATCTCCTGTTGATACTAATTTTTATCATGTATCAAGTGTTAGAACTTAGCAATGCACCTTTCTATCCGTGTGAATTTTCCTCCTTGAACTTTTTGAGAGTTATCTTAATGATTTTTATAATTTATCCTCTATGTAAATTTTGAAATTCACTTCAACTCTCAATTAGCTTATATGAATTCTACAGAGGAATTTCAGTAAAGAATGACAAAATGGCTCAGTGACCTCTGACCCATGGGCCCAACTGACCAATCAGAAGGTATAAAGAGCAGAACACAGGCAGAAACTGCCTGCTCACCCACTGTTCACTCCCACTCAAGAGTCTCCAGTCCTCCTTTTCAAGCAGTTTAGGCACTACTACACTCCCATAAAATATTCCTTAAAATAAAGATCTTAGCTTCTGTACCACAACTGAAATATAACATTACTTCTACAGCCAAGCATGCAATTGCTCTTGGTCATTTGCATGTAAGAATAGTAATTTTAGGTCTTTTTTTAAGAAATAATTTTAGTCTTCATTTTTTGAGACAGGCTGTCCTCTACCTTGAGGCAATCCTCCTGTCTTCCCTTTCCAGATGTTGGGGTCGGCAAGCTACCATGCTCCCCACCCCCACCCCAGATGATGGTCTCACTATCTTGTCCAGAGTTAGAACTCCTGGGCTTGAACAATCTTTCAGCTTCAGACTGCTGCTATCCATCTGCTTCTGATCCCCATTCTGGAAAAGACTTTTGAGACAGAGCTAGGCAAGTGGCTCAGAGGTAGAGTGTTTGACATATAAGACTTTGGGTTCAATCTACAGCATTAATTAAAGACAAAAAATTAAGTAAAAAAACACATAATGTGGAATCTCTTTCCACCCAGTGCCTACAGCAACCAAAATAACCTTGTAAAATGTAAATCAGTTCAGAGTTTTCGGGTACTCTCCCATCATTTGGGAGGTTCAAGTTAGTGAGAGCTACAAGGGGAGACCTTGCCTCAGAGCAAACAGACAAACAAACATCAAATTGTATTATTCTTTCGGCCAGAAGTTTTCCATCATACTTAAAACCAAATTTCTGCAGGATGTGGTGGGCACACAAACATTTATAATGCCAGCCCTTAGCAAATTTTAGCAGAGTTTCAAGTTTAAGACCCATCTGGACTACACAGTGAGACCCCATCTTAAAAAAAACAACAAAACAAAACAAAACAAAACAAAACAAAACAAAAAAAACTCCAGACTTCTTAGCTGTTATGATTCTACAACTGCCTCCCCTCCAACACTTATTTCTCCCGCCCTCATCCTTCCAACACTCCAACATGATTGTCTTTTATTTCATCTTACCACTGTCATTCCTATGTGTCTTGGACATTTTTCTCCAGATATTCCCAGTAACAGTCCTGGAAAGACCCGAGAAATGACATCCTTCCCGAAAACACACACCTATTTGGCTCTACCTTTCTCACTTTTCTTCAGACAATCTATCCTCTTGCCCTGATTTTTCCCCCATAATAGTAAGCACAGTCTGAAATGATCTCATGCACTGTATCTGCTTGGTAGTTATCTATCCAACAGAACCACAGTTTTTATTTATCCACTTTACACCCTAACACATTTACTTTCCCGCAATTTATAAAGTAGACATTATTAGTATTTTATAGATGAGGTACCTGCCATTCACACAGATAAAGGGGCTTCCCTTGCAAAAGCATCTCATTTGCTAACTCTGGAAAGAAACTCCCAGGACACCTGCTGTGGAAGCTCTCCTGGAAAGTGGAACACGTAGAGTCCTTGGGCTTCACCCTTGACCAATGAATCAATGGTTTAACAAGATTCCCAGGTAATTCCTAACAAAGTTTAAATCATGGACAAATTAATTTTAAGTAACACTTCTTGCAGTAAGTAGACCACACAGCTCACTCCAGTAACCCCAGGAAACCAATCAAGACCAGAGCAGTGGAGAAGTCAAAATGTTGACTTTTCCCGTTTGCTCAAGCATTTATCAATAAACAAGCATCTACGTGGTCTTGGGGCACCCTCATCCCCTCCCCACTTCTCCCCCAACACCATGGGGATAACGTCTGATAACCATGGGCATCTTTTCACACTTGGCACCTTAGTGCTTTGAAAACGCTGAAGGGGAAAAAACGAAGGGGAGGAGTTGTAAGATGGTACAGAAAACCAGCCCCGAGGTTAAGAGTCCCTGCCCAAAACAAACCTCGCCTTCTGCCCTGAAGGAAAATGGCGCCCGCAATATATGCAGTTCCGGTCGCGAAGCAACAGCCAATAGGAGATCCAAACCACCGGAAATAGCCGTCCCCTTAGCCCCTCCTCTAGACACCTCCCCTCTCTCGGGAGGATGAGACAGCCAGGGTGCTGTGGCGGAGCTGTGGTTGCTGGGTGACAGTCGGGAGCTGGGACGGAGTGAGTGTCCGCTGGCGGGTGGCGACGCCCGGGGTGACCTTCGAGCTCCGGACAGGCGCAGCGCGAGCGCCCTGACGGGCCGGGGCGGCGGGCCGGGCAAGAGCGACGGGCGGCCAGCCTGTGGCAAGGCCTGTCCAGGTAGGAATCCACCCTGCTGGGCAGGCTCCCGGCCCACGCGGCTTCCTCTCCCCACGCACCTCCTCCGCGCCGTCCGCTCTGGATTCCGGAGGGAGCCACCCTCCTGGTGGCCACGGCGCTTCCCTTCACGCACACCGGCGTTAGTGTGTGATTGTCTGTGGTGGCTTTTCATAGGATTTCCCAGATAGACCGTCTTTTACTTTAAATTTAACGTTCCTTTAAGTTTGGGGACTTTGGCTTGAAGCCTTCACGCCTCCTTTAAGTCTTGCCTCCGTAATTGTGACGAAAGCTGCTGCCTTCTGGATGCCTGTACTGCATTATGACCTGGGCATTTTATTTTCTTCTTTACACCTCTAACTGGGAAAGTTAATAACTTAGTTATGGTTTGAGATCTTGGCTTCCCCTCACTAGCCCAGTTCCCTGAAGTGCTGAAGAATCACTTGCGCACAGCTAAACTAGTTTTATTTTTATTCGAGGAAAATAAATTAGGAATTTCAACCAAGATTTTTGTCACTAGCTTTTGCCGATTTTACATTTATTTACATATTTACTTTTCCAGGACTGAAGATCGAGCCCCTCACAGGCCCCACATTCTAGGCAAGTGCCACTATACCCCTAAACCGGTTTCTAAACATTTTGTTTTGAGACAGGGTGTCATTAACAGACCCAGGCAACCCTTGATCTCACTCTGTTGCCTCTGTAGACTTGAATTTTCAGATTTTTCTGTGTTAGGCTACCGAGTAACTGGATTGAGGCAAATTTCACTAGTTTTAGTGGGAGATCACTCAAGAGTAGTTTTTGGTTTCTGATTCTATAAATAAATAAGTAAGTAAATAAATAAATCTAAAAAGTATTTTATCTATTTGGTCAGGTTAATTTTTGCTATTAGGGAATTGAAACATGAACTAGCAGGTATCAGAATAAGGATAATTTTAAAATGTTTGCTGTTAGAATTTTTAATGTGTATGTTTTTCCTGCATTTATGGATGTATATTTAACCACAGTTCCTGCCCGGTGCCCTTGGAGGTCAGTATAGGGCATAAGATCCCTTGGAACTGGAGTTACAGGTGGTTGTGAACTACCATGTGGGTTCCGGGAACCCCACTTAAGCCCTCCTGAAGAGCAACAAGTGTTTTTAACCACTGAGACATCTGCCTAGTCCCACTGGCTTTTTTGCTTTTGTTTTTCATTTGTTTGTTTTTGAGACAGTGTTTCTATGTGTGTCCCTGACTGTCCTGGAACTTGCTCTGTAGACCAGGCTGGCCTTGAACTCATAGAGATCCACCTGCCTCAGAGTGCTGGGACTATGCGCCACCACTGCCCTGTATGGTTTTTAAAATTACATTTGATTTATGTGTGGCAGTGTTAGACTTTCACAGTTTGTGTTTGGAGGCAGAGAACAATTTGCTGGAGTTGGTTCTCTCCTTTAACCATTTTGTTTCTGGGAGATTGAACTTAGGTCCTCAAGCTTAGCTATACAGCCTTTACCCTTTGAGCCATTTTGAGGGATTCAGAATTTTTGTTTGTTTGAGATTTTTGTTTTGAACAGGTTTACCAAGGCTGGCCTGCTTCAGTCTCCTCACTGCTGGGGTCACAGGCCTGTGACACCATACCTTTATCATTCAACTTAGTTTTTTTTTTTAAAATTATCTTATGTGGCTATTTTGGTTGCATATGTATGCAACCAAATTTTGGTGCACCACGTGTGTCCCTGGTGTCTGTGGAGGCCAGAGGACAACATCAGAACTCCTGGAACTAGAGTCCTAGACAGTTGTGAGCTGCCATGTGGGTGCTGGGAATAGAACTGGGTCCTCTAGAAGAGCAGCCAGTTCTCTTTATCTGCTGAACCACCTCCTCACACCCCGTATTATTCAGTTTAAGTAGAGCTTTGGAGATGAGGAAAGTCCTGCTATGTTACATTGTCCAAGTGAAACTGGATTTCCTGGCTTGAGTGCAGTTCCTGCCTCAGCCTGCCCAGTAGCTGAGACTCCAGGCATTTATCACCCAGAGGCTAATTATTACTTTTCTAATCTTTTTCTAACTCTAGGTGCATAATGGCAGAAACCGTATCTCCACTGAAGCACTTTGTGCTGGCAAAGAAAGCCATCACTGCAATCTTCAGCCAGTTACTGGAGTTTGTTACTGAGGGCTCACATTTTGTTGAAGGTTGGTACCTCTTAAACTATTAAGATTACTGTTGGAAATGTACACAGTGTTTTATTATTTCAGCTTTCGTTCTTTAGTTTACCTTTTTAAGATCAGGCTTGCCTTGAAATGGCTGTGGAGCTTCCAATGGCTTTAAACTCCTGATCCTCTCACCTCTGTCTCCCCAGTGCTGGGTGCACACACAGGTGTGTGCCCTGCTCAGGTTTAGTTGTGGAATTTGCATTGTTCTGTATTCTTGGAATGAAGCCATAGTGAGTGAAAACAATTTCACAGTTAAGAAAAGAGTAAGGTACTATTCTGAGTGTTTCATGATGGGAAAGATTTCTTTACTCCTAAGACTACTAGGTAAGCGAAAGGCACTGTGAGGATAAGCAGCTTGCTCAAGGTCACAGACTGGGAAGTGCCCCGCACCCAGGCTGTCTGTGTGCAGCCATCGCAGGCTCCACCCCAGCTTGTCAGTTCTCACGTGAGGGGTAATTGCTTTGTGGGAGGAGAAATGTTTACCTTCTGCTTGTGTGTTACTGCTCAAAAGAAGCCCCAGTTGTCTTACCACAAAATATTAATTTGGAGAGAACCATTGGAATGGTTTTTAGGATATCTGTCTGTTAGGTTTACAATGAAAAGTAAGGAATTCCTAGACTATTCAGTGACCAAGGGGAAGCACTTAATTTCTTTTTTTTTTTTTTTTTATAAACTTTTTTTTTTTTTTTGGTTTTTTGAGACAGGGTTTCTCTGTGTAGCCCTGGCTGTCCTGGAATTCACTCTGTAGACCAGACTGGCCTCGAACTCAGAAATCCACCTGCCTCGGCCTCCCAAGTGCTGGGATTACAGGTGTGCGCCACCACGCCCAGCTAGCACTTAATTTCATCATTGAAAAAAACATTTCCCCTTTGTTCCTATAAATCTTTGTCAGCAGATTTTGAGCTTCTTTTGTTTGTTTGTTTGTTTTTTATTGAGACAGGGTTTCTCTGTGTAGCCCTGGCCGTCCTGGAACTCTGTAGACCAGGCTGGCCTCGGACTGAGTCCGCCTGCTTCTGCCTCCCAGAGTGCTAGGATTACAGGCATGCGCCACCACCGCCTGGCGATTTTGAGCTTCTTAAGTTGGAACTTTAAGTATCTTCAATTCCAAATGTATCATATTGGATACATTTGGGAAGAATGTTGTTTCAAGTTTGGGAAGAATTTGAGCTCACAGTGACTTGTGAAAAATATTGTTACTTATACTTGATAGGGAGAAAAACTGAAGTTAAATTTAGTAATATCTTGTTTTGCATCCTGTCAGTTGTAAATCAACACTGTGCTGGGAACTAGTGAAAAGGCAAGATTTAGAATCTGAATTTACTTTGACTTATTCTAAAACCTCAGTGGGAGGATGTAGGGAAAAAAAGGCTAGGAAACAGGAGAAAAATCAGGATGCGTCAGATGAAAACCAGCAAGGACAGCAGCACTAGGTCAGACTTTACAGATCCCAGCCTTGGCTTGGAAGTGCACGACTGTAGCACTGGTTCAGAGTCCCCAGCTACAGAGCAAGCTCGGTGCCAGTCTTTCCGTTATTCACAAGTTGCACATGTGTGATGGGTGTTCTTGAAATGCAAAGTGAGGCAGGAAAAGCTGGAGCTTGATCACCTGAGCACTGAGGTACTTTTAAGGGTCTCGGGTTATAATAACCAAGAATCTCCACGGCTTTTCAACATGAGGCAAGAAGAAGCGCTAGCTGTTTCTCTATTGCTGGAATGAGAAAAGTGAACACGAGGAGCTCCTTTTCAGGCCCGTGTTCTTGGCCCGCCTCCATCTGGCCATGTGGAGATGCCCAGAACAGTTAGTTACCTCTGTTCTGATAAAGCCTGCTTCAGCCCATACATACCTTTCTATTTTTTCTTACTGATTGGACTGTTGTGTTTCTTCCTGTGGGAATCCACTTGTGAGGAGGAGGAGGAGCTTGTCTAGCTCACAGACTTACCCCACCTTATCTGAGGCGCAGGGGACCAGCTCAGCGTGTGGAAGTCCTTTCCAGCTTAAGCTCGGATCGAACAAAAATAGATGGCCATTGACTTATTTCTCCTTTGAAATGGCATTTGTGTTTCATATATGGCTTGTATTTTCAAGCCCTACCTAAGTATTAAGTAATCCTTTTGACTGAATCCTTGACGTTTATTTTGTTTTGTCGCTGTTATGGTTTTTGTTTTTTGAGACAGGGTTTCTCTGTAGCTCTAGCTGTCCTGGACCTCTTTGTAGATCAGGCCGGCCTTGAATTTAGAGAGATCCACCTCCCTCTGCCTCACCACTTATTTTTCAAGTGTTATATAGAACAGTCTAAAGTGTATACACTTGTATAATTAGCAGGATTTATTTGTATCACTTTATCTAATACCATTTCAACTTTGCAGCAACATACAGGAATCCAGAACTTGATCGAATAGCGACTGAGGACGATCTGGTGGAGATACAGGGTTACAAAAACAAGCTTGCTGTCATTGGGGAGGTGCTGTCTCGGAGACACATGAAAGTGGCGTTTTTTGGCAGGTAACCGTTATCATTTCATCTGAGGTTCTTTCACAGGTCACCTTTTGGTGCTCATAGCCCAGCTTGTCTGATGACTCGGTGGGTTGCGTTCCTCTTGCTTCTCCCCACAGCAGTTTCTACTGGGGTTAAGGGTTGCAGCTGCTAGCTTGTCCGCCTCCTGACTACACGGGGCTCTGTGAGAGTTGGCATACTTTACTTTTTATGGACTCTCGTCTCACTGAGGATTGGCTGCACCCCCTCTTTCCCTCTCCCTTTTGTCTTCCCTTCCTCCCTCCCTCTTTCCCTCTTCCCTCTTGCTTGCTCGCTTGCTTGGTTGCTTGCTTTTTTGAAATAGTTTCTCTGTGTAGCCCTGGCTATCCTGTAACTCGTTCTGTAGACCAGGCTGGCATTGAACTCAGATCTGCCTGCCTCTGCCTCCTGAATGCTGGGATTAAAAGCCTGTGCCACTACCACCTGGCCAAGGATTGGCTTTTAGCCAATTAGAAAGATGGGTAATGGATAATGAAGAACATGATTTATGATTTTTTTTCTGTTTTTTTTTTTTTTCTTCTTGAGATAGTATTTCATGTAGCACGGGCTGGGCTCCAATTTGCTATACAGCTGAGGCTAGCCTGACTCCTGATCCTACAAACTTGTGCCATCATATCTAGGTTGTGAATTATTGTTCTAGGTTCATATTGATTATTTTAGTTTTTCTGAGACAGGGTCTTACTGTATATCCTTGACTGTTCTGGAACTATTGGCATAGACCAGGCTGGCCTTGAACTCACAGAGATCTTTCTGCCTCTGCCTCCTGAGTTGAGTGTTTGAATTAAAGATATGTAAACTGTAAATCGATTATTATGTGTATCTTCTAGAAGCCTCAACTCGTGATTCCCAGAGGAGAGCAGGGAACACTGCATGTCACTGTGTGCAGGTGATGGGGTGATCTTTAATCACATTGATATATTCATGTAACCATCAGGTGTTGGGCTGCCTAGTGTGCCCGACCCTGGATTGATCCCCATCACAGCAAAAGAAAAATGGTTCTTAGTTCCACCCCTTGGGACAGAGACAAGTGACTGACTGTACTCCATGTCTCAATTGTCCTTTTTGCTTAACTAGTAATGGTGTTTATTTACTAAACGTATGTTACAGAACCAAGCTATTTCTCATATTATGGCCGTTGCAGTTGTAATTGTCGGTGCCTACATCATTCTTCATATCTCCCACCATTTATTACCTCAGAAGGCTTTTCTGGCTCCTGATCCTAAAAGATTTCTTCTCAGATGCTATTCGTTTCTCTGCTTTTTTGAGACAGGGTAGCCAGAGGGGGCCATGAACTGTTCTTCTGTGTGGGCTTCGTTCTTGTTTCTAGTAAGTAGTGACCCTGTGCTGCGGGTGGGCGAACCAGGCTGCATTGCGTCTTCACAGGTGCTCTAGCACATGGCTTCATCCCCGCCAGTTCTGTTCTGAAAGTATCCTGTTACGTTTCTCTAAGCCTCTCACAACGTTTTATTATTTTGTTTTACTACTTGAGTTACTTGGCATGATATTCTTGGGGTCTTACACAAGAGTTTAGAAAGAGGCAGCCCCCATGAAATAGGCTCCACCGAGCATTACAGTGAGGGAGTAGGAAGAAAGAGACCTCTAGATGCTGGTAGCTGATGGCTTCTTTGGGGCTAAGAGATAAGAGCAGTTGGTCCCTGACTTGCAGTGGCTGACTTTACTCCCTCTCCATGCATGTTGTTGCAGAAGTAGTGTGCACTCCTATGCAGTGGAAGATGTACTTAGGGTGTGGCTGGGAGCCACAGTTCCTAGTTAGCCATATGATCACTCAGCTGTAATGCTGGGGAGGTCAGGTGCACTTGTATTTTCACTAGCATACTTGCTGTGGGTTTATTAGCCTGTAAACATCATAAGCTAAGGAATATTAGCATTGGATGTGAGCTGCCTCAAAGCCCATTTCTTGCAGAGAGTGGTGGTGAATGGGAAGGGAGAGGGAATCCTTAATGTGCTTAGAGAACTATACATTGAGTTTGAGATACTTGGGAACATTAGCAAGACAAGGGAAAGAGAAGTAGTCCTGTTTGCCAAGAAAACACGGAAAGTTCTGTATACTTTACGTTTTGAAAAGTGAAATGATAGGATTTACAGTTAACAGAGCGTTGGCTGTAGAATACAGAGGACAGATTGGATGGGAATAGGAGGTAGCAGGCAGAGAAATTTGAAGAGCCTGGCCTGTAAGGTTGGACAGGAGAGTTAGTAAGACATAAAGGAGTAACCAGGGGCAGGAGAGATGGCTCAGTGATTAGGACTACTCGCTGTTCTTAGAGGACTAGGGTTCAGTTCCCTCTGACCCCAATTTCAAGGGATCTAATGCCATGTTCCAACTTCCATGAGTACTACATGCACATGGTACACATACAGACAGGCAGGCACACACGTGCACATAAATAATAATAATTGGGATAGCCCAGAGATTAATTAGAAAGGTAAGGATTGCAAAACACTTGGTTGAGTGTCACTCATTGTGGTAGGTTTATGAACAGACTCTGTGTTCACATGATGTAGATGTGTACTGATGATGCTTATTGGGCATCCAAATAAAGTCCCAAAGTGCCAAGTTAGGTTGCAACCCAGGTAAATCCTAGGAAGTTTAGAAGTTATTGGTGATTGAGATCTAGGGAGTTGATGAGATAGTTCACAGGGAAAAGACAGAATGATAAGGTGGTGGGAGCAGGTCAGGAGAGGCGGGAGTGCTGCGGGTGCCAGAACAGAAGTGTATTTGGTATTCATGTCCCTTTCTATCACAGGCTTGCTAAAGTCCTTAGTATCTTTTTTGTTTGTTTGGTTGTTTGGTTGGTTTTGGTTTTTTGGATTTGGTTTTTTGAGACGGGGTTTCTCTGTGTAGCCCTGGCTGTCCTGGAACTTGCTCTGTAGATCAAGCTGGCCTTGAACTCAGAAATCCGCCTGCCTTTACCTCCCAAGTGCTGGGATTACAGGCATATGCCACCACCACCTAGCAGGAATAGCTTTTATTATTTATAATGAGCTCCTTTGATCATACCTGAATTTATGCTAATGAGCCTAAGTGAGTTAGGGCAGCCCTTAGATAATTTTAGGTAGATTAGAGCTGGTCATTAAATGATTGGAGAGTTAGAAAATTTGATTCCCCAGGAAGTGGGTGGCTGGGGGCTGGAGATAAAGTTTTATGAAAACACCTGAACAGAGTCACACTTGGTGGTACATACCCGTCATCTCAGTATTGTCAGGCACAGGAGGAGGACTGCTTGTGCTTGGGTGTAACTTTAAAGTCTGGTTCTATGGTTCATAATGTGCCAGAGGGCCTGGCATCATTGCTGCTTTCCCAGATTCTAATGGGATGGGAGACCCAAACTAGTCTTTAGAATCACTGCAGCACAGAGAAATCAGTGGGGAGGGTTAATCTAGCAGGTAAAAAGTATTGTTTTTTTAAAAATTCATTTTCTTTTTATGTATGTCATACTTTATCTGCATGTATGTGTATCATATACATGCAGTACCTTTGAAGGTCAAACAACAGTGTCTGATCCCTTGGAACTGTGGATATTGTGTGGGAATTGAACCCAGGTCTTATGCAAGAGTGGCCAGTGCTCATTACTACTGAGCCATCTTTCCAGTTTCAAAGGGTTACTCTTAAAGGAAGGTCAAAGTGTTCTTGTAAGTTACGGTATACTGTCATCGAAGCCACTGCTGTAGTGAGTAAGGAAGTTCTAACCAGTCCTGGCAACGTCCCTGGCTGATAGGGAGCAATTTCCATGAAGTGAAAGTGTGCACCTTTGAGAGAAGATGTTTTCTAGCAAAGCAGAAGGCTCCAAGTAGCTCCTGAGAGTTGAGTGGACTGATTGGAAGTCAAATCTCTGGGGGTGACTAGAGGTGCTCCTAGGGTTTCAGAAATGTATTGATTGCTGTGCATGCCTAAGAGGTGCTCAGAACCCAGATAATAACACATTCATTGCATTATACACACTGATTCTTAGTCGGTTCAGACAGGACACAGTGGAAACAACTTGTCTTTGTTCCTGAAGATTGGGGTCACTCAACACTGGAGGGGAAGGATTGTTTACTATCTTCACTCACATGTCTGGGATAGCCGGGTGGGCTGTGTACTTGGAGACTTAACTGGCCACCTGGCCAGACCGCCCATCAGCTGGACTTCAGCACAGCAGTCAGTGAAGTTGACTTCTTCTGTGGCAAGATTCCCAGTGCATGTGACCCAGTAAACAGGAAAGAGCTGCCTTGCCTTTTATGTTCAGCCTTGGAAGCCACCCAGTGTCACTTGTGAAGCAGTTTCCATCCATCCAGGACTGAAGATGAGACATTAGACTTGTAATAGGAAAACTACCACAGAGTTTTGACGTATGTTTTCAAATTGCCAAGAAAGAAAGCAACAAAAGCTAAAAGAATTTTTTTTCTGGTACTTTATTTCCTCAGTGTACATTGCTAATATTTAAGAGTGCTTGCTTGTCCTTCTTTGGTTGTTTGTGGTTTTATTTTACTCTGTCTTGTGTAGTTGAATTCCTGGTGGTCCTGTCTCCACCTCCCAAGTGCTGATTGCAGGTTACTCCATGGAGCACAGGCTGAGGTTGTCTTGTTTTAAAGACTGATGTCTGTGAAACCGAACACTGTGAAAATGTTGGTTTGAGCCCAGTGAAGAGTGTTTTTATTCCTTGTTTTTTGCGTGTTCTTAGGACAAGTAGTGGCAAGAGCTCTGTCATCAATGCGATGCTGTGGGATAAAGTCCTCCCCAGCGGGATTGGTCACACAACCAACTGCTTCCTGAGTGTCGAGGGAACCGACGGAGATAAAGCCTACCTTATGACCGAAGGGTCGGATGAAAAGAAAAGTGTGAAGGTATACTGCCGAACCCATAATGTAAATAGCTGTGATTGTAAGATTTTTGTATAATGTCCACCTGGCTAGACATGGAAGAACTAGTGATATTTACTTTTGACAGCTTGCAAAGGCATTGGTAATACTTTGAATTCTGAAAGTGTTTTCCTGAGACCTAAATTATTGGACGTATACAATTGTTAATTTGTTTTTACTAGAGGTCTAGGGGGATAGAACTCAGGGCTTCATATATGTTAGGTGAACATAGCCCTGTCTTTAAATTTTAAATAAAAATAGAATTAAGGTCCTTTTTAAAAATTTTTATTTTTATTTTACATTTATGAGTGTTTTGTCTGCATGTGCATCCACCATGTACATGAAGTGCTGTTGAAGGCCAGAAGAGGGCATTGGACACCCTGGAGCTGGAGTGAGAGACAGCTGGGAGCTACTGTGTGGGTGCTCGGAACTGAACTGCAGGGCGGGTCTAGAAGAACAACCAGTGCTCTTAACCACCAAACCAACTCTGGCACCCAAATTAAAGAGTTTTCTTTAGAAACTGAGATTTAGTAAAAATAGATTATTATTATTATTAGAAAGTTGCTGTTTAGAGAAACCCTGTCTCGAAAAACTTGCTGTTTAATCTTAACTTTGTCTTTTCTTTTCTTCTTTTTTTCTTTTCTTTTTTCTTATTTTTGAGACAGTGTCTCACTATGTTGCTATTTCTCGCTTAAAATGCTCCATGTAGACCATACTATATTGGTCTTGAACTCACGGAGATTTGCCTTAACGCTGAGATGTAAAGATATACACCACCATGCCTGGTGCTCGTCCCTTTAAAAACTTAAATTCTTTCACTTCAGGAAAAGTTACTAAGCACATTTGTGATTACATGCAGATTTCTGAGGCTGGGACCAGTAGCGATTTGGGTCCTTACACATGGAAGCAAGAGTGTCTGAGCTGTGTTCTTAACAAGCCCACACTTCTAACTCCGCCCTAACAGTTCCATCAACGTGGAACAAGCATTCATACATATGAGCCTATGAAGGCTATTCTCATTCAAACCACCACAGGCAGCACTGTGACTGTAGTTAAGTTTGCCAAATTGGAATTTGAATTATTTGCGGTGAATTATGTGAGTCTTGGGAAAATTTGCTATGTAATATTTTATAGACATGATCTCTCATTTTTCCTGATCTATGCTCTCCACTTCAAGTTCTCTTACTTTATTTTCTTTTCTGTTTTTTCAAGACAGGGTTTCTCTGTGTAGCCCTGGCTGTCCTGGAACTCACTCTGTAGACCAGGCTGGCCTAGAACTCAGAAATCCCCCTGCCTCTGCCTCCCAGAGTGCTGGGATTACAGGCGTGCGCCACCACCGCCTGGCTCAAGTTCTCTTACTTTAACATTGTCTCCCCTCCCCTGCTTCCAAACTGAAATGACTCCAAGGAGTGGCTCCCTTTAAGGTAATAAACTTGTAGTCCTGTATAATATTTTACTATCACAACTGTAACAGCTCATAACCTCATTAAGTACTTCTTGAGGTGCTAAGATTACAGTTTTGAGGCACCACATTCAAATCTGTGAGGCAGAGTCAAATCTGTCTTTCAAGAAAGGATTGTTCGTTTCTTGACAGACAGCTATGCACAAAAACATTCTTGAAACCCCTATAATTTAAATCCCAAATCATTCCTATTTTTGTAGCTAAGGTCTCAGGCATATTAACTTGTAAAACCAGTGTACGTATTTAACGTAACTCATGTATGTGCTAAATAAGCAGCACAAGGGGCCTAAAGCAAAGTCAGAAAATCAGTAAGGAAAGGCCATAGCTCACACACCACCACAGCTCTTACAGAGAGCTGGGAGCTGGGAATGAGGCTCAGTGGTGCAGAGGTGCCTGGCCCATGCTCTGCCCCAGCACTGCATACATGGAATGTGCTGACACATCTCTTCTGTAATTGTGGCATTTGGGAGGTAGAACGGTCATACTTGGCTACACAGCTAGTTCAAGGTCAGCCTGACTACATGTGAACCTTTCTTTAAAAAAAAAAAAAAAATTAAAAGGCAGAGGCTGGAGAGGCCAGGTTAAGAGCACTGGCTGCTCCTCCAGAGGGCTTGGTTTGCTCCCTAGGAAGCACCGCCTACCCCCACCAGGGGCACCGCCCTCTTCTGGCTTTAGCAGGCACCAACAGCTATTTGATACATAAACATATCAGCAGAAACATCCAAATGCCAAAAACTCAGGGGTTTTGAGAAACATCTGCAGAACCATCTTCAGTGCTTACCGGATGCACTCACCATCTTGAATGGCTGAAGCATATGTCCATATGACAATGCTAGGTATTACTGTTAACTTGTTTCTAATTTACTTTTTATGTGCGTGGGTGTTTTGTTAGCATGCTTTCCTGGTGCACTACTTGCATGTTTGGTACTCTCTAAGGTCTAGAAGGTGTTGGGTCCTCTGAAGTTAGAGTTACAGATGTTATCTACTTACCATGCTGATGCTAAGAATGGAACCTGGGTCCCTTGGAAGGGCAGCCAGTGATCTTAAGCACTGTCTAAGCCCCTATCTACTTGTTATTAATAAGGCTTGTTTTAATAAACATTTTGATAGATTTATAAGCCTACACAGCAACCTTAGTATAGAATGTTATGATCATAAAGGCTGGGCACTGGCTCAGTGGCACTTGCCTGACACAAGGCCCCTGCGTTAGCTCCCCAGCACCTCAAACAAACAAAACTCGCTGGGGAAGATGGTCCCACAGGTAACAGTGGGCACTGCTCTGGCAGAAGACCCTGCGTGTGCTCCCTAGCACCCACACTGCTATGTCTCACAACTGCTTCTAACTCCGGCTCTCTTCTGCCTCTCCAGCAATGGCTCATGTGCACACATCCCCCTGTTCTCACCATCACTGATACTTCTCAGTGAGTGTACATGCAGACATGTAGACACACACATGCACACTTAAAAATAAAATGAAATTGATGGCCCAGCAGTTTAGAGTGCTTGTTGCTCTTGCAGAGGATCAGGGTTTGATTCCCATCACCTACATGGTGGCTTAACAGCCATCTATAACTCCAATTCCAGAGGATTTGAAACACTCTTCAGGTCTCCACAGCACCAGGCACACACCTGGTGCACACATATATGTACAAGCAAAACACTCATAGATAAAAATAAAGTTTAATAGGAAGTTTGAGGCGTTTGTTGTATTTTATGACAAGGTCTCACTATGTAGTCTAGCCTGGAACTCAGAGACTGCCTGCCCTGCATTTGTCTACCACTACATCCACAGCTTAGCTTCGTTTAAGACGTGAGTTATTTTAAGTGTTCAAAATACAGAATACTAACCGTGAGACGGCAAGTACTTAATGAGGTTATGAGCTGTTACAGTGGTGATAGTAAAATATTATACAGGACTACAAGTTTATTACCTTAAAGGGAGCCACTCCTTGGAGTCATTTCAGTTTAGAAGCAGGGGAGGGGAGACAATGTTAAAGTAAGAGAACTTGAGCCAGGCGGTGGTGGCGCACGCCTGTAATCCCAGCACTCTGGGAGGCAGAGGCAGGGGGATTTCTGAGTTCTAGGCCAGCCTGGTCTACAGAGTGAGCTCCAGGACAGCCAGGGCTACACAGAGAAACCCTGTCTTGAAAAAACCGAAAAGAAAATAAAGTAAGAGAACTTGAAGTGGAGAGCATAGATCAGGAAAAATGAGAGATCATGTCTATAAAATATTACATAGCAAATTTTCCCAAGACTCACATAATTCACTGCAAATAATTCAAATTCCAATTTGGCAAACTTAACTACAGTCACAGTGCTGCCTGTGGTGGTTTGAATGAGAATAGCCTTCATAGGCTCATGTGTATGAATGCTTGTTCCACGTTGATGGAACTGTTAGGGCGGAGTTAGAAGTGTGGGCTTGTTAAGAACACAGCTCAGACACTCTTGCTTCCATGTGTAAGGACCCAAATCGCTACTGGTCCCAGCCTCAGAAATCTGCATGTAATCACAAATGTGCTTAGTAACTTTTCCTGAAGTGAAAGAATTTAAGTTTTTAAAGGGACGAGCACCAGGCATGGTGGTGTATATCTTTACATCTCAGCGTTAAGGCAAATCTCCGTGAGTTCAAGACCAATATAGTATAGTCTACATGGAGCATTTTAAGCGAGAAATAGCAACATAGTGAGACACTGCCTGGGATAGTCATGAGTTTGGGCCAGTCTGGGCTACAGTGAAAAGTTGACCTCTCTTACTTTACCAGAATGTTTAATTTTAATGATTTTAGAAATTTTTCTTTCTTTGTTTCTTTCCTTGTTTGTTTGTTTGTTTCTTTCTTTCTTTTTTTATATTTATTTATTATGTGTAAGTACACTGTAGCTGTCTTCAGACACACCAGAAGAGTGTGTCAGATCTCATTACAGATGGTTGTGAGCTACCATGTGGTTACTGGGATTTGAACTCAGGACCTTCAGAAGAGCAGTGGGTGCTCTTAACCACTGAGCCATCTCACCAACCCTAGAAACATTTCTTGTAAATAAATTTTTTGTTATAACTAAGCAGTATACCCTCATTTCAGAAGAACCAGAAAATACAGACTTTCAAAAGCAGCCGACTCCATCACTCATTCTTTACTATGAGTAGCACGCATCAGGAGTTCCACCAGACTCTGTTACTGTGTCCTGTTTGTTTGATGTTTATGTTTCCAAACCCTAATTGTTTTGTAGCTGGTATGAGGAGGCTTCCTAAGAAAATTTGTTTCTATTTGGTTGTTTTAAACACAGGTGTCTTAGCTGAAGAGATGGCCAGTGATAAAGAGTGCTGGCTGCTCCTGCAGAGGGCCTGTGTTTGATTCTCAGCTCCCACATACAACTCACAGTGCACAACCACAACCATCTGTAACTACAGTTCAAGGGCATCCGAGGCCCTTTTCTGATGCACTGATACGCACACAAGCAAAATACCCCTACCATTAAACGTGTGTGTGTGTGTGTGTGTGTGTGTGTGTGTGTGTGTATCCCTCATATTTCTCAAGATTGTTCAGGTGATTTTATTTCGAACCATTTGAAGTTCAACCTTGGATTTTACAAAAGTGGTTTTTGTTCAGTCGGGCTTAGTATACAAGTAGATGCTGTGCCATCCCATAGTATTTTTAATTTTTAATTGAACTTTTCTTTCCTTCTCACTTTAGACTGTTAATCAGCTGGCCCATGCCCTCCATATGGATAAAGACTTGAAAGCTGGCTGTCTCGTGCATGTATTTTGGCCCAAAGCAAAATGTGCCCTCCTGAGAGATGACCTGGTTTTAGTAGACAGGTAAATTTACATCCGAATTGTGTTTTCTCTGGGCTTACTAAATAGAATAGTGCTGTTTATCGCACTTTTGTGCTCAAATACCTGACAGAAAGCAGTTTGAGGGAGGAAGGGTTTGGCTCCTCCTGGTAGGAAAGGTGTTGCAGCCAGGGCAGCAGCCAGCAGGAGCAGGAGGCGCACTCCATTACAGGCACCTGCTCTGGGAAGTGGAGGGGCCTCCAGGCCTCCGCTCCTGCTTCCCTCCAATGTAGCTTGGGGTCTAGGAGGATTTCATTTTCTGAAGTTGACCAAGTACTTTTGGAATTTTTCCATTGCTTTCCTTAATACACATTTTTATGTTTGTTTGTTTCTTTTCATTTTTATGTTTTTTAAATTGTATTTATTTAGTTGTTGCATTGGGGATAGAGTCAAGGACCTTTTGCTTGCTATGTAGCTATTCTGCCATGAACTACAGCCTCAGCTCCCATGATGTATTTTTAAATCAACTTATCAGTGTTTGACAAAGTAGAATGAATGCATCAGTTCAATATTTTCCTTACCTATAGTAGTCAAAGGATTCAAACATTTTTTTGGTATGTTTTTCGTTTCCTCAGTTAAAAATGTAATCTTCTGTGGAAACCGTTCAGTTTTGATGTTTTTTGCTTGCTTGGTCTTTGTTTTTGTTTTTGTGTTTTTGAGACAGGGTTTCTGTATAGCTCTGCTTGTTGTCCTGAAACTCATTATATAGATCAGCCTGGTCTCGAACTCAGAGAGGTCTGTCTGCTTTGCTTGCTGAGTGCTGGGACTAAAGGTATGCATCACCATGCCTGGCCCCAGATGTGCTGTTGCTGTCGTTTTGTTTTTGTTTCTTCTTTTAAAGACGTGCTTCCAAGTTTCATCTCTAAACTAGAGATGCGGAGTTATTGAATACAGCTGAATAAATAGGTGGGTTACTATAGATAGATAAAGGGGCAGAGTTAGATACAGCTTAACAAGGAAGACAGGGTTAGTAGACAGAATCTCAGTAGGGGAGCAGTCTTTAGGTTATGAATATCTGGAGGGAGAAAGCTGTGGTGGACATTTCTGCACACAGTGTCAGATTGGGACAATTTATCTCTTTTTATCATTGGTACTTTTTTCCTAGCTTCAGGAATCAAAATATGAGATTGAGGAATTGAATTAATTTATGTTGCTTATTTTGTCAAAAACATTAAAATTTACTAGACATCAGATTGATGACTAAGAAAATTTCTGCCTTTTAGACTTCAAATGATCGAATGAAAAGTTTTTTTGTTTTGTTTTTAAATCTATAATTTAAACTTTGTTTTTTAACCAGCATTGTATGACGCAGTGTTTGCTTCCTTCCCATTAGCCCAGGGACAGATGTCACCACAGAGCTGGACATCTGGATTGACAAGTTCTGCCTTGATGCTGATGTCTTTGTTTTGGTTGCAAACTCGGAATCCACACTAATGAACACGGTAGGATTTACTCTTGCCGTGCTTGGGTGGCATCCACTTTAATCCTGTGACGTGAGGGACAGTCCAGGGATGAACTAGGAAGAAACTGAGGCCCGTGCTTCCACTTTTTCTCTTCACGTTCTCATTCTTTCCCAGCGTGTGTATTGTAGGTTTGAGCTTATCTGTATTTACCCTCAGTTGGATGGTTCTTTATCCAGAATGACTAGATTAATTCCAAATAAATATTCAGAGTTTAGATATCTAATATGCAAAACAGTAACATGCTATTAAAAATTGTTATTCACCAAAAGTGTAGGAGTGCCTGAGCACCATTGTCAACAAGGTGTCACCACCGAGACTGATTTGTGTTTAGGTCTTACAAACACCAGCCTTCTGTTGTAATTCTGGTAGTGCTTGTAACCTTGTGAGAAACTGCCCAAGTGTTTGAGATATTATAGAGGACTGTCACCATTTGGGTAATGGCAAAGTCAAGGCCTTTCATAGTGTCTAGGGATGGATCTGACTAGGATCTGACTAGGGCTATGTAATGAAGAATGGGCAAACAGATGAAAACATGGAAAGGCTGGATTGGGAGGGCTGGGTTTTCTGATGGAGAAACCACAGCCCCGGGTTCTGAGTGTGTTTATTCTAGATGTGCACTAGAGAGGCAGAGTCATTGAATACAGCTGAATAAATAGGTGGGTAACTATAGATAGATAAAGGGGCAGAGTCAGCATCTGCATGTGGACCATTTTGTCATTTTCCTGAGCCTACCCCGGAGACTTTTCCATTTTCCTGTGTCTGAGGCCCAACAGCACACACTGAGGGCTTCACTCCCTCAGGGCTCTCCTTGATGAGCAGATTTCTAAGCCTCTGATTTTAGAGTCTCTATACTGTTGTCATTTGTTTTCGCTCCGATGCTTGGAGTTACACTCAGCTGTGCATATGTAAGACAGGCACTGTCTCTGAGCCACACCCCTATGCTGTTGATGCTATATTGTACATGCAGTTTGTCCACTTCTCAACTTTTCCTCTTTCAGAAATCCATATTAAGCTGAGTGTGGTCACAACACGTGGATATAGAGATATTCAAGGTCATCTTTGCTATGTAGTGCGCTCAGGGTGGGCTTGGGCTGTGTGAGACCCCAAGCCCACCCTTATCACCAATCGCTTCCTTCACTGTCTGAGCTAGTGCTGTTACATATGTTCATGGTGTTTGTATAATGTACCTCACTCGGCCTTAACCAGGAGGCCTTGAGGTAGTTCATAGAATACTTGTTCTGTTTAACTAGAATTTGCACAACTATCTTACATTCTATTACTTACCTAACTTTTGTTATTGTTGAGACAGAGTCTCACTATGAAGCTCTGGCTTGTCTTAAGCTAACTGTAGAACAGCTTCGAACTCAGAAAGGGAGGAGGGGAGAGGAGAGAGAGGAGAGAAAGAGGAGATGGGAGAGAGACAGAGAGAGAGAGATGCTTGTCTCTACCTTAGACTAATGGTGTTCCCCTACCATCAACAGTAACTTAGCTAACTCTTAAAAATGACTTGAAGTAACGTGTAACAGCTGAGGTTGCTATCAGTCATTTTTAGATCTAGACATACAGATTGGTAAGTACTAGTTGAATTTCAAGAGAGCCTGACAAGAGCAGGAAAGCCTGCTCTTTTTGTTTTGATTTCAGAGGGAAGCTAAGTGTTCTCAGGGCTCTGAAGATCACTGTGCTTCAGATAGTTCAGCATACATGCAAATACGAAACATTTTTGAAAGTGTTGTTTTTGGTATCTTTCAGGAGAAGCATTTTTTCCATAAGGTGAACGAGCGGCTCTCTAAGCCAAACATCTTCATTCTGAACAATCGTTGGGATGCTTCTGCCTCAGAGCCAGAGTATATGGAGGACGTAAGTTTCTCTCCCTTTGCTTTGAACTGCAGTCATGTACAATAATCTCACTGGGTGTCTTGAGAAGTGAATGTCTGATTGTGAGAATAATATGAATATAGCTGTGCCTCTTGAAACACACTCTAATCCCAGACTTGAGGTATAGGCAAAAAGATCAGGAGTTCAAAACCAACATGATCTGGGTAGTAAGCAGTAGTTTGAGGCTAGCCTGAGCTAAACAGGACTGGAAAAAAAAAAAAAAAAAAAAACACCTGACAGACACCCAGAACTCCTCACAGTCTTTGGCTCCTTTCTGTTTTGGTTTCTTGCTTTGCTTTTGACATGCAGCCTCTTGTACTGCAGGCTGACCTCAGACTCACTGAGGTTTGCCTTTAACTCTTGGTCCTCCTCTGTATGTATACCTCCTCAGTGCTGAGATCACAGATATGTGCTGTCTGGTACATGGTGCTGGGGCTTGAACCTGAAACCTCTTACATACTGAGCCTATATCTTTCACTCACTTTAGAAAGAATCTGGCATTTGAGAGCGGGATGTGGTGGTGCATGCTTTTCAGTCCCAACATTGTAGAGCAGTGGTTCCAACCTTCCTAATGCTGTGACCCTTTAAATCCCTTGTGTTGTAGCAACCCCAATCTCAAAATTATTTTGTTGCTACTTCATAACTATAATTTTGCTACTGTTATGAATGTGTAAATGTCTGATATGCAGGATATCTGATATGTGGTCTCAAAGGGGTCGTGACCCACAGATTGAGAAACACTGCTTTAAGACATAAGGAGGTAGATCTCTGAGTTTAAGGCCTGCCTGGTCAAAAAAGTGAGTTTCAGGCTAGCCAAGCCTATATCATGAGATTCTGTCTCAAAAGAAAACAAAACAATACACCCAAAGGCACTTGATATATGTGTTAGTCAAGTTTTTTCTTATTATTACAACATAATTGAGACTCGTAGTTTCAGGGGCTCCATTTGGTGGTAAGAGTGTGAATCACAGAAAGAGCAGCTCACCATAAGGTGGCCTAGAGCGGAGGGTGGGACAGGAGCAGCCTGTCCTCGCTGACCTCCCACTTTCCCTAGAAACACCCTCACAGACACTAACTCCTAGTTCTCTGTTTAGTCAGCAGTAGCCTGCCTTCACAGTATGTAAGTGCATGTATTTACTTTTCTTTGGTATGTTTCTGATTTTAGTTGTATGATTTATAAACATAAAACATTGTTCTTGTTCTCTCTCTCTCTCTCTCTCTCTCTCTCTCTCTCTCTCTCTCTCTCTCCCTGCATGTATGTCTATGTGAGGGTGTCAGAAGTCCTGGACCTGGAGATAAAGACAGGTGTGGGCCAACATGTGGTTCTTTTAAATTGAATCCAGGTCCTCTGGAAGAGCAACCAGTGCTCTTACCTGCTGAGCCATAGACTCTGTTCCATTGCTCTTTAAGGAACTGCAGAATTAGGACATCCTTGCAGAATAGCTCACTAGCTCAGTGTTTCTCTTTAGCTTAAATGTTCTTTTTTGTTTTATTTATGCCATAAGGCACTCTGTTCCTGTAGCCTACGTGGCCTTGAGCTCTCAGCTGTCCTTTTCTACAGCCTCCTGAGTGCCGTGACCCTCTGCATGTGCCACCAGACCCACTTCATTAATAGTGCTGGATGTCGAATCCACGGCTTCAGTGTGCCAAGAAGGCATTCTGCTTACTGAACTGTGTGGTAGCTCCAGTGTCCATGCTTGCTTGAATGTTTCTTTTTCTTTTCTTTTTTTTGGTGGGTGGGGGAGGGTTTTCGAGACAGGGTTTCTCTGTGTAGCCCTGGCTGTCCTGGAACTCACTCTGTAGACCAGGCTGGCCTCGAACTCAGAAATCCACCTGCTTCTGCCTCCCAAGTGCTGGGATTAAAAGTGTGCGCCACCAGTACCCGGCTTCGCTTTAATGTTTGTTTTCTATTTGTTTTCAAGACAGGATTCTCTGTGTACCTCTAGCTGTCCTAGAACTCATGGCCAGGCTGGCCTTGAACTCACAGAGATCCCCCTACCTATGCCTTCAGGGTGCTGGGATTAAAGGTGTGCTATACACTGCCTGCTTTGTTATGGTTAAAGAGTCTTGGTTGATTCTGTTTTTGTATTTCTGATCCTGGGGACTAAACTCAGGGCTCCATGCACACAGGTAAGCACTAAGTAGTTGCAGCTTCAGCCTTGCCTTTCCCATTCTAACAGGGCATTTCTACTCCCTGAGTAGACTGCTTGGGGTTACAAGCTTCTCACCCCATGGTTGGCTTTCTTTCTCTATACTTAAGAACATACCTGAGGGCTATGTGTTCATTGATTTGGGTACCCAAAGAGACCAGAAGAGGGCACTGGATCCTCTGAAGCTCACTGTGGGAGCTGCTTGATAGAGTTGTGAAAGCAGTGACGGTTCTTATGCTGAGCCATTTCTCTAGTCCCAGGTTTCATGTTCTTAAGAAAAATAGATAGACTAAGTTTTTATCCAAAATGAAGACAATGGCTTTATTTCACGTTCTTACTGTAGCACTTAACTTCCAGATTTTAAAGGTATTAACAGCCCCACTGAAGAAGGTTTGGAAAATAACTAAAGACTAAAAGCATGCCAGGCAGTGGTAGCGCATGCCTTTACTCCCAGCACTTGGGAGGCAGAGGCAAGTCCGAGGCCAGCCTGGTCTATAGAGTGAGTTCCAGTACAGCCAAGGCTACACAGAAAAACCCTGTCTAGGAAAAAAACATAAATACATACATACCTACATACATACATACATACATACATACATACACTAAAAGCACTACCCATTTTTTGGGTGTTACATGCCTGCCACTATTATTAATATGCATATTAATTTATTCATATTATACCCTTAAAATTAAATTTCTCCATTCAATTAGGTGTTAATACTTGTTTGTGATGTTTTGTAATGCTTGGGTGTAGTATTTGATATTCAAAAGGAAGATTATTAAGCAGAGATTTTCTGCCATCAAGGATCAGCCTTCATTTATTGACATTACCTGTGTTTAATACATAGATGGAAACAATTAATATGTATTACTGTATGAGTATTACAACAGCAGATTATGGAAGAAAGTCTGTTTGGCTTCTGATTCCAGCGGGATAAAGGTCTGTTGTAGCTGCAGGCATGGCAGCTGGAGAAGAAGCTGAGGGCTCCGGTGTGAAGTGGAGAAAACAAACTGGGAGTGGGAGAGAGGCCTTGAGTCCTCAAAGCCTGCCCCTGTGACATGTGGTCTGGCAAGGCCAGACCTAAGCCTCCCTGAAGAGTGCCACCCACTGGGGTACCAAGCATCTAAATTCCCAAGCCTGGAGCAGACATTTCTCAGCTGAAGCAGCACAGTCACTATTTAGTATCCTGTAATACAGACTCATGGATGGTGGCTATTATTTGTTATCTTTTGTTTAAGTTGTTCAAATTCCCCAACTTTCTGTGTTCCTTGCAGGTGCGTCAGCAGCACATGGAAAGATGTCTTCACTTCTTGGTAGAAGAGCTCAAGGTTGTGAGTCCTTCAGAAGCTCGGAATCGGATCTTTTTTGTTTCAGCCAAGGAAGTTCTCAACTCCAGAAAGCATAAGGCCCAGGGGATGCCAGAAGGTGGTATGTAGTAATGAGCATTTCCTTCTTAAATGTAAACATAGATTATAACAGAACAATAGCATGCTGAAAATCTTATCTTGTCCCCTGCTTACCTGAAGCTTCAGTAACCTGTGCTCAACTGTGTGCAGTATTATTACATGGCAAGTGCTAAATCCTACAGTTCCGAGTAGTGTGATGAGCTCTCTCATCGCCCCATGTTATAAACCAGCATGCTATTGCACGGCTGTATTGAACCAGAACCCTTATTGTACTGAAGATGGTCCAAATGGAGAGTGCCTACTGGTACAGGCAGTTTAGTCACACCCGGTGCACGCCACCAGAGTACTTTGTTTAGGTGATATGCTTGACTTAGTAAAGTTTGTTAGATTCTACGGTAAGAACAAATCTGTGAAACTGCAAAGATGTAAAAAGAAATTTGTGCTAATATGTCAGTATACCTGTACCTTCAAAGGATAAGGCCTCAGTGCATACTAAATGATTATATAAGATGAAAAGAATATAAACTTTGTGTATATATGGAGGAGATAGTGTCCTGGTTAGATTGCTGTCAGTTGGGCACAAGGTAGGATGATTTGGGAAGAGGGAACTTCAATTGAAGCAATATCTCTATCAGATTGACACGTGAGCATGTCTCTGGTACATTTTCTTGATTAGTTGTGCCACCCTGGGCAGGTGGACTTGGGTGGTATAAGAAAGCCAGTTGAGCAAGCTGTGGAGAGCAAGCCAGTCAACAGCTGTCTTCAGTGGCATCTACTTTGATTCCTGCCCTAACTAAATGCTATGATGGCATGTGATTGGAACAAGTAAGCCGAATTTACTCCCCATGCTCTTAGGCTTGATTGTGGTGTTTTATCACAGCAATAGAAGGCAGTCAAACACATAGTATAATTTAGGGTTTGTATTCTGCCATTTCCAATAGCCCTGAGGAATTTTGGAACATCTGTGTCATGAGTAAAAGAAGTCTATTATACTAGATTAAAAAATCTTTCCCAAAGGCAGGGATGGTCACTCAAGGTAGCATGGGCCACATAGTGAGATCTTGTCTCACAAAAGCAAAACAAAAAATTAAATCAGATTTTTTTCTATGTTACAGGTGGGGCACTTGCAGAAGGATTTCAGGCAAGATTACAGGAATTTCAAAATTTTGAACAAACTTTTGAGGTAGGAATTTAGTTTCTACTGGCTTATAAATGGCATGGGTCAGAGAGTACTGTAGTCTTCATTGTCTGCCTTTGTCAATAACCTCTGCTGTTATTAAGTGTAGTCCTGACAACAGCAAGTGAAACAAGAAAGATTTGAAGACAAGAAGCCCCTGCAGAAAGGATGACCTGTAAGAATTGGGAAAGATGTGTTTTGCTTTTATGTTTATAACTGAGAAAGTGGTCTAGTATTGCGTGTGTCGTGCAATGAATGGTATTCCTTGTATTCATGTGAAGCAAGAGCACACAGTGATTGCTGTTGGAACAGTTGATGCTTGTCCATCGGTGGTTCTGCACACCTCTGATCCCAGCACTCAGGAGGCTGAGGCGGGCATCTTGAGTTCAAGGCCAGCCTGGTCTTGTTCCAGGACACTGAGGGCTACACAGAGAATCCCTGTCTCGGGAGTTGGGGAGACAAAGTGAGGCCTGTTCATCGTCTCTGGGAAGAGCGTTGTACCAAAGAAGACAGAACATTGGGAAAACCCTTTGACAAAATTTGCATTTCTACTCTGTATTGCCACTTGCTGAGTCTCATTTTGTGCCAAGTGTTTTGAACAAGTGTATGAAGATAAAATTAATTCTGATGTGGCTCTGGTACTTAGTAGGAAAGCACCACAGTGTGAAAGAGGCTAATGTATGTGCAGCACTGAGCAGAAAGGGAGTCATGGGCTTGTTTTGGCTGTGCTAAAACACCATGCACAAAAGCAAACTGGAAAAACTTCTCATTTTACAGCTCTCTGATCAGACTCTATCACTGACAGAAGTCAGGGCAGGAACTCAAACTAGGAACCTGGAGTCAGGAGCCGAAGCAGCGACCATGGAGAAGCACTGCTTACTGACTTGCTCCCCATGGCCTGCTCAGTTAGCTTTGTTTGTATTTCATTTTTTCAAGACAGGGTCTCTGTGCAGCCCTGGCTCTCCTGGATCTCACTCTGTAGACCAGGCTGCTCTTGAACTCAGAGATCATCTGCCTCTGCCTACTGGGTGCTGGGATTAAAGGTGTGAACCCAGCTTCCTTTGCTTTTTATACAATCCAGGACAATGCAGTCCCAGGAAGGCCTTGCCCACTGTGGGCTGGGCACTCCTCTGCCAGTCATCAATAAAGAAGGTGCCCCACACCCTGCCCATGGGCCAATCTGATGTAGGCATTTTCTGAATAAATTCCCCTCCTCATAGATGACCCTGGATCTGGTCAAGATGACAGGAAGTGCTAGGCTGTGCAGGAATTGATCTTGGGTTGTAGGCATTTAATTTTTCCCAAAATTACCACTCATGCTATGTTCAGATGAAATGTTGTTTGGATGTTGACATTACTAATGTTGGCAGTACTAATACAAGCCCTGCTTATTCTAGTTCTGTTTTCCCTAATGCCTCATCAGTGAACAAAGACTTCAGAATTAAAAAACTGTCCACAGTTATTCCCTATAAGGACTGATTGCCTTAATAGAGGATATGAATGAAGAGTGTGCCAGGCTGGACTTTTAAAACTAAAAGTTTGCATATTATTCCCCAATCTTTGTGAGAGGAAGAAAGTCTGTTAGGTAGATGAAGGGATCAGTATCAGCTGCTTTTGTAAGAGACCTCTGGATATCAGTAGGACTCTCAGGCCAAGCCATTGGATGAATCCTAGCCTCTCAAAGACTGTTGTCTTTTCCCTTTGGTGAAAAATCTATGAACCTGACCTTATCAATTACTTGATCTGTGTGGAGTAGAGAGTTATTCCAGGCGTCCCCTTCAAGTATATGTTGTTTTCTTTTACCAAATAGTCAAACGCTGTTCTGCTCTCCACCTGTGCTCATGCACACATCTTGATTCCCTAAAATGTTTTCTGGAAGAGACGGAACTGAAAAGCACAGATCTTGTATTGTAGAGCGCTGGTTCCCAAGCCAGCAGAATTTGGGGCAGGGTGCCTTGAAAAACACAGGCTCCTGATCTTCCCAGAGATGATGTTCTGATTGACCTAAGGTTGGCCTAAGAGTATACATATGCATATATATGCAAAGCTCCCAAATTGTGATACACAGTCTGGTTTAGGAATATCCATAAATCTGTACATGTGCACACACACACATATATATATACATAATTTGTAGTGCTGGGCTAGCAGTGCTTCTAATATTGAGCTCCATCCCTAGTGCCTTTTTTAAAAGTTGTTTTGTTAGTGTTGACCTCTCTCTTTCCCTCTTTCCTTCTCCCTCCCTCCCTGCATTCCCCTCTCCCTCCCTCCCTCACCCCTGTGTGTGTGTGTGTATGTGTGTGTGTTGGGTATCTGTGAGTGCAGGTGTATGTGTCAGTCGGAGGACAACTTTCCAAAATTTGATTTTTATTTCCACTGTGGTTCACAGGATTGTTAGGCTTGTATGTCAAGCACTTTTACCTGCTAAGCCATCTTGCTAGACCTGTTTTTGTTGTTGCTGCTCTTGACTGAGTCTTTCTACATAGCTCAGGCTGTTCTGGAACTTTCTCTTTTTTTTTTTTTTCAATATTTATTTATTATTATATGTGAGTACACTGTGGCTGTCTTGCAGACACTCCAGAAAAGGGCATCAGGTCTCATTATGGATAGTTGAGAGCCACCATGTGGTTTCTGGGATTTGAACTCAGGACCTTTGGATGGCTCTTAACCACTGAACCATCTCTCCAGCCCATGTTCTGGAACTCTTGCTAATAAATAGGGTAGGCTGCCCTCGAACTCAGTTCTCATTGACTCCCAAATCTGAGATTACAGGTGTGTGCTACTGTACCGAGACCTAAGATATTTTTAGAAGAAACTTGGCAGTTCATTTTAAATGTTCTGATAGGGCACTCCGGTTTCACTTTAAATCACATAAATCTTTTATTGTTTAAGATTGGTGATTTTCATTTGGGAATGTAAATATTATATATGGAGAATTTGTTCATGAGCAGTAGCTGTTAGATAAGATTATGGAAATTGTCAGGATTTATAGTTTGGAAGCTTTGTTTAACTCTGTGGTTATACCTAAGCATGGTGGTACATGCCTGTAATTCCAGCATCTAGGAGGCAAGGAAGGAGATTGGAAATAGGAGGTGAGCCTAGATTAAATACAAGATCTTGTTTCACAAAACAATAAAGAAAATAATATAAAACCTAAACCTATAGTTAAAGGAGACTCAAAATTATTTGAAAATTTCAAAAGGAATGATCAGTAAGCTTTTTATCGCTGTATACATTATGAAGAAGGACCAAGTAATTTCTTGGTGGTTGAGTTGAATGAATTGTCAGTTTTTTTCTCAGAAGTTGAAATTAATTTTTTTTCTTAGGTGAGAGAGAGAGAGTGAGAGAGAGAGAGAGAGAGAGAGAGAGAGAGAGAGAGAGTGTGTGTGTGTGTGTGTGTGTGTGTGTGTGTGTGTCTTGCAGGCCAGCAGGTGGTGTCACATACCTTGCAGCTGTAGTTACAGGTGGCTTCAGCCACCTGACTTGGGTTCTGAGAACCAAATTTGGGTCATCTGCAAGAGCAGTAAGTACTCTTAAGCACAGTCTCTTATCACCTTCTGTTGGGAGGTTTTTGTTTGTTTCGTTTTGTTTTTTGAGATAGGGTTTCTCTTTAGCCCAGGCATTTCTTTTTAAAAATCAGTTTGGAAACTTAAGATTTCTCTGTTGGTTGAGTAAATGCCGGCTTACTATCTCTACCATCATCCGGTTTGGTCATCCAAAAAGAAGAAATGAATATGAAATTCCAGCAATAAGAAATGAACAAAGATTAGAGCTGAAGACCTTAAGTGCTTGCTTTTTGCCTGTTGACCAGATAACATTAGAAATATCTGCATCATCTATGCAACATGGGGTTTTTATTATTTTTACCTAAAGATGTCTCTTTTTGGTAATGACAAATGTGTTTTTTAAGAAAAAAAAAGGCCTGGTTTTTCTCAATACACCTTTAACGGTTTTTAAATTGTTTCATATCTGGTCAAGTTGAGATTTTTAAGAACTTCATTTTTAATTTGTAATAAAGTTTACAACTTGATTATTTTCAAAAAAGTCAACAAACTGCCAGCACCTGGTCTTAAATAATAATTAAAAAAAAAAAGGAAAAGGTTTATGCCTGTGAGTTTAGCTTTGGGTATATTCTGTGGGCTACTGTGTCCAGTTTAGTTTTTACTGTCTTTATTCTCTTCACTTTGGTTTATTTTTTTTCTTTTGAAACAGGAACTCATTATGTAGCCCTACTTGGCTTGAAACTCATTGTGTAGTCCAGGCTAGCCTAACAATCACAGAAGCCTCCCTGCATTTGCCTCCTAAGTGCTGGGATTACATTTTAGTTTTTAAAACATGATTTAAAAATTGTTTGACAGTTTCATACTTCTACATAATATATTTTAACCACTTCTGGTCCTTCTCTCCTATTTCCATCTCTCATCACCTTCTGTTGGGAGGTTTTTGTTTGTTTCGGTTTGTTTTTTGAGATAGGGTTTCTCTGATATCCCTGACTTGTCTCTGAACTCACAGAAATTTGCTTGCTTTTGCCTTTCGTGTACTGGGATTAAATGCTTACGCCACACTGCCTGGCCTAGTTTTTAATTATTATTTTAATTATTATTTTGATATTTTTAAACTAGTTTTTATTATTTATATTTTCTTGATAGAGGAATTGTTAAAACTTCGATGTTTAGATTTTTTCTTAATTTTGTTCATTTCTTGATTGTGTGTGTGTTTGTGTGTGCGTGTGTTATAATCACTCATTATTGCCTTTATATATATTTTCTCTTTATATTTAAACTTTTTTTTGCTTTGTGGGCTTTTGATGAATTTTATCATTCCATCATCTTTTAATAATTTTTTTAAGATTTATGTTTAGTCAGTGGTGAGTGGGTATGTTATTACAGCTGCCCTAAGCGGACAGAGATGTGAGCCATCAGCGTGATGCTGGGAACCCGATTGGGACCCTGTGCGGGAGCAGCGTGTGCTCTTCGCTGCCACAGCTAGCTCTGCTCTGTTCCTACAGCACCAGAATTAGGTGGCTCTTTGCCATGGGATTAATTTGATTCAGTAGCTAAGTATTTTTTAACATATAGATGATTGAGTTAAACAAGGCTTGAAAGTCACCTGGAGTAAAGGTTTTACCTTTTAAACGTGCACGTGAGTGGTCTTACTATGAGGACATACTCTTTGCACAGGCATGTCACCATCTCCTACTCTTCATGGGTTTGCTGTGTGAAGGAGAAAGTGTGTCTCCCCCCACTCCCCTCCCCTCCTCTTCCCTCCCCTCCTTTCCTCTTTTCCCTTCTTTTGATACAGGGTTTCCTATGTAGCCCTGGCTGGCCTTGAATGTCCCCCCCCCCCCCTTTTCTTTTCCCCGGCTTTTCGAAGACAGGGTTTCTCTGTGTAGCCCTGGCTGTCCTGGAACTCACTCTGTAGACCAGGCTGGCCTCCAACTCATAAATCCGCCTGCCTCTGCCTCCCAAGTGCTGGGATTACAGGTGTGCACCACCACGCCTGGCTTGAATGTCCCCCTTTTTAAAAAGACAAGTGTTGCTGTTTTGTTTTTTATTCTGGGTCAAGCTCTCTATGTTAAGCTGGCATTGAATTCCTGGGTCTGGATAATCCTGCCACCATAGCCTTCAAAGTACTGGAGCCACAGGTGTGACTCTGAGCCTGGTGTTTGGTAGTGAGATCCTAGGGATTTGACCTTTAATATACAAGAAGAAAGCTAAGTTCATGGCTGTAGTCTGAGCTACTGGGGAGGCTAAATTAGAAGATTCATTGAACCCAGAGTTTCAGGGCTATCTTGGACAATTTAGTGAGAAACAGTGAGACTGTTTCTTTAAACAAACTGTGTGTGTGCATGTATGTAAAAATAGTGCATATCTACCTGTATGGTATATATAGGTAAGGGTTAAGCTCATCTTCTCTTTTGCACTTTCAGTTTAAAACATACTAAAATCGCATTGAGTGTTTGCGATTATATATTATTAATAAACTGACTTCTTTAGATGTTAATAAGAAATCAGAAAACTAATTGATCTGTGCTTATCATTTGCTCCTCAGTTTTTAAATTTGAAAGTCTATAGGATATTGTAACAAGATGGCCAGTGAGAAGTTGGTCAATATATTTTAACCTCTTGGAAAGTTACAGAGTTCCTGATAAAGTAACTCTGCCAAGTGTACATGCACTCCTAGAGTAAACATGTGCCTTCCGGAGCGTGTTAGGGCTTTCTGCGGACTGTATTTGCCTCCAGGGCCTGGCCGCTGCAGGCCCCTTCACTCCGTCCAGTCCAGCTCTCACACTGTGCTGTCTCTGTGCGCTGGGTCTTCATTGCTGACATCTAGATCGACTTCATCGAGGAACTGTCCTGTTCATTTTGTCTCTTAAAATTACTTTTATGCTTTTGTTATAATTTTGTGGAAATTGGTTTGGCACATTTGCAGGCAGTTACTTAAAGTAAAATCAAAGCTGAGTTTAACCATTTAAAAATCAATAGCTCATAAGTCAGTTGCTTACAGTTGGATGATGGTTAGAGGTTCTAATGAAGGACGTGTCCAGAGAGTCTCCGCTTTAGCCTCACAGAACAGGAGCAGCACCACTTGCTTGCCAGTAGAAGTTTAGTGAGAATGAGTGATGCTTAGGTGAGACTCAGGAGGGAAAGCACAGCTGGCTGACAGGGAGCGATGGGGCCATCATTACAAGCTGTGGGCTAAAGGAAATGCTCTCATGTCCTCGGCCTAACCAAAGCAGTCGGTCTCTTTTCCATACCTCAAACAATACTGAAGAAAGAGCTACACAGCATGAGATTATAGGCTTTTTCTGAGTGACACACAGGTAATTTTTAGAGAAGACTTAATTGTGAATAGTATATTCAATCAACATGTAGCATACAGATGATTTCAGTGTAAGAGCACAGAATTAGAGTATTGAATAAATACTCTTTTAAAGAAGCTTGAAATCTGCTTATTTGACAGAGGAAAAGTAGTGAGCTTCAAGAAGTAATTACTACAAATTGTTATAGCTAAGTATGTACATATACATATTTACATATGTATAATAAATATATATATATTCAAAAAGATGGATTCATAGCACTAGAGGATTGTATGACTGAGATTAAAAAACATGCTGTAGAAATAGAAAGTAAGAACATTTCCTATAAGCAAGTTGTACTTGCTGATGCCATGTGAGCTAGCATTTCTTGCATTGTTCAAAAGACCATGTAGTCTTTTTTTTTCTAAGTACTTCAAGGTCTCAAAGGTTATATCAGTGCAGAATTTTACTTTCTTGGAGATAAAAATTAAATGAGGCTAGTAATAATTTTGTTAATTTTTAGTGATGAAAAATTTAAAAATTGTATGACATATTACACATTAAAAATTGAGGGCTGGAGAGATGGCTCAGTGGTTAAGAGCACTGGCTGCTCTTCCAGAGGTTTTTAGTTCAATTCCCAGCAACCACATGGTGGCTCACAACCATTTATAATGAGATCTGATGCCCTCTTCTGGTGTGCATGAAGACAGCTACAGTGTACTCATATACATAAAATATATAAATCTTTAAAAATTGAAACAATTTTATGAGTCAAATGTATCTATGAATATATGTGATACATTCTGACATATTCTAGTTTAAAAGAAACTAAATGCAGAGCTGGATAGACTAGCACATGCCTGACATTTAAGTTTAGGGCCAGCCTGAGTTACAGAGTTACAGGAGCCTGGGTTATATATAAAATCTGTATTTAAAAACATGCATGAAGAGCCAGAAATAGTGATTCTTGCCTGTAATCACAGCACTTGGGAAGCCAAGGCAGGAGGATTGCTGTGAGTTAGAGACAAGCATGAGGTACAGAGTGAAACATACTTCAAAACACCAGCACACACACACAGACACACACACACACACACACACACACACCCTAGAACAAAACAGACTGAGAGACGGTGGGGTGGGTCCTCTTGTCAGGAGACCCTGGCTGCTTTAATCCAGCAGCAGTGAAGGTGAGACGGTCAGCTGAGTGTCCTTCAGGCCTGTGCACAACAGTCTCGTGGTCTCTGAGATCGCTGCATGAGATGCTCTGAGGGGGTGCTCTCTCTACCTTTTAAAATACTTAAGTGGTTAACAATAATTTGAACTGCTCATATAGTAATCCTTTGTTTTTCTGTTCAGGAACCTTAGGTATGTTGTCATGTTATCTAAATCATTTAAAAATAAGAATTCTAAAATACCACAAAGAATTCTAAAACTCAGACTTTATTTGGTTATATATTGCAAGCAACAGTTAAAACAAGATGACCAGACTAGAAATCAGAAGGGTAATTCTCAGGGGCCAGCTAT
Organism: Apodemus sylvaticus; assembly: GCF_947179515.1. Taxonomy (NCBI): domain Eukaryota; kingdom Metazoa; phylum Chordata; class Mammalia; order Rodentia; family Muridae; genus Apodemus; species Apodemus sylvaticus. The sequence continues at coordinate 137,108,726 of NC_067475.1, read as the reverse complement.
GACCCTGAGAAGAGTGCCATTTGTTTGTTTGTTTATTTATTCATTTTTTATTTGTTGTGTAATCACTCCACTGCACATTACTGTGTGAAGATGCACAAACTATAAACTTGCTGCTTAGCTCTTGCTTTGTAGTTTTAAGTTGTGTTTCATCATTCGATTTGTTTTGTCTTTCCTTTGGGTTTTGGTTTAAGTTAAATCAGCAAGTTTTTGTGTTTGAATTCCTGAAAGTGTTGGGATGGAATTGCAGTAATGTGTTATGGCTTGGGCCCCTCGCAGGAGTGTATCTCGCAGTCAGCAGTGAAAACAAAGTTTGAACAGCACACTATCAGAGCTAAACAGATACTAGACACTGTGAAAAACATACTGGACTCAGTAAACGTGGCAGCAGCAGAGAAGAGGTAGGCACCCCTTTATTATGACCCCAGGTTACTGTCATTGTGTCAGGCCTTCAGGGATGAGGCCTGCAGTGGTACGGGGATTCTTCAGCACTAAGTCCACTTGTGTGATTTTACTTGTGCCTGCTTGTGTGTTTTTTAATGAACACTGGAAGATGATTATTTACTATGTGACTTTCCCTGGATGGCTGTGTATGAATTATGACTTTAAAATGTGAGTAGCTTTAGAGTGTCTTCATGGCAGAGAAGATGGTCTTCAAGCAGAACCATGTGAAGAATTCCAAACCAGGTGATGCTCTGTTTACATTCAGAATTTGCAGTTTTTCTGTAAACTTGGAAATAGAAATAGGATGTGAAGGTACTGAACCGTTACACCCCTCCAGACGTGGGACAAGCCTGCAAGCCCTGCCAGGCTAAGGCGGGAAGGCTGGACACACTAGGGAACAAAGACAAAAATATTGTTAGATATGACAGATGTAATGCTGTCAGGCCTCATGGAATCATAGCTAGCTTAATCAAGGAAGTATAGAAAGCATCAAAGATTAAGTCAACATAGGGTAAAACCAAAGAGTGTTTGAGAGATAGAGTATAGCCTAAAACTGACACTTCTCATGCCTCAGTCTCCCAAACAGATTACAAGTTTCGCCCACCAAGCCTTGCTAAGACTGGTTGGTTGGTTGAAAGCTCTCTGCCACTGGCCTTAAAATCGAAGTTTTGAAAGTGTGTATTTTTGCTAAGAACACCTCCCACCCTGTGTAGTCTACTCAACTTATTCATCTTTATAACATGTAACATCGAACTAAATAACGCACAAAGATAGGATTCAAGGACAATGTCTGGAAGTGTGAAAAGCTCTGAGGTCCTAGTTTTCCTGTCATGCAGGGGTCTGTAGACCTCGCACAGTAGATGTGGTAGGCTTTGTGGGCCACACCATCTCTCTTGTGCCCACTCGTGTGTCGAGTGCATAGGTAACAGCAGGCCTTGGGTTCCCACTGCTCTGTTTGCTCCACTTGCTGACTAACTGAGTCGAGTCGCTGGTGAATTCCTGTTTAATTGTTCTGTGTGGAGACTTAGAAGCCTTGTGGGGTTTGTGTTGTTTTGTGTTGTTTTTGTTTTGTTTTTGTTTCTTTTTTTTAGAATGCAGGTAATTCTAAGGAGTCAAGATATTTATGTTGAACCACCTACTTGAAGGATTTAAATGCAGTTGTAATCCTTTCAGAGTTTAATACAGGATTTCTCTCCCTCTCTCTCTCTCTCCCTCTCTCCCCCCCCCCTCTCTCTCTCTCTGTGTGTGTGTGTGTGTTGCTAATTAATGGTTCCAATTATAAAAGAATGACCTTACTTAATTAATTGCTTTAGGACTTTAACATGCCCCAAGTATTGATTACTCTTCATAATAAAATAGGGTTTATTCAATGGAAGAAAGGGAAGACCAAATCGATAGACTGGACTTTATCCGAAACCAGATGAACCTTTTAACACTGGATGTTAAAAAGAAGATCAAGGAGGTCACAGAGGAGGTGGCAAACAAGGTAATGACACTGTCACTGTCACCATATCTGGAAGTTGCAGTATGTGTTAGCACTACAATGCTGTCTGTCTCTCACCTCAACTGAATCTGTGTCCCCTGGTTTTGTATTCTGAGTACTGGTAATCTTTTTAAATTTTTATCTCATTTGTCTATTTGAGGGGATGTCTTGTTTTGCAGCCTAGCTGGCTATGAATTACTTTAATGTTTAACTCTGAGTTTTTTTTTTTTTTTTAATGTTTTCAGGTTTCTTGTGCAATGACAGATGAAATATGTCGCCTGTCTGTTTTGGTTGATGAGTTTTGTTCTGAGTTTCATCCTACCCCCAGTGTACTGAAAGTGTATAAGAGTGTAAGTTAAAGTTGTTGATGGTTCACTTTGAGGCTGCATTCTTGCTCTGTTCTTTATTGGTATGTTTAGTCATCTTGGCATTTCAGTGCATTCTTGGTAGTCCCATGTGCACACCATCTCACATGTAACATTGCAGTGGGAATGGGGACAGGGCTCAGTGGTCAAGTATGTGCTTAGCAAATGTGAAGCACCCACCCAAAAGATCATTTGAACAGTCTTCATAAAATCTACCTACTTTCTATGGAAAAACTAACATGCACATTTACAATCATTATTGACAGGAATTAAATAAGCACATAGAAGATGGCATGGGAAGAAATTTGGCTGATCGGTGCACCAATGAAGTCAATGCCTCCATTCTTCAATCTCAGCAAGAAATCATTGGTAATATTCATATCTGCAGAGTCATGTGTAACCTGCCTCTCCCCTTCTCTCTCCTTCCCTCTTTCCCTCTCTTTCCACGTCTTTCTTTTTTTTTCTCTTTTCCTTTTTCTTTTCCTTTTCCTTTTCCTTTTCCTTTTTCTTTTTCTTTTTCTTTTTCTTTTTCTTTTCTTTTTCCGAGACAGGGATTCTCTGTATAGCTCCAGGAGTCCTGGAACTCACTCTGTAGACTAGGCTGGCCTCAAACTCAGAAATCTGCCTGCCGCCCAAGTGCTGGGATTACAGGCGTGTGCCACCACCGCCCTGCTCCCCACGCCTTTCATACTGGGTTATATTCTTTTGGGTGCATTGCTTGGAAGGCAAGACATTATTACATAATACATTATGTATTACTGTTTGTTAAAAATAAATATAATCTTTTTTTTTTCCAGAAAATCTAAAGCCACTACTTCCAGCTGATATACAGAATAAACTTCATACATTAATCCCTTGCAAAAAGTTTGATCTCAGTTATGATCTCAATTGCCACAAGCTGTGTTCAGATTTTCAAGAGGACATTGTGTTTCAGTTTTCCCTGGGCTGGTCTTCCCTTGTACATCGATTCCTGGGCTCCACAAATGCACAGAGGGTGCTGCTCGGGCTGTCAGAGCCAATCTTTCAGGTATGCACCTTGATTCTGCCAGTTAGAACTCTTGGGTTGTTTATGCAGATTTCTCTTATAAAGCTGGGTTATTTGAATCTGCCCATTTCTTTGTGTATGTCTGTCTTATAAAGCCTCTTCTGAGTTGGGTTTTGTTTGCCCATTAACACAGACCTGCATGTTCCCGTGCATGGAGGTTCCCTGAGAAGGTCAGAGGACATGCAGGAGTCAGGTTCACCTCTACCTGTGGCTGCTGGGGCTTGAACTCAGTTAGCAGGAAGTGCCTTTACCCTCTGTGCCATCTTTGTGACCCAAGAAACTTGTATTTTCTTAAAAAGTAAATTAGAATAAGCTTTAAATTTTGTTAATTTTTGGAGAAACTTATGGAGTATAAAACCACCACCCCAGATGCCAGAGAGATGGTCCCCCAGTTCGAGGCACTTCTTGCTCTTGCAGAGAACCTGAGTAACTTGTCAGCTCCCGCCTTGGGTGTCTCAGAACCACATCTAACTCCAGCTCCAAGTGATCTGACGAGGTCTCTGGCCTCCATCAGTACCTGTGCTCACATGTCCTACATGCACAGTTACATATACATGCATATTAATACTAATCATAAAAATAGTCATCACCATATTCTAGGATTAAAGCACTTCTGTTGGGGCTGGAGAAATGGCTCAGTGATTGATTTAGGGTTCATACTGTTTCCACAGAGCCTATGTTTGCTTTCCGGCATTCACACTGGGTAGTTCACAGCTGCCTGTAAGTCCAGCTTCCCGGCACCTGATACCCTCTTCTGGCCTTTGTAGGCGCCCACACTTATGTGTACATGGTTTCCCCATATGCATATGCATAATTCAAAATACAGTTATTTAAAAACGACCATTTTCATTCTCCAAAGATTCCTCATGCCCATTGATAGCAGGTCACCCTTCATATTTCTGGCTTCACCACTAACCAATTTTGTTAATTTGCATTTGCTTTGTGAACATTTTCTATGATGTCTCAGGTGTCTGGACCTAGCCCACCTAGAATGTAAAAGTTCTTCAAAGTACAAGTGCTGTAGCACTCCACTCCAGATGGCTGAGCACTGGAACAAATAGAACTCATTCTATTTCTCCTTCACCAAGTGGCCTGTAGTGTGGTGGCTGGCTGTGCAAGAAAGACGTTGCCAAAGAAACCTGCGGACATGATCGTGTAGCCTGTTAGGAGGAGTCAGGCTGTTAGCGTCAGTGGGGACAGGGAGGGTGAGACTGGTGCCTGGTGGCTGAGGTCTGAGTGGGATCCACTGAGCAAATGTTGAGATAATTTTATATACAGCTACCCGAGCTACTCACGTAGAGGTGCCTGGCCCCCTGCTTGCCTTCCCCAGCCAGCACTCAGCACCCTCCCTGCTTTCACCCCTGCCCTCCATTGCTCCCTCTGACTAGACAGTTTGGCTTCTGCTTGCATATTCCCTGTGTACACGTGACGCACACACACTCTCTAGTGTCCAGTACCTGTCTTTCTAAAACTGATATATGCATAGAATATGCTTCTCTGGCTTTATCCGTTTTTCTTCAAAAGATATAACTAAATTCTTTATGGTAAAAAAATCCATTGCATATATAAACTATGTTTTTCTTTATTCTTGAGGGGTGTACACTGTATTAAAAACTAAATATTCTTGAGACATAGCATCACATCTTCAATAAAGGCTGTTGTGTAGCTTTCACAGAAAATATTTTTCTTTCTTGTTTTTTGTTTGGTTGTTTGGTTGGCTGTCCTGGGACTCGATTTGTAGACAAGGCTGACCTCAAACTCATAGAGATCTGCCTGCTTCTGCCTCCCAATTGCTGGAATTAAACGTGTGTACCACCACCACCACCACCACCCAGCTAAAACTACATTTTTCTTAATATAGCTGGACAAATGTCTTGGTGTGATAACTGATATTGTGAATAGTGCTGCATAGAAGCTACTTTAGCAGATGTTGGGAGTGTGCACATGTGCTGTCATGTAGGTGTGCACGTGTGACCTCTGGTGAGTGTGCACGTGTGCTGTCACGGAGGTGTGCATTGTAGCTTCTCAGGTACTCCAGGCCATGTTAGACCATGTAGTAAATGAGTTATATTTTCTTTTATTAGAATTCTCTGTTCTTCTGTCCTACCTATGCCCCTCCCTCTGTCCCTTCTGCCATTCCTCCCTGTTCATGCTCTCTCTCTCTCTCTCTCTCTCTCTCTCTCTGTGTGTGTGTGTGTGTGTGTGTGTGTGTGTGTGTGTGTTAGCGTTAGCCAGCCAGTCAGTCCTTGAATGTATGATCTTCCTGCCTTTATCTCCCAAGTGCTGGGACTACAGGCTTGGGCCACCATGCCCTTCTGTTTAAGATATGTAGACAGGATCTTACTTTGTAGCCCAGGCTGGCCTCAGACTTAATGACCCTCCTGTTTCAGCCTCCTGAGCAGAGGGATCACAGGTGAGCATCACACCCAGATTTTATGTTTCTCTTTCTGAGGATTTCCAAAGTAGTCCTACCTGCCGCTGTCCATCCTGCCAGCCAGCTCTGTGAAGCATTAGTTTTCTAGGTGAACTTGACAGCCCTATTTATCATGTCTGTCTTATCCTATTTAGTGTGAACTGGCATCTCATGGCGGGTTTGCTTTATATTTCTTTTCTTTTCTTTTTTCTTGCCTTTTTTTTTTTTTTTTTTTTTTTAGATTTGGTTTTTTTGAGACAGGGTTTCTCTGTATAGCTCTGGATGTCCAGGAACTCACTCTGTAGACCAGAAATCCACCTGCCTCTGCCTCCCAGAGTGCTGGGATTACAGGCATGCACCACCCCCACCCGGCTGCTTTATATTTTCCTAATGACTGACTTTGAACAGGTTTTCTTATACTTATTAAATAAGCCCTTTGTGTTCTTTTGAGAAATATTTTAGTTGTACTGTTTGACCCCTATTACATTTTAGGGATTCTTTCTATCTTCTGCATATAAGATTACTTTATAAGCAGGTGATTTCCAAATATATTTTTCTAGTGTGTGGCTTATCTTTTAATCTTCTTTGGTGTACTTTGAATTTTAAGGTAGATTTTTTTTCAGACAAGGTCTCAGGATAACCTAGGTTGGCCTGTGTGGGCCAGAGCAGCCTTGTTAGGGCAATCTTCCTACCTCAGCCAGCCTCTTGAGTGCTAGAATCGCAGGCAGGAGACGGCACACCCAGTTAAAGGTTTTTATTCTTTAAATGTTTTAGTATCTTGATTTCTTATCTGTTTTGGAGATGATCAAACATGACAATAAGAGTGTGGAGATCAGAGGGTAACTTGGAATGGTTGGTTCTCCGGCTGCCATTCGTGTGGGTTCTGAAGACCAAAGTCAGACGGTCAGGCATGGCTGCAAGTCCTTTCCCTACTGTGCTCTCTCATTGGCCCCAGGGTTTCACTTTCACATTTAACTTATCTGGGCTTATGCTTGTTTCAATGATTATGCTTTTGATTTAATGGTTGCTTGTTTTAATGCTAAGATTTAAGATAAGGCATTGCATGTGCCGAGCACACAGTATACTGTTTCTTCAACTTGGAAACATAGCGTTAATTCCTGGGAGATGGACTTAGCTAGAGAGTTAGCCGAGTAGTTAAGAGTGCTTACTACTTTCTCAGAGTTCTGAGCACCCAGAGTGGGCAGCTCACGGTTGCCTGTAACTTCTAGTCTTGGGGTATACTGCATACATGCTTAATTAAACATAAGAAAAGTTAATCTAAAGAAAGTTTTAATTCCTATGAATTTGCTGTTGAACTTGTTCATTAATCCACATTATAGAACATAATTCTTGTGAAGGTGCACATTTGTAATCTGAGCAGTCCAACAGCTGAGGCTGGACGACTTTGAGTATGAGTTCTAGGCTAGCCTAGTGACCTAGTTACTCCTCCCACTCTTATCCTGACACCCCACTTCCTCAAAAAGAACTTCCAGCATATTTTTATTCGTTTGTGTTATGTTTATTATTTGGAATCTCCCCCCCCCCATAGTTTGTTTTAGTTTTAAAAACAAAATTTAACTATTTTGTTTTTTTCTCCTAAATCCATTAGGTCCCTAGATCTTTAGCTTCAACTCCTACTGCTCCTTCTCATCCAGCAACACCAGATAATGCAGCCCAGGAAGAGCTCATGATCACCCTCATCACAGGATTGGCGTCCCTCACGTCTAGAACCTCCATGGGCATCATAGTTGTTGGGGGTGTGGTAAGAAACAGTACTTTTAATAAAGTTAAGGTAACAAACAGTCTCAGGATCTGTCAAGCATGTGAAAATCTGTGGGTTAAAGTAGTGACTAGAATTTCACAGCTGTATATTTACACACAAACACACACACACACTTGCTCACCCCTACCTTCCGACCCATACCTCAACCTGTAATCATAGGGTGAAAGTCCTCCCAGCTCTCCAGTTGGTTTTTGTTTGCTGCATGTGTCTCCTTGGGGCAGTACCCGGAGTCTTCCACATTCAAGTAATTCACTGTAGCCCTGAATTACATTCCTAGCCTTATCTAGCTTTTAAGAAAAAGACTTATTTTCTCACCATAGCACACAGATAAGTGGTATTTACATATTGGCAAAACAAGAAAGGTCCAGTGAAGGACAGTGTTAAATCCAAGTTGGCAAGGTGCCTGCCTTTCTTCTGTGAGGCTGCGGTTGATCCTCGCCCCATGTGGCTGTCTGAGAATACCAGTGAGAGTGAGCTGCGCTGAATATTAAAGATGATTACTGAGTCATGCTCAGCATTTCATTTGTTAAAGCATGCTTGTGCTCTTTTAAGGTTTGAAACATTCAACTAATGTACTTTTTTTAAAAAATAATATCAAGTTGGGGCTGGAGAGGTGGTTAAGAATGCTGGATGGATTTCCAGGGAGCTCCTGTTTGGTTCCCAGGACCCACTTGGCAGCTCAGCCATTTGTAATTCTCGTCCCGGGGGAGGGGGTACCATGCGCTCTCTTGGCCTATACAGCCACAACTCAGTCACCTGGCACACATGTGTGGAAGCAGGCAGGACACTTGGACATGGAAAAATAAAAATAAAAGCCTTATAAAGCAAGAGGGAGCTTGATTCAGCCTATCAGATATGGCAAGCTCTGAAAGCCCATCCCGATATTTATAATTTTTTCCACAAGAGTGCTTTGTGAGGAAGGTATAGAGATTTTAGAAGATGAATCAGGAGTCACAGTGCTTTCATAGTTGTGCCCTCACAGCACGTTTCCTCCTCAGGCTGAGCCGTGCCTTTATCTTTCAGATTTGGAAAACGGTGGGCTGGAAACTCATCTCTGTCACCCTAAGTATGTATGGAGCCCTGTACCTTTACGAACGGCTGACGTGGACGACCCGTGCGAAGGAGAGAGCGTTTAAGCAGCAGTTTGTGAACTATGCAACGGAAAAGCTGCAGATGATCGTGAGCTTCACCAGTGCGAACTGCAGCCACCAGGTGCAGCAGTAAGTGGGGTTCCTCTGACACAGCGGCCACCCCAGGTCACGGGTGTGTGTAAGCCACCACAGCACACAGCTCACTCTGCTTCTCATCCCTGCTCTCTTCTCTGTAGATTAAGTGTGAACATTTGGGATTTAGTGGATTGGAGCCCTTCAGAAGGCAGAAGGGCTTTTAATAAGTAGTTCTTCAGCAGACTGAAGTTCTGACCCCTTAGGATGCTTGTGATTCCTTCATTGTGAAGATTGAATCTTTAGAATTTATTAAGGGGCTCAATTGTTGACAGATATCTGATGGTTTTGTTTCATTAAGGCAGGGTCTCTAACTTGATAGTTTTTATGCCTCAGCCTCCTGAGTCTACTTTGTCCTGATGGTTTTATGATGAATAGGATGTGCTTTTTACTATCATAGCCCAAACTTTAAGTTTGTAACAGTACTGGCTCTTAGATTTCAAGAGAACTTTCTTACAGATCTAGGTTCACCCAGTTTCTCCTCCTCCTCTTCTTCTTCTTCTTCTTCTTTTTTTTTTTAAAGTTGTTGAGTAATATCTCACTGTGTAGTTCCAGCTGATCATGAATTCACTCTATAGACCAAGCTGGCCATGAATTCACAGAGCTCTTCCTGCTTCTGCTTCCTGGGTACTGAAATTAAAGGTAAAGTCTCCCATATGTGCTATAAAAATATTTTAGTTTTCAGATTTATCTTATTGGTTTGAATGCATATGTGTCTGTTCAGTGCTCTAGAATGATGGGACCTGGCGGAGTGGAGCCAGTGACTGAGGTGAATTCACGTCTCATGCAGTAGCCAGTGTTCTTCAGAGCATCTGACACTTTAACTCTGAGGGTTAAGAGGAGCTTCGTGAGTAACGTGCACAATCACGAGAACAGACTCCACATGGAGAACCAGCTGCCTGTGGTAAAAACACGTCCTCCACCGAGGCACCTGGACAAATAGCAATAGCCAGTTGTAAGAAGAAGCTGAGGTCACAAAACTCTTGTCTTGTTTCCTTGGGGTTTTCTCACAGAACTCAGAATTCTTCTCATATGACTTCATTCTTGGACTGTGTTCTGACATTTCCATGCACATGTGTGCCTGCTGCCCTTTGAGGTTGATAGAGCACATCGGATCCCCTGGACCTGGAGGCACAGATGACTCTGAGCTACCATGTGGGTGCCAGGAACCAAATCCAGGTCCTCTGAAACAGCAGCAAGTACTCTTAACCACAGAGCCATCTCTCCAAACCCACGTTTTCTGCTTTGGTAACAATTAAATATTTGCAAAATTATATTGAATTCCCTTTAAACCAAGGTGCAGTATTGTGTACTTAAGTACAATGGAAGCAGAGTTAAGAGCCCGAGGCACTCAGCCTGAGGAGGACAAAGCAGAGTACACGGAGGGGTAGGGAGAGTGGGGCCCAAAGACAGCAGCCTAGAGAGGCAGGTTCATGCGAGCCGCTGGCATACAAGGATATAAAGAAAGAAATTCCAGTGTGGATAGTGTGGATTCGAGGGATTCGACTTCCCGGGACAGGGCCTTCAATATGCAGAGCTTAGAATCTGGATGACTGGGGGTTTAAGGAGTGATGTCATTTGTAATTTAGCTCTAAAACCAATCAGAGTGTAGTATATGGAATTATTTAGACAGGAGACAGGAATTAACTAGTAAAACTGTTTGAGACACAAGGTCAGAGCAAGGGGAAGTGCCACTATTGCACATTGAGGGAGGCCATTGTTGTGGCCCTTGGCCTTAAAGCAGACAGCACTGCTGACTGCCTTTCTCCTTAGACGCTAGGCGGGTGCATGGCTCCCTCGGATACTGTCAGAGCTTGTGCTTCTTATGTCAGTTCTAGACACTTCCACTAAGTCTTATGGCTGATGTTGGCTGACTTCAGCAATGTGGCTTTACCTTCAGGTTCTGGGAAGCAGCTGAGGGCAGTGGTAGTAGCCTGCGTAGTTTTGAGGACTCTCTTGGATGTCCCCTATCTCGCAACTCAAGGGGAGGCGTTGCTGTAGCAGATTGATCCGCTCTACCCACCCGATGGCAGTGGGAATTCCTTGCTACCACCCCAGTGTTGTGTATTTTTGGATGAAAGACACATATACACAACCTTATTTTTAATATACCCTAAGCTACTCAGTGGTGGGGCCACTCCCAAACTTCCATGCCACTAGCACATCTCCCTCCCATGTTCCTGAATTATTACTTAGTAAAACCTATATTCCATCCTGGCCGCCCCAGTCGGCAGCCCTCCTGGGCCACAGTCCCTAACTCTTGGCTGTCTCTCTATCCTGAACTTCTCAGGCCTGATCTTTCTACTGCCCTGGCATGGTAGTTCTAAATCCATCTTCTTCCCTGGGTTCCCTTGCCCAGGAAATCTAAAGTCCTATGCCCAGCTGTCTGTCTCCCTGCCCATCCATTGGCTGTTGGCAAGTTTATTTGCCAGTCAACCAGCTGGGGGCAGGGACCTTCTGCACCTCACATGCTGAATTCTTGTGCAGTTTGGGGAACCCATAATGCAAGAATTAAACCAAATCCACAGCAGAGGGGGTGTTCCAGGCATGGCACTCAGAGTTTTGCTAGACACTCTGACTCTTGTGGGGAGTATTACTATCCTGAGTTATGAACCTTCATTTACACAATCTCTCTCTGAGTTGGAGGCTAGTCTTGTCTATAGAATGAGTTCTAAGATCACCAGGGCTACACAGAGAAATCCTGTCTCAAAATGAGCAAACAAACAAAATGAGAGAGAGGGAGGGAGGGAGGGGGGAAGACAGACAAAAAGACGGATGGAGGGAGGGAAGGAGGGGGGAGAGGGAGAGAAAGAGAGGGAGGGAACACATATGCTTACCTTCCTCAGTGTGATCTTTCCTAGTTCATCCATTTACCTGAAGAATTCATGATTCCACTTTTTTCAGCAGAACAGTATTCCATAGTGTGTGTGCTCCATGTTTGTATCTGGTCATCAGTTGAAGGCCATTTGTGTGTTACATTTCTCACTGTGTGGATAGAGTGCTAAAGAATGTGATGGCTGAGCAAGTGTCTGTGGAGGGGAGGGAGTCCATTGGGCATTTGCTGAGCAGTGGGGCACTGGGTCATATGGTAGCTAGATCTACTTTTAGCTCTTGGGAATTCTTTACATTGAGTTCCATGGTGTCTGCCTCAGTTCACAATCCTACCAACAGTGGATGAGGTTTTTCTCTTACCACATCCTCACCTGCATTTGTTTATAGTTGTTTTCTTGATCACAACTATTCTGTCTGAGGTAAGATGGTTGGGGTCTTGGAATTACCACATAAACCACTTAAACACCAATCTCTGTCAAATAGGCATGGCTTATTGAATGCCACACCCAGGACTGATCATTCAGGCCACAGACAGACTTGATGGCTGACTGGAGCTAAATGTGACATTGAGTTAAGATCCTGTTGTACTTTTAAGCCCCAAATCCACAAATATCTGTGCTAGTCAGGACTTAGGGATAGGGGGTTTCCTTAGGAACATGTCTTAGTGTATACTTGCCCTGTTTCTATTGGTTGGGGTATTCAGCTGTGGCAGGGACTTGTCTTACATTCATGTCTGAACTTGTCAACCAAGATATCAATTGCCCATGTACACATCTCTTCTACTAAGCAGGATGTCAGTTCCCAGGGAGGTCTTGGGAACTTAAACTTTACTCGATCTCTACTCAAAATGGAAGTCTTATTCCAAATAGCTTCTTATATTGGTGCAGGTCTTTCTTATGTTGGGGTGCATCCCAGGGGCAGCTTACAAAGGGAAGAAACCATAAAAGCTCAGACACAGGTGCAGGCAGTGCTGCTGGTTTGGTTCAGTTCCAAGCTTATTGTGGCTAACTGTACAAAGCAGTTCTGATTTCTGATGTGATTTGATTGGTTTCCAAGAACGCCAAAGCACAGAACATCATAGCAACAGCACTAACAGTATATGAGAATGTTTCCTTATGATATCAGTAACACCACAAAATGGTAGGCTACACAGGTAATAGCTACCTAGGCCTTAACATGTCACCTAGGCCTTAAAACAAGATGAAACCTCAAAGTTGTTCTAATTGCAAAGAATACAGAATATTTTTTTGAGATATTTCTTATCCATTTTTTCTTCTTTCTTTTGAGACTATGCTCAGATCAAAAGGCTTTTTTAATTGGGTGGGTTTTTTTTGTTTTTTTTTTTTAATATTTGTCTTCATTAGTTCTTTCTAAGTTCTGGATATTCGTCCTCTGTCAGATTCACAGCTGTTAAAAACTCTGTCCCACCCTAGGGGTCTCTTCATTCTGCTGATTGTGTCCTTAGCTGTGTAGAGGCTTTCCAATTTTACAAGGTTCCATTTGTCAGCCTTAATTCCTGAGCTAATGGAGCTCTGTTGAGAAAATCCTCTCTGTCTCGTAGTGCTGCCTTATTTATTGTAGCAGTCCTAGTGTTTATCCCCTGCATGGCCACATCCCACTTGTATTCTCAGCCCTCTGCTACAGTCTATAGTTACAATAAAGTTTACAAGTGCCGTGCTGCCCTTGTGGCTTAGCTGTGAAAGATTTTCTCTTTAGCTGGGCATAGTTGCCCATGCCTTTAATCCCAGCACTCCATAGGCTGGGCAGATCTCTGAGCTTAAGGTCAGCCTGGTTCAGAACAGCCAGGGCTACACAGAAAAATCCTGTCTCAAAAACCAAACAAAACAGAACTTTTTCTCTTTAATATATGCTTGTTTAGGAACATTCATATTTTGTTTCTTTTAGAGAAATGGCTACCACTTTTGCTCGACTGTGCCAGCAAGTTGATGTTACTCAGAAACATCTGGAAGAAGAAATTGCTAGATTATCCAAAGAGATAGACCAACTGGAGAAAATACAAAACAACTCAAAGCTCTTAAGGTAAACCTTTTTTTAATTTTTGTTGTTTGTTTTTCGAGACAGGATTTCTCTGTGTAGTCTATCCTGGAACTCACTCTATAGACCAGGCTAGCCTTGCACTAAGAGATCTGCTTGTCTCTGCTTCCCAAATGCTGGGGCTAAAGATGCCACCACTGCCTGGCTTAAGGTAAACTTTTTCATCATCAGTAACATGAATATCTAATTTTGTCTCACTATCAAAATGCAGTTATATGAAGTCACTAACGACTTTGTAAATACAATTTTAAAATTACCTTTCTATGTTGCTTTAAATGAAGAATTTCTATGTTTGTGGCTGCAGAGATGTCTCAGCATTTAAGAGCACTTGCTACTTTTGCAGAGGACCCTACTTGGGTTTGGTGGGTTCCAGCACCCTCATAAAACTGAAAACCCTCTGTGGAGCAAAGGGCACCCAGCAGCCACCTGTGACTCCAGTTTCCAGAGCTCCTGTGTCCTCTTCTGGCTTTAGTCAGCACAAGGCATGCAAGTGGTGATGTACACACTCTAGCAGGACACTCAGAAAGGAAAAATAAGCTTAGAAAGAAAACGACTGTCCATGTTTAATCCTCGAGGCTTTGGAATTTCGGTGAAAGCCACTTGCAGCAGGAGAGTTCATCTGAATTAAAGGATTTTACAGGACTTTTACTCTCTGCTAGGCTAGGATCATTCTCTTTTAGAACTGAAGTTCAGTAATTAAAAATGACAGTTCGGCATTGGGGCTCTACCTGGGTGCCCAGCACCTAGGAGACAGGAATAGGTTCAGGGTGGTGGAGCTGTGGACCGCACCAGGAAACTGAGTAAAGTCGCGTGGGTTCAGAAACCCTGGCACCCACTGAGAGGGCGGTAGTGTCTCCCCTGCTCCTGACCACAGCTCCCCACATAAAGAACTGGACCACTGGTCACGGAGCAGAGTTCTCTATGCTAATGAGGTGTCTAGAAAAGGAACAGGTTCCAAGTCATCCTCAGGGACATAGCAAGGTTGAGGTCAGCCTGGACCACTCAGACAGAAAACCCAAAGCTAACCTATTCTTTCCAGGCCTGAGGACAGTTGCATTTGAGGTAGTGAAAATGCAGGTGTCCTGATAAAACAAATTCTGGTCTGTTGTGATGGATCCTCTGGGATACGGACAGGGTGGTGGCTTCACTGTTGGGCCTTAGTTGGCAGTGGGTACCCTCAAGTTCTTACCCATGAGCTGCTTGGGGCATAGGTAATTAGTGGAATGAAGATGTTTGTGCCTGCGTGCTACTCATGTCAGTGATAGAGCCTTCCCCAGTGTCGTGCAGATCAGCATGCACCTGTTTGCTTCCTCGGTGCCACTGTTAAAACTGCGTGTAGCATTCACATGCCAGGCAGGTCTCCAACTTAGCACCATAGGCTGTGGCAGAGCGCAGGTGCAGAGCAGGCTGTGAGCGCTAAGTGTGGACGGGTGTGCACTCTGTATCGGGCACAGTGCAGTCACAGTGGTGTCTGTGCTTATCTTAGAAGCTGCCCTAGGGCACCAAGGCCTGCTTGTTTAGAATCATAATTACCATGTGGGCTCAGCCCTTCTGCCCGCGTTTCAGGAGGGTTGCTGCGTAGTCAGGGGCATTCCTGGCTTATGTACATTTTACTTCTGTGACCTCAGTCACATGTTCAGAGACAGCAAAACAACAAAGCAAAACGAAAAACCCTTTCTTCTCTCCAAATAGATTTCCTCTGAGTTCATGAGCTAGAATGGTATGAACACATGCTGCATAGACATGTGGCTGGCAGGTCAGCAGGGCTTCCTCTCACGGGCGATTTGATTTCATCAAGGAGGGCTCCAACAGGACTCTGGCCACCTTTGCATGCAGCAAAGAACTTCATGCTTTACACATACTCAAGCGTAGCTTCTAAGGCAGCCGTGATCATGATCTCAGGTGTGACTCCATTTAAACCATATGTTAGGCTGTTTGCTATTGAAGTCCATGCTCTGGACTGGACCTTGAGATATGTTGTTCCCTGTGAGCACAGCAGGAGCACGCGTGTGTGGCAGCAGCCGTGTGTGAGGTTCATTCAGGGGCGGCAGCTGCACAGGGCTGTTTCTAAGTTTGGGTAGAATGTACTTTTCTCATAGACTGTTAGGATAATTGGGTTGATGGTTTTTCGTTGTCTTTTAATTAGAAATAAAGCTGTTCAACTGGAAAGTGAGCTGGAGAATTTTTCGAAGCAGTTTCTACACCCGAGCAGCGAAGAATCCTAAGGACAAAGGCGCTGTAGGAGGAAGCGGACTGGGAAGATGGGAAATGTTACTTTTATGAAATGACCTCAGTACAAATGACTAACTCTTAGTGTGGATGCCCTGCGGAGGTTGTGGTGATGGCCTGTCTCAGGGCTTGCACCTTTGCAAGTGTTGTGATTCGTCTTAGCATTAGTTTGGAGTAAAGACTGAATTGTTCGGGTTAAATGATGAATTCCTTTAGAAACAGTGGAACCCGCTGTGCGGCCCTCAGGGTGGGTCCTGCAGCTCCGCCCCAGGCTGGCTGTGGCTTCCAGGAGCTGCCTCCTGGCATCCAGGAGTTAGAGACCTTTTCATCCTCCTTCTCAGTGTACTTCCTGATGCTTCTTTAATGGGAATAGTGAATTTGTTTATTAGCGGATTTGTTCAAACCAGGGGTGTGGGCTGCTCCTGGGGGGGTCCTGCAATCACTGTCCTCACAGCAAGGATGTAACCACTACTAAACACAGTTTTTACTTCCTTTTATTCCCATTAAAGCTAATGTGAAATAGTAACACTGCCTATCATTATAGCCACGCATGAAGTATCTGGGTCTGCTCTCCTGCTCTCTCTTCAGAAGCATTCTCAGCCTAGAGTCCAGCAAGGAGAGCTTTTCTATTTGCCTCAGTGTGAAGTGGAAGGTCTGAAGGGGTGAAAATGGCCAGAGTGTGACAAAAAGGTGGAGTGTGGTGATGTGACCATGGCAATGGACCCTAGAAGAACTCTCACTGAGGCCCTGGGCCTGTCCCTGCCCCACACTGGAAGCTTTGATTTGAATTACATCAATTTTCTTGGGCTCCACTAAGAATTACCACTCTGGGTTAGTGACATGTTTATGATTCAGGCATTGATGTTTGATCGACAGCGGTATAGAAATACTTGTAAATAGCAGACAGGATTATTCTTTACCTGACAAGGAAATTTAAAGCGCTAACATCAAATCACTTCTGGAAGTCAGCAGTGCCACCCCAGGGGACACTGCATTCCACTGTGGTATCAAAGGTCAGCACTTCAGGCTGGAAGCAGAGGAGTATGTAGTTAATATGGCCTCATGGAGGAGAGGGGCAAAGAGATCCAGCAAACTCTAAGTATTTCTTTCCTAAAGGTATGTCTTCACAATAGGCACACCTCTTTTTTTGTTTGTCTGTTTGGTTGGTTACTTTTGAGACAGGGTTTCTCTACGTAGCCTTGCCTGCCCTGGAATTTGTTCTGTAGATCAGGCTGCCTCTGCCTGCCTCTGCCTCAGAGGTCTGCCTGCCTCTGCCTCTGCCTCTGCCTCCCGAGTGCTGGGATTGAAGACGTGCCCAGCCCTAGATGCACCTATTTTTAAAATACTTGAACAGTTACAATATTATATATCATTACTTAGCCCATAGAGACGGTTCAGCATTACTTCATTTTTATGCAGATTGGGTGGTGGGTTGCAGTATTCAAATTTAAATCCATGTGACTACCTTTTGCTTTTACTGCTGATTTTTAATCCCCCAAATGGTGCAGGCAACCACGTGGGATTGGGTGAAAATTACATGAAAAACTAGTCTCTAAAATTGAGGTCTGCTAACCTAGGTTACAAAGTTACACGGAGCACATAATGAGCAAGCTACAACTTGGCTCTCTGGTTTGATCCCTGGGTTGTCAACATCACTGTTAAACCCATAAGCAGTGCAGATTCTCAAGCCTCAGCACAGGTATGGAGTCAAGTTCGGCGTCTGCAACAAGCTTCAAGAAGCCCTGCAGTCCGGCCCAGTGCTCTCATGTCTGCGAACTGGTGACTGTAGTCCAGGACCCCTTTCCTCCCTGGTTAAAGATGCAGTTCCAGTTGGTCAAGTTAAAGTTACGGGTGTGGAGACTGGAGTGTGGAAACACAGCCCAGCTCCTTCACCAGACGGCAGAGCACCTGTGCTGGTAGGCTCACGTATTACAGACTGTAATCATGACTGTTACTGATTAGTTGCTACACACATACTTGATGATTTACTGTGTATGTTTACAGTATTTATAAACTTTGTATGATCTTAAACTTTTTACAAAGCATTTTTATAAGTATGCAAGCTTATAAGATGAAAATAAACCTACCTACCTATTAGTTGATAAATAGAGTGTTTATCTCAGTTAGTGACTGATTTCTACTCCCCTCAGTCATTTACATGGTAGTCATGTAAGCTCTCACGTAAGGTCCTGCTACTGCATTACTGTTGTATGTACACTGTATACACTGTATATAGTTCCTTTGCCCAGTCACAGACAGCTTGAGATGACTGGCTCAGTACACTTTGAGTTTTCCCTGGTAGGTGTGCAGTTTATAAGCACTGAGTCAGGAGGATTCCCTGAGCAGATAGAACTAATGCAAACATCTTCCACCCTTGGCTTGTTTTCAAGACAGGGTTCTCTGTGTATCCCTGGCCATCCTGGAACTTGCTCTGTAGACCAGGGTGGGCTCAACCTTAGAGATCCACCTGTCTCTGCCTCCCAAGTCCTGGAATACAAACTTTGTTAATCTTAAAATTGTAATGTGATGATACAAGTATTTAAAAATCTATGTGATGGGGCTAGAGAGATGGCTAACAGGTTAAGAGCACTGGCTGCTCTTCCAGAGGTCCTGAGTTCAATTCCCAGCAACCACCTGGTGGCTGCAACCATCTGTAATGGGTTCCAATGTCTTCTGGGGTGTCTGAAGACAGCAACAGTGTGTTCATACACACAAAATAAATAAATCTAAGAAAAAATAAAAATCTATGGTACAAGCACAATTGACTTTTAAGGGAGCTAGAGAAGAATGTTTCTTTTGAGGCAGGTCTAATGGTGTAGTCAAAGCTAGCCTCAAACTTGGGATCGTCCTGCTTCTGTCCCAGGTACTAGAAGTACACACCTGGCTCCTGGGCCCCACCAAGGGAGGGACTGACGTAGAAATGAGAAACCTGTGCCCTTTGACAATAAAGTAAAAGTTAGCTTTGGATCAGTAATACTTCAATCTCTCCCTTACTGCCCTTTTTTATGGAGGAAGAGGAGGAGGAGGAAGATGAAGACCAGTATTTAAACAAAGGAAGCAGAGCTGACCATTAAAGTACTGGACTTGAGTTTAGTTCCAGGGCATAATTTTTAAAATCTTACTAAAATTTGACTTGAAACATACAATGAGCCATGGTGAGAAGCACTTTATTGATTACAGTACGAGCTTGCTGCAGCAGTATTTCACAAGCAACTGTACAGACAAAGGAGTGCACCTGTCATACCTCGGAATACTGTGAATCAGGCACAGGTCCCTGCTTCTATAGCTAAGCTTTAGACATGGCCGGCATTCAGTCAATGGGCTTTTTGAGTTAGAAATTATTTTAGGAGAAGAAAAATGTTTCCAAGATACCTTATAAAGAAATACTCAAGCCAGCTTCAAGACACACATGAGATGTGGGCTATCACATGCCTTCAGTGAGACAGTGAAATGCTAGAGTACAGTTGCATAAACACAGAAAATGCCTGTACCCCTGCTGCTGAACCACTCAAGACCTAGGAACCCGAGGTGCTATGGAGAGTCTGTTGGATACATCTCATACTAGTTGAAACAAGTCTTTTCCTTGGAAGGCCACATTGTTACACCTGTTTTACAAAACCAGCTATTGGTTTGGGAGAGGGGGGATGCTTAGGAAACTTTATCAACATGGAAAACGTTTCCTAAATATAAGACATTCCATCAGTCGGCTAACCGTACTGGCCAGACACGTGGCGAATACCCGTTATAACCAATGAGAAGCAGAAGTGAGTCTGCTGTGTGCCTCACTGTCCACACAGTCTAAGACAATCTCCCTAGAAAGGACACTCCCCTGTGGCTGGGTGGCTTTTACATTTCTGTCCGGCTAAGATGTCATTTTACAATATGCTTTCCACGGTGGCCAAAGAATCAGCACCTGAAGACAGGACATAAGTATTTGTACAGGCCTGGTGTTATCTGCAAATTGTAAATGTATGTTCCCTATGTAATGACGACAGGCCTAGCTGGGGGACTGCGGATTCAGCTTTTCCTAAGCTAGTCAGTAACAAAGCACATTGTAGTTCAAAATCCACATCCAAATAATCTTCCTGAATCGTTTCACTTCTGAAATGATGTCTTAGTTTTACTACTAAATCTAAAACATCAACAAAATTAGAGAGTACTTTCAGCAATAAAATTTTTTTATTAAAATAAAGGGGTCTTTTTAAAAGAAAAGGATTCATTTTAAACTATGTGTGTACAGGTGCCTGAGGAGAGTTTAAGATCCTTTGAAGCAGTTGTTAACCAGGAACTGAACTCAGGTCCTTTGCAATAGCACTAAGCGGACCCAACTACTGAGCCATCCCTCCAGCCTCTGGGATAAGGTTTCCACCTGAGAGCCCAGGCTGGCCTCAGCTCTGCTGTCAGTGCCCAAATACCACGCACTGCCACACCTAGCTTCATTTCTCCTTTAATAGGTTAAAATTCCTTAGCATTCCAGAAACACCGTGCCCGTAAATGATAGCCACTTACTCGACTTTTGCTCTTGAAATGCCAAGCCCCAACACTTTGTTTTCATGAATCTATAATTCAATACGTGTTGTGTCACAGCTTAAGTATGATCTAGAAAGGGACCTGGGATATCACAGCTGCCAAAATGGAGCTTGTCCATCCCAGGCCAGAGAGATGTGTGCTGAACAGTATTTTGGGGTGTTAACCACATGGTGGTCACATCGTTTTAGGAGAGAACATGTGCCTTTCCAATACTGCAGTGTGCGTGGGGAACGTGGCATTGTGGCATATGCCTGCGGACCGGGCTAGAGGCCAGGGCAAAGTGCAACAAACTTGCCAGTCTGAAGGACAGCTGTTGTCTCATGTTACGCATGAGCCTGCTATGGTACATTGTGCAGGCTAATTTCAGGAACTCTCCAGCAAGCCAATGTATTTGACCACAGCAGAAACTGCAGAGAAACCCTAAAGACACAACGGTAAGAAAGCAGTTTGTGAGCAGTTGGCCCTGTGTGCATAGCCGCACGGTCGTCACGGTTTCTCTCCAGATACCTAGTAAGGGAAACCTTCAGGTTCTGGTCCATGCAAACTCTTAACAAAGTGCATTCCTTTAAAAACATATTTAAGGTGTATGAACATCGCCTGCATGTATGTATTAGGTGAGAAGTCAGAGATCCTGGGACTGAAGCTAGAGAAAGTCTGAGCTGCCATGTGGGTGCTGGGAATCAAACCCAGGTCTTCTGCAGAGGAACGCCTGTAAGTGCTGAACCCTCTCTCCAGCCCTGAGGGACATTTCAAAACATTTAGGACCATAGAATCTTGTTGTATGACTAAACACACACACACACACACACACACACACACACAGAGAGAGAGCTAGGGATTGAACCCAGGGCCTTGTGTTGTAAGCATTCTACCCCATAGGAATGCTGTTTTGAACGAGGTTTTGAGATGAATTCCGAGCTACACAGTGGATATACACCCTTCTGGGGAGGATCATGATCATGTAACTCTGCCTGGGGTGGGCGGGCTGTAGATGTAACAGTGATAGGACACTTTCTGGGCAGACGTACACGGCAGGCTAGACTTCATTCAGCACTGTCAAGTTTTCTTTTTTAAGTTGTGCCCTATTTGAGAGTACTCCCTATTTCACAAATAGACAAGAGCAAAGGGGTCCCACAGATTAAAGTGCACATTCACACCTGCCATTGATGATCTGTTTCTCTCCAATACTGTATCTCAGTTCACCTCTGTAGGGAGCAGAGGGAGTCCAGAGTGGCTGCCGTATCAGATTAGCTAACCTGTCTCCTCGATCCAGCAGTGTATCACAGATGTTTGTCTGTAGACGAGCACCGCCTCTTTGTGCTTCTAAATGGAATAAACTCTCTGAGCTTCTGGGTGCCGGTTTCTCCATCAGTGTCTACCCAACCCCAGCTTTCGTGTGTGTGTGTGTGTGTGTGTGTGTGTGTGTGTGTGTGTGTGTGCGCTTCTTTCCCTCTCTGCCCCAGTCAGACCCTGGAGCTGTGTGGGCTTGGGCTAAGGCTCTTTCCACTGTATTCTCTCAAGATCAACTGACCTTAATAAACAAAACGGATGCTGGCTTGATCACAGCCATTATATACATGGGCACATTCACAGTACAAAGATGAAAACTCACAGACACAGTGTGGAAGTATTAAGGTTACAGTTACAGGTGATCAACATTAACACAGAAACTGCTAAATAACAGCTTTACAATGTGTGTGTATACATCCAAATAACCCAAGGAGACAGCACCAGCAGGACATAACAGTCTGCTATTGTCAGTCATTTGAATCTACAGGAGAAAACTGAAGAGAGGCATCTGCTGGGGGCGGGCCATCCCAGTGACAGACACTTTACTGAGCCCCTTAGCAACAATGCTTTAGGCTCCAGGGCTGGTCAGCTCTAGACTAGCTTTGCAGTAAGCTCCTTAAACACATCATGCTATGGAGAGCAGTACTACACGGCAGCAGGGAGCGTCGAGCTGATAGGATGTACTAACTAGAGCACTTGGCTGGTGGGCACAAGGCCTGGATTTCTGCAGCACCACAAGGATGGAAAAGTAAAGTTCAAGGGTACAAATAGTTTATACCTGTTTTTACATTACATAGATTTTACATTACACAGAATTCACAAAGCCATCACATGTGTGTGTCTATGTATGTGTATATATATATATATATATACATATGTATATGTGACATATAAATCATATGTTACTTGTGCCAGTTGAGTGGATGAGTTTACATTTCTCAAAAATGTTAAAGGTGAGACACCGTTTCCTCCCATTACAGAGAGCACAAGACAAGAGTCTTCAGATGCAGAGACAAGTCAGACTTCTCAAATACTAGTACTTTCTACACACTTTGTTCAGAAGGCAAAATTAACAGCAAGGTCCAGTGGTTCAAATGGCTGAGCCTCTTCTTTACTTTTTTGGATTTTTTTTTTTCTTTTGAGACAGGGTTTCTCTGTGTAGCCCTGGCTATCCTGGAACTCACTCTGTAGGCCAGGCTGACCTCGAACTCAGAAATCCACCTGCCTCTGCCTCCCAGAGTGCTGGGATTACAGGCGTGCACCACCACCGCCACCCAGTGGTTGAGCCTCAAAATATAAACAATTGCATGCCAGTGTGTACTGGTTTCTAATGTAATAAATTGCAATGTCATTTCTTCAGTGTGCCCTATGTCGAAGTGAAGTTTTTACCCCCTGGCCTTCCTATCACCTGTCCCCTCAAAGGACTGAAAATGAGCACTTACTTAAATTCCTAGAGGGCAGAGAACACATGAACAGCCACTGGATCCCTCAGAACCACCTCAGAATCAACCCACGGATTCCACGGATCGGAAAGCAGCCAGGGGCTCTCAGGTTAAAATGTGTCAGAATCCAAGGGGACTTCCTTCACATAGCACACACATCTGTCTATCACAGGCCCCGGTTCTTCCATGACAACACTTTAAAAACGTGACATTTCTTATATATACAAAGTTCAATGGTAGTCCTTAACAAAATGCAAACACAAATGGTTGTCTGCTATAAAGTGTGCACTCTAATCTAAAGAAAAACAATTAGCACAAGCAAGAATCTGTCAGGTTAACGTCAACACAACCACTCAATGAATACCCCAGCCTTTGACCTCAGCAAGGGATCTTAAGTCTTGTTTCTCTGACCACCATTTATATTACAACAGTTTCAATAAACTTCAGTTTATTGAATGCTGCTTTTTATATATAGTCACCTCAATAGAAAAACTTCATCTGCAAATAGAAGGTAGAGAGGGTTGTTTTTTTCCCCTCACAGCTATAGGCTGTAGCATGGATTTCCCCAGATATCACTGGAGAACACAAAATATGGCACTCAATTCCAGATTCTAAGAAAACTGTCCCAGGAGCCTGTGGCCACAGCCATGCCGTCATCAGTCACACCCAAGCAGCTGACTCGGTTGTCATGACCAGCAAGGACACCTACAAAGAAAGATCAATACCGAGTTAAAACTGGAGTTCTAGAACGGTGAAAGTTGTGCATAATGATACAGACAGTGGTTAAAAACAGACATTCCGGGGAGACTGCTGCTGGGGCAGGTCAGGCATATGGACGCAACGCAATAGCCACAAGCTCTCGGAATTTTTGACATCATTTGTGAACATTGGCTTGTGTTTTCAAATTTTTAAAAGTCATAATCTTACAAAAATTTAAGACAGTGTCACACACAGCCCAGGCTGATCTTGACCTTGGTACCCAGCCAGAAATCATCTTCAAATCCCAGTCCTCCCACTTCTACCCACAAGCTAAGGGATGAACCACAACTACAAACAGGATTTTCCAGTAAATACCATAATCTCAGGGTTTACAGTGTGACCAAATACCTGCAACACAGTTTTGTGACTGAGCTGAGCTACTTTCAATAAAATGAGATTTTTTTGAATGGATGTTCAACGCAGTATACTTTTACCCACAAGAACGAGAGCTGCCTTCCATCCTGTTTCCAAAAAATACCCAAATCATTTAGTTCTGTTCACCACCAAGTACAGACACTGGCTATAATTTTGTGGCGTCTCTGAGCTCATCAAATTGCTTTGCAGTGACACTGAGACTCACCGACCCTGTTCTCAAGATTAGAGGGAGTGGCCAGCCAGTGGTGGCTCATGCCTTTAATCCCTGCACTTGGGAGGCAGAGGCAAGTGGATTTCTGAGTTTGAGGTCAGCCTGGTCTATAGAGTGAGTTCTAAGACAGCCAGAGTTCTAAGGGCTATACTGAGAAACCCTGTCTCGAAAAAAACAAAGGGGGGGAGGGGGGAGATTTGAGGGAGTGAAAGATGCAAATATTGAAATGAAAATGTTGAAATGAAAATATATCAACTCAACATCTCTCTCTAAACATATTTCCACTTTCAGAAGTTTATCCTCTTTAAATATTCCCTATTTCCAGTCTGGCCCTGTTTAGCTGAAATAAGTAACAAGAAAGGCACAGTGGGCTGCCCTCCCAGGCCAGAGGAGGCAGTGAGGGAGCCGCTCCCGAATCTGGACTGGACTTTAAAGCGAGATATTCTGCAGAGCCGACTTTGAAGACAGCCATCAGCAAAGCAAGCCTGAAACTCAAGAATACTTTAGAAAATGAGTTACGGATACTAACAGATGGGAGTCTCTGGCATGGAGCAACAGATTATTTTCAAAAACCTACTTGCAAAGTGTAACACTCCGAACTCCACAGTTTGATAACAGGCTGCAGAAAATTATTCCTAGGAGTGCTGGGAGCCTGCGTGTGTGGAACTCTGCAGGGTTCTACAGGTGGGGGTAGAGCAAAGAAGGGGACGACAGCAACAGAACTGTGAGCCACAGGGTGGTGACAGAGACATCTGGGGGGGGGGTGTCATCAGTGGTGGAACCGGGTCTCTGGGACTAAGCAGGGTCAAGTATGTGAAAACAGGACTGCATTAGCAAGTGGTGATCAGTAGGGGTGACATCTACCAGTCTGCTCTTCCATGATACGAGTCACATGACCAACCATCCTATGCCTGCGTTAAGACTAGAGGTTTACTCATGGGGACTGCTAACTGAACTGCTGACTGGGAGAAGAACACAGTTGAGACTGGAGGAAACAGTACAGCGTTGACTTGCTAAGCACTCACTGAGCTCAGCTCGCCTCTTCAATCAGGCCTGAGTAGTACTGGGGAGCACTGAACGCCGGGTAGGCGTTCAGGGTAGAGGTGTGCGTGTGAAACAATGGCAGTCAGGCGTGCATTTAAAGTTTTGTTTTGAGATGGGGTCTTGATGAGGCTGGCCTCAAACCAGTCCTCTTCCTGTCTCTGTCTCCCAAATGTTAGGGTTGCAGGTGTACACCACCGTACCCTATCACTTTACCCTGGGGTACAGAAAATATGTTTGCGTTTGTTACATTAACAAACCACACACGGTTGTTTCCTAGAGGATAACTTTAAATTATTTTAGTTAAAATTAAAAATCACTCCATTTAATTCCAGTCCGTGTGATCGCTGTGCTGCCTTTTAACTGAGATCTACAGTGGAGGGTTCCAGTTTTAAGGTGTGTGTGGAAGACAGGCTGTCTTGTCCTCTGGGTTAATCTTGAGAGGGTGAACCACAGCAGAAACCACAATCCCTGTCAGGTTAGAGACCGAGAGCTTAGCCCCAAGTGACAGCTTAGCCTGGTAAGATGGTGGCGTTCACCAGCAATCCCAGCATCTGGAAGGCTAAGGCCGGGGGTGGGTGGGGTGAGTGGGGAGCGGCAGGGCTGCTCACGGCCAGCCTGGATTTCACAGCGAGTTCCAGGCACTTACAGCACAAGAGCCTGTCTCAGAATAATAAATAAGCGAACAAAACCAGGATGTGAGGAGACGACGACTGATCTGTGAAAGGTGGCACTGGTTTATATTTGTGGTTCTTGACCTCTACATTTAGCATTATAGGCTCTGATGTCATTCTTCAGTAGGGTAGATGACCTGACTACCATTGAAGGTTATGGATATGAAGGAGAGCCTCCCAGCGGCCATTTTGAAAGCTCCAAGATGCCCAGGAAGCATCGGCATCTGCAGGGAGCCTCTCCAAGCTTCCCGAAGACAGATCCTGCCTTGGCACACCACTCACCTGCCCGGCCTCCTTTCAGAGCGTCCCACACACTGCAGTTGAAGTCGTCATAGCCGGCTAGCAGGAGGCGCCCGCTCTTTGAGAAGGCCACGGAAGTGATGCCACAGATGATGTTGTCATGCGAGTACAACAGGAGCTCCTGGTCTGCACGGAGGTCGAAGAGTCGGCAGGTGGCATCGTCAGAACC
Organism: Apodemus sylvaticus; assembly: GCF_947179515.1. Lineage (NCBI taxonomy): Eukaryota > Metazoa > Chordata > Mammalia > Rodentia > Muridae > Apodemus > Apodemus sylvaticus. Next base: position 137,082,066 of record NC_067475.1, on the reverse strand, counting down.
AGTGGCAAAGGCATAGCCACTCGGGAAGAACTGGAAAGGAGGACACAGATACCATGGAGGTGGGCACCTGGCATTGCGGGTGTGGCAAGGCCGAGCTACACCAGAACAGACTCATACAGAGACCGGGGAGGCGGGGCACTTGGGGTGGGAGGTGAGGTACAGCATGCTTAAAGTTGAACCTTGCTTCTTCCCATGTCAGTGACTGCTGAGTTTGTTTCTTTTTATGTGAGACAGGCTCTCACCATGTAGCCCAAGCAGGCCTAGAACTCACAAGGCTCCTGCTTTGGCTCCTAAGTGCTGGGATTACAGGTTTGAACCATGACACTTTTCCTAAGACATATATGTGTGTGTGTGTCTATACACATGATATATATATGTGTGTGTGTCTATACACATGATATATATATATATATATATACACATATATATATATACATGTGTGTGTGTGTATGTATGTGTGTGTGTGTGTATGTGTATGCATGTTCTGGGCTTTAGCCTTATGTCTTATTTTAAGAGTTAGGACTAAGTAGCATATGTGGACTGCATGTCCACTGCTCAGCACAGTGTTGTTAATAACCCTGCCGTGGTGCTCCACTGTCTTACCAAAACATTTCAGGCCTGTGTTTTTATGTGCCAGCTACTTAGGAGTCAGGTGCAGGGGGATGCACTGCACTATGACAGCAGGTTTGGGTTGCATGCCCAAGCCAAGATTAGTGTCGGTGCAGTGGCCTCCTAGGACGAGGAGTCACCTGGATACCCAAGAGGTTCCTATATATAATCAGAAACAGAGCAGTCCAAAAAGCCCCATGTTGCTCATAAGTCAAGTATTAATATTTATAGGATGTTTGTGTAAATATTCCAGAATCCTATTATAAAATATATATTGGAAAGATCTTTAGAAAAGAGAGAATACTGGAGCTGGGGAGATGACTTGGCAGATAAAGCACTCACTGTGTGTTTATGAAGACTACAGTCTTGAGCTCAGCACCATGTAACTGCTGGCCATGTACGCAGGCCTGCTCCAGTGCCCGCAGAAATGCCAGCCAGGTGTGCAGGCCAGCCTGTACGTTAGCATTTGGGTGGCAGAGACGGGACCCCTGGAGAAGCTAGCTAGCTAGACGAGTATAGGCCAACTCTGGGTTCAACTGAGAGACCCTGCCTCACTGAATAAGGTAAAGAGTGACAAGGAGGACACCCATCAGCCTCTGGCCTGCACACAGGTGTTCACACACGCACAGGTATGTGCACACACATCACACACATGCACACTGGCAAAAAAAAAAAAAAAAGAGAAAATGTCCAACTTCCACGTATACTGGATATGAAGTGGACGGTAGAGACCAGGTGCGACCGGCACATCTATTTTTGGTGCAGCCCTAGTCAGCATGTCTTTCCACAGAGGAAAAGCACATTTGTACCTTCTGGGAAGGGCATTCTCATGCCAGGTATGTTTTCTGCAATTGAGCCACTGGTGTTCGTGAAAGAATGGCTGTAAACTGGGCTTATTTGCTACAAATGTGACTTCACTATTTATCACTAATGCTGCTTACTTCAGAAAACCACACAGCAGTTTTAAGGTTTTTATGGAGTCAGGTTTGCTTGGCTCTCGCTTCAAGACTTCCCTCATTAATTTGCTTGTTTTTGAGGCAGAAGCTCGTATATCCCATGCTGACCTTTAACCCACTGAGAAGCAGAGGCCAGCCTTGACCTTGGGATCCCCCTGCCTCTCCCTCCTGAGTGTTGCGATGCCAGGCTTGCAGCACCACACCCAGCTTCCTTTCATGGCCTACATTACCTGTCTGTGTATGTACGCACGCACAGTGACGCCAGAGGTCAACATTAGGCGTTTCCTTCACTCTCTATTTTGTGTTTAGACAGCGACTCTCAGTGAACCTGGATCTGCAGAGCAAGCCCCAGTACTGCTGTCTCTGTTCCCCCAGTGCTGGGATTTACAACAGTCAGTGCCACCACACCAGGCTTTTGAGTTCTGTGGAATAAAGTCAGGTCTTCATACCTGACTGGTGAATACCAACTGTGCCATCTCCCAGATCCTTCATCACCTTTAATGAGCAGCCTGTGATTACTTTAGCTCATTTAATATCCTATATTAACTGTGATAGTTTGCATATGCTTGCCCCAAGGAGTGGTACTATTAGAAGGTGTGGCCCTGTTGGAGTAGGTGTGTCACTGTGGGTGTGGGCTATAAGACCCTCATCCTAGCCACCTGGAAGCCAGTATTCTGCTAGCAGCCTTCAGATGAAGATGTAGAACTCTCAGCTCCTGCACCATGCTTGCCTGGATGCTGCCATGCTTCCACCTTGATGATAATGGTTCTGAACCTGTAAACCAGCCCCAACTAAATGTTGTCCTTTATAAGACTTGCCTTGGTCATGGTGTCTGTTCACAGCAGGAAAACCCTAAGACATTAACCTTGTCTACATGGAGACTATTTGATAAACAGCCTTCGAAGCAGGGCTTTACTTAATTTTCTTAATACTTAAGCAGCTGTCCAGCTGTTAATTTTTTTTTCTATTAATCTTCTGCTACATCTTTCTCTAAGTTCCTGGCAACAGCCTTGTGTTCTTTTCCTGCAGAGGGATTAGCCTGCCCTGCACGCACGTAAGCAAGTGCTGTGCTACTGACCTGCACTGCTAGGTTTTGAAATATTACTATCATTTTAATAATGAATAGTTTAATATTGTCACAACCTGCCTTTAGGTTCTAAAATAAGTAAGTTGCTTGACGGGTATCGATGGCTCAATCATATGGAGCTCCAATGACTACACACAAATATGGAGCAGCGGTATTTTTCAGCTTTGTAACACATCTTTCAGTTTCAGATCGGACTGTACAGTTGGAAGACTGAGAAGGCTTTACGTAGGCAGTGTTGTTTCCATCCTGTCAGTAAGCACAGGGAGACAGGGCCCCACTGTTTCACCAGCAGTCCCACGGGCAGACCTGCAGCGCAGCAGTTCCACTAGATTATCAGGTTCTTAAAAATGGCTGAAACGGCTCTCAGTGAACACGACTTCTCTACTCTAAACAGGAAACATCCCTGAAAGGCTTCAGGACCCAGGACCACTACCCATAGATTCTTCCTTCTACCCACCGCGCACCTTGTGGTTAGCAGGGTGTGGTCTTTCTTCCTTCTGTGGGCAGTGCTGGCCACTTCCTACTACCTATCACACCTTTTTGTTTTTTTGTTTTTGTTTGTTTGTTTGAGACAGAGTTCTTCTGTGTAGCTCAGACTGTCCTGAAACTTTGAAACTTGCTTTATAGCCCAGGCTGTCCCTGAACTCTGAGATCCTCTGCCTCCAGAGTCCTGGGATTAAAGGTGTGCGTCATCACTGCCTGTCTCTACTCTTCAATTTTGGAAAGCGAAGTTTCACTATGTAGCTCGCTCAGGCAGTCTCTTTGCAAGCAACTCTCCTGCCTCTGTCTCCAAAGCGCTGGGACTAAGGCTTGGGCACCCTGGCCTAGCCGCCTTTTACAGTATTTTTCTTTCAACTATTTCATTTCAACCTCAGTGTATACTAGCAGCTTAACAAAGGTGGTGCTTAATGTCTTGTCCCCACAAACAAAAACTAAATATGAGAACAGATGGTTTTGTAAAGAGATTTTAATCCAGCAACATGGCTGCTCTAGCTGAAATACAGACACACCCTTGGCACACACCTTTAATCCCTCTGCTTACAATAGAGACACGCCCTTAGTACATACCTTCAATCCTAAACAATGAAGGTAACCTTAGTCTGTAGAAGGAAGCACCCACCTTTGAAAGGGAGAGTCAGACAGAGTGACAAATAAGAGAAAGATTCGACAGAACAGGATTTGTCCACCTCTCATGAGAAGAAAAAGAGAGGCTACTTAAGAGAGAGCAATGCAGAGTTGAGGAGGGTGCAGTTTTACTGGGACAGTTGTACAGAGAGAACAAGCGAGATGCAGGTGAAGATAAAACCAGTCAGAGAATGAGAAGCCAGAAGATTAGGACATATTGCCAAAGTCAGTATAAGGCCTGGCAGAGCAATTCAGTCAGAAGCGGAAAGAATCCAGTTTGAACCAGTCAGCACGGAGAGGAGTGTGAGCTAGAACTAAGTTGAACCAGGGATCAGAAAGAACTAGAAAGGGTGATCTTATTCAGCAGTAAGTTGCAGTGGCCGAAACCAACCTAGGCCTAGGTAAGATTGTATGGCGGCGGCCCAGATTAGCACACGGAGGTAGTAAGGGTCTCTCCTGGGCAAAGGAAAGTCACTCCAACAAAGTCTCTATAAACTCACTATTGTAGGTCTGGGACAAAGCGCTGGCTCTGCACACATGAGGACACAAGGACTTGAGGACATTGAGTTTGAACCCCCAGCCTCCTGTGTGACCAGTTAGGCATGGCTGGGTGTGTTTACAACCCCAGTGTGACCCTGGGAAGCTGCTGAGGAACCAGCTCATCCGAGAAGGCGAGCTTCCAGTTCAGCGAGGCCTGTCTCAAAGCACTTAGGTAGACAGTAATTTAACAGGGCAAAGGACCTAGCCTCGGCGGGCACACACAGACATGTGCATGTGGTACGTATGCATCAGGCATCACTCACGTGCACAATTTAAAATGATGATGATAGTAGGCTGGAGGAATGGTTCAGCAGTTAAGTGCACTGACTGCTCTTCTAGAGATCATGAGTTCAAATCCCAGCAACCACATGGTGGCTCACAACCATTCATAATGAGATCTGAAGGCGAGGACAGAAAATAAACTACGCATTTCAATAAATGAGGAGAAAGCAGTTGGTAAAATTTAACATTTGTTCCTGGTTTTTAAAACTTAGAGCCCTTGCTGCTGTTACAGAGGACTAGGGCATATCCAGCACCCACATCAAGCAGCTTCCAGTGACCCTAACTCTAGGTCCAGGGGATATGAAATCCTCATGTGGCCTTCAAGGCACCCGCACGCATCTGTTCAGATTCACTCAATTGTTAGGTCCAAGGTCATCTACGGCTAATGAGACACTGTATCACACACACACACACACACACACACACGCACACGCACACGCACACGCACACGCACACACGCACACACCACACACGCACACACAGTAACTAATAATCTCCAACATTTTCTGAGCTTGGAATACACAGTTCATCTAGTCTCCACAGCGTTCTCCAATGAGGCAGCGTGAGCCCTGCAGGGAGTGCGAGGCTCGCCCACATTATGCAGCGTGATCAGTTCAAAGCTGGGATGTGGAAGAGCAGCCACCTCCCTGCTTGGGCTGTCTCCAAGTACCAGACTCCACAGAAAGCAGCACCCTTTCTTACTGCGCCCCGTGTGGTTGCCCTCAGTACACAGTGAACAGCTCTGAGGCTGCCTGCTCACTAAGGACCACCCTCCCTACTAATTGTGGGAATAAAGTTTATTAGATCTTGCCCAAAAATAAGCACTCAGATTTAAAAATTAAGCCCTATTATTTGGGGATCTGGTATTGTAAGAGAACACACTGGTTATAAGAATCCAGGAAGGCAATTTGTTATCAGTGTCATGTCCAGCACTTTAGACAGAGTAAATTTTTGAGAGGTAGAAGCAGGCAGATCAGGAGGATCAGGAGGTCAAGGTTATCCTCAGCTACATAGAGGCTACATAAGACCCTGTCCCACAAACACAAACAAACATGCACTTACACTGACAGCGTTGATGTCTGAGATGTGTCCTGTGAAAGACTGTCTACACATCCCGTCTCGGATATCCCACAGTTTGGAAGATGCGTCGCAAGCACCAGAAACAAAGGTCTTCAAGTCAGGACTCAGTGAGAGGCTCATCACGTCACCCGAGTGTCCTGTGAAGGTTGTGGTCTGCTGTCCGGTTTCGATGTCCCACAGAGCACTGTGATTAACACAAGCACAGACATAAACGCCCATCTCTCCCCGTGGCTGTGCCCACGAACCCAGGCTTCCTTTGAATAAACTCACCAAGTCGTGTCTCCGGAACTTGTAATGATTTGTCCATCATCTAAGAACCGGCAGCAGGACAAGTAGCCTGCAGCAGAGAACAGCAAATGTCAGGTCATCTCTGACCTAGTGACCCAGAAATGGGGCAAAAGCCAGACACTCAGGCCACAGAGCCTCATCAGTGGGACACCGCTCTGCTTTAATGAGCCCAGCCTTGCTGCTGCAACTCAACTTGTTCCCACGTAAATGATACACACCATTTAAGTATGGCGGCCTAACAGCCGCCCAGCGAGTGTGTTTAACTGTGACACTGTGACACAACACTGTCGTCCTCAAAACTCATGCTTCAGAAACATAAAATTGAAATGATGACAAAATGAGCTTTATTTTCAGTGTGTTTATGAGAGCGTGGAGGCTGCAGGTTAGACACACCCGAGGAAGGATACCCCTTAACCAATTCCTCTAACCGATGGCAGAATGGACCCAGCACCGGAGAAGACCCGAAAAATACCGTGAAGGCTTTCTGGACAATGCTATATTTGCATGAGTCAAATCCATCAGCATCTCAGAGGCTGACAGCTGCAGGGAGCAGGGAAACACCATGCCAAACCTCTGCATATGAGCGACAGAAACTTCCTAAATAACACGGTCCGGAGGGCAAGCGCTGCGGCAGGGGCAGAGCTTCCGGTGACATGAGTGAACCCCAGCATAGACTGTGTGGTCCTGAACCTCACCCCAGGGCAGCAGAAAGGGTGGGAGGCCGAGTTTGGTTTTCTTTCTTTCTTTTCTTCTTTCTTTCTTTCTCTTTCTTTCAATATTTATTGTTATATCTTAAGTGCATTGTAGCTGTCTTCAGACAGCACCAGAAGAGGGCATCAGATCTCATTACAGATGGTTGTGAGCCACCATGTGGTAGCTGGGATTTGAACTCAGGACCTCTAGAAGAGCAGTCAGTGCTCTTAACCACTGAGCCATCTCTCCAGCCCCTGAGTTTGCTTTGTTTGCATTTTTCTTTTTTGTGTGTGACCGTTTGGATCTTTGGGGTGGCAAACATATCATGTTCACAACGCAGTATAGCTGTAACTGAAAGACGGAAATCACAGGGGTGGGAGGTGGGGGTAGGGGGTGGGGAGCCGGAGTTTGCCTCCACGGGAGCGCATGCTCAGTGAGCTCAAGGCCCCAAATGGAATCCACAGCCTCCAACTACAGCAAGGAGCGGCCATCATCACGTGACTCCGACAGAGTCGCTGCTTTTTAAAATCACTGTCATTTCCGCTTCCCTCTTCCTCGAGCCACCCAAAGGGACACAACCTGTCATGCGTCCTCCCTCAGGAAGGGAGGAGGCTGAGGAGTCGTTGAGTCGCTCACCCGTGTGCCCCGGCAGCTCGCGGCTCACCCGCACATTTCCCTCTCTTGTCTTCAGGTTGTAGATGGAGCAGATGTTGTCCAAGCCTCCACAGGCAACGTAGTTCCCAGACGGGGCGTAGGCGCAGGTCATCACCCAGGAGGACCTCAGCGGGATGGCATGCATCTACCGCACAAAGAGCGCACAGAGGCACGGGGCCGCCAATACATAATGCAAAATACATAATGCCTCATGAGAAACAAGCTCTGCTAGAAATCACACACATCTAGGAATAAACGCACCGGGGAAAGGAAGCCACAGGCACACAGGAGGTCCCTTTTTACGCTAGCAGGTCACAAGGAATGAAGTGCTCATTTTAAGAATAATTTTATTTTTAATAGTGTTGTCTGTGTATGTGGTATTGCAGGCAACCTCCAAGCCACAGGCATTAGATCTCTTGGGGCTGGAGTTATAGGGAATTGTGACTCCCTGAGGCAGGTTCTGGGAACCAAACGGGTTCTCTGTAAGAGCTGCAAGGGATTTTAACTGTTTGAAACCGTCTCTCAAGTGTCACCCCACTCTCAAATTTCTCAATAAAAGCAAAGCTATACAGTTTTTGTTTTTGTCTGTTTGTTTCGAGACACAATCTTAATATATAGCCCCACTGGCCTGGAGTTCATTTACATAGACCATGCTGAACTCAAAAGAGATCTGCCTGCCTGCCTCTGCCTACTGAATTAGATGTAAAATACGAATCCATATTTTAGCACATTAATGTTCAAAAGAGGAGTCTTCTACGCCTGAACCCTGAACCATGAAAAGGAACGGGTGGGATAGTATCAGAGACAGTCGGAAGGGGGTCTGCATGCGTGCCCTTGTAGTGATGACACACATTGCAGGATCTCGAAGACGGAATGCAATGGTGTAGTCAAACCTAGAAGCAGGAGCAGAAGGAACAAGAGAAGGTGTTTGATTTATCAAGGATGCTCCTGTCCAGAGTATCCACGCATCCTGTGATATTACCGTGCTTCCTCTTGACCTAAGTGTTATTGTATAACTGTATTTCACTTTTTGTTTTAGGACAATGGATTTGAATGAGACTAGCTTAATACCAATTAGGATACAAACTTAGTTTCTTTTAAAGTCTCAGTCAGGCTGAGTGTGCAGCTCACTCGTAGGCAAGTTCCATAGTCTAAGCCTCAGCACTTCAGGAGCAAAGGGCTGACATTATTGTTCATTTTACCAAACACTGTTTTGACTGCTCAGTTACTGCTAATGTACAAATCTGACTTGCCCCCCAAATTTTTGATGTTACTCGCCAACTTGAATCAAGGATTCAAGGATTCTTTACTCTGGATACAGTTTTTTGAAAAAAAAAAAATCAAGATTTTCACTACTAGATCTCAACAAATTCAATGTGCCTATTGTTTTTAAGTCATCCAGAAAAAGAAAACAGACTCTAGAGTTCTTAGCCAAGGAAAAACTTTCCAGTAGCCACAGTAAGAAGCAAAACCATCACTGTTGTTTCATTCCAGGAATTGGGAATTTTAAAAGTTCTTGTTTATATAAAAGTGGCAATCTTCAAAAGCCAGGTGTGGTGTTGCGGGTCTATAAACTCAGCAGTGTGGAGGTAGAGGCAGGAGAATCAGGAGCTGAGGGCTAGCCTCAGCTACATTAAGTTCAAGCCTTGAACTCAATGTAGCTGAGGCTAGCCTGGGCTAAATAAGAGCCAGTGAAAAGGAAGAAAGAGGGGGGGGGGGAGAGGGGGGGAAGGGAGAAAGGGGGGAGAAAGGGAGTATGCAGGAAAAGAGAGATATCAAACACATACTGAAATTGTTCTTGCAGCAAAATAGTTCAACATTAAAAGCAAACATGTCATAAGAACTGGTCTGGATCTAGAATAAATTCATCTCAGAAAAGTTCCCCCCACCCCAGTAAGAAAGAACTGCTAGGCAGTAAACAAACACAAGATCATTTGAGAGAAAGATGAAGAGTTTCTACCTTATTCGTCGTATAGCTATCCCAAATAATTAATTTCCCATCTTGCGAGGCACTGACTAGCAGCCTAGAGGGAAAACACAAGAACAATTTGACACTGAGGGGGAGAGAAGAGTGAGTTTTATCATGAGTTTAATGCATTTTATCTCTCAAGGACACTTCAGAAGAAAAACTACTTTTTCTAATACGGTGTGCTGAGTAAAACTGTTCTCCCAACTCTTGAAACCTTACGCCCCATGCCAAACACTTGAAGCAGCCGACGCAAAGGCCACATGTGGGCCCTGCCTTGTCAGTTCTGGACCCTGTGCTCACTGGAGTTTTGTTCTGCTCTGGAATTTGCTTTTTCATCGCATATGAAATGTAAAAGATACAAAAGAGGTACAATTCCAAAGACCTGCAGGCGAAGGTTTTGATCTGGCCGTGTTTACAGAGGGGAGGTCCACAGGTGGGCTGCGGGGACCAAGGGAAACTTAGAAGCCGCCTGCAGCCTCCTGTGCAGGCCCAAGTCCAGACCCACCAGTTACTCAGTGGAATGTGCAGGAAGAGGGGGCAGATTCCTGGGTGACATTGTGTTCTTGAGAAAAATTTTAAGAAAAAAATCATTAACACTGCTTCAGTAATTAATATGGAGTTAAAAGTCTGCGGTAGCAAGACGGTATTTTTTAAAATTTTTTAAATCAAGTATTTTTGTGTATGTGGAGATCAGAGGCCAACCTGGAGGGGCCTGGTCTCTCCTTGTGGGTTCTGGGGAGCAATTTTTTTTTCCCCCGAGACAGGGTTTCTCTGTAAAGCCCTGGCTGTCCTGGAACTCACTCTGTAGACCCGGCTGGCCTGGAACTCAGAAATCTGCCTGCCTCTGCCTCCCAGAGTGCTGGGACTACAGGCGTGCACCGCCACTGCCCTGCTATTTTTATCTTAAAATTAAAAACAAAAATCTTCCTTAGCTTTATGTTAGTTGTTAATGATATAATTGTATCTACCCCCTTCTCAGAGGCACACACAGGAGGGCATAGATGATAGTGTGCATGTGCTAGGCTGTGGAAGTAAATGCGGTATTGACCTGTCGTGCCTGCTGGTGTGCATCTTTAAAACCAGCACCTGGAAGGCAGAGGCAGGCAGATCTCTATGAGGTCCAGAGTAGCCTGGTCTACAAAACGAGTCCCAGGACAGCCAGGGCTAACCTGTCTCTCCCCCGCCCCCCAAAAAAGTATTCAATCAAAACACCCCCCCAAAAAAGTATTCAATCAAAACACTCCGTCTGTATAACTCAATCCTTTGTGGACTTAGTTGATAAATTAGAATGGCATCCATAATTCAGACACAGACATACCTAAGTATTTGCTTCTTAACTGGTATCTTAATATTAATAAACAGCAACCGTGTTTTGGTCAGGAATGGTGAGCATGTCTCATCAGGTCCAAAGGAAACTCCATTTTCCCAAACTCCAAAAGGCAGAAGGGACAGATGCCCATCTGTGGTGCCTATTAGCACACCAAAGCCTGAGCTGGCCACTGGGATTCCCTCAGGATCACAAGTACCTGTCACACAGTTCAGAGTCCATGCTAGCCCCTTCCAAGCTCTTCCCTACCCCAAACTCCCAGCCCTCAGCCACCCATTCCCCTTATCACCCCGTGTTCCCTGCTTTCTCTCTCTCCTCTCTGCCTCTTCTTCCCCATCTCTCATCTCTCTGCTCTGCTCCTGCTCTCATGGCCAGGTCCAATCTGTTTCTCCCTCCCTGCTCTGGATTCTTCCAGATGCATTTTGTGGTTTTTAACCATACCATGCAGCAGGGATGCCATCAGTTTACACGTGCCTATAATTCTCCCACTCAGGAGTCTGAGTCTGGAGGATTCTGATATTGAGGCTACTTGGGGGCTACTTAGCAATGATCTGTCTCAAAAGAAACAACTCCACCCAGAACAAAATAGTTTTGACATATTAAAAAGCACATCATAACACTCCTCTGTAAAGATGGGTGTAGGAGACACTTAAAAGAATTGCTGTTAAAAAGATTTACTAATCTGCTTAGAAGACACGAAATCACACAAGGTAGAATTTAGTCAAAGGAATGCTACTCTGAAAATACCCCAGAGGGGGCTGCTATGCCGGCCAGCCCTGTTAGACATAAATGAAATTTAAGATCTTAGGATATAAAGGTTATTCTCCTCAAGAAAGGAGACAACCCTGATTTACAACCAGCCATTAGGTCAGCTCCACATCAAAGAACAATCCTCTGACAGGCCGCAGGGGGCAGCACAGGGTCACAGCCAAAGTGACATGCCACAGAACCCCCCAGTTCTTGAGAAAGGCATAATTCTGCCAAGTGGGCACTATGACCCAGGCAACAACTATTTGACAAAGCATACGGTGGTATACACGAAATAATTCTAGCAACATGCATAATCTCGGCTGGGCAAATGTCTCATCTGCCTGAACAGCCAGACTTGTAGTTCAAAGTGTAACCTGGGGCCAGACCTGACGAGATTTAAGAGCCCAGCACCTGTGGAATGCACAACCCTAAGGCATGTCTAAGTTAGTGAAATCTTCGACAGAAAGATATGTGCTATTTTAAAGAGTTTCTTTCTTTATTAATCTCTAAGTGTGCTGAGTGAGTTCTCAGCATTAATTCTACAACAAAGAAAGAAATCCTCAAGATAGTTTCCACACAGGTCACTAGACAAAGACCTTTCTGAGAAACAACTTTATTTTTCTTTTCTTTTTTTTTTTTTTTTCAAGACAGGGTTTCTCTGTGTAGCCCTGGCTGTCCTAGAACTCACAAATCCACCTGTCTCTGCCTCCCAAGTGCTGGGTTTAAAGGCGTGCGCCACCACTGCCCACCCAAATTTATTTTTCATACTAGAAACTTTACAAGTATTTATAAGCAGTAGTAGTATTGTGTGTGTCTATTTATGGGCACACTTGTGGGGATCAGAGGACAACCTGCCAGGCAAACCTTTATTCAAGAAGCCATCTTGCATGCCCTACAATTTGTGTAAACTTCAAGGCTGAGGACAGAGTGACTAGCCTAGCAAGAAGGAGCCTCTGAGTTTGATCTGACACCTGAGCAGACAGCTCTAGACGTCTGAAGAGTCCATGGATATCTCAGTGCAATGAACAGTTCATGGTTGACGCATTTAATACAAAACTGCACAAATAAGATTTGGATGAACAAAGGAAATGCAAATAATAGTTCTTAATGAAAAAAACAAACGAACAACTTCTGTGGGAGTTTAGCAGAGACGGCCACCAACCTGGAATCGTATCCCCAGTGCATGGCGTAGATCTTAGCGAGGTGACCCCGCAGTGTGCGCCTTGTCCGCATCTGTATTCGGCCCACGGAGTCCATATTAGACGTGATCTTTGGAAAGTGACAATGACATTATTCTTTGGCTTAGACAAGTTCATAGATAAGAAGCAGAAACCAAGTCCTAGCACCCGAAGGTGACTCAGTACAGAGTGTAACAGAACTGCCGTGGCGTGTTTGTTCAGTCCGTGAAAAGCGTGATTAACTCAGGTCACCCTTGGGCGCTCTGTAGGGTGATGCTTTTCCAGATGAGGAGCTAAAGGCAGCACACAGACTTCCAGATCAAGACACCTGCAGCTGCAGGGAAGGAGGGGACAGGAAGGACAGACGGATGGACAGACAGATGGCGAGCAGGGAAGCTGCAGAACTACATCAAGACCTGTCTGCAGTGTACAGCAGCTTGCAAGACTGTGAGTGCTTTAAATGTTTTACCTGTGCGAGTGCATGTGCATGCATGTGTGTGTGTGTGTGTGTGTGTGTGTGTGTGAGAGAGAGAGAGAGAGAGAGAGAGAGAGAGAGAGAGAGAGAGAGACAGACACAGAGAAAGACAGACATAGAGAGAGACAGACAGACAGACATGTTGAGGTCAGAAGACGCCTATGTGGAACCTATTCTCTCCTTCCACTTTACCCGAATGCTGGGGGTGGAACTGGGGTCTTCAGGCTTACGTGGCGATGCCTGGCCCGAAGCCATATTGCCAGCCCCATATCGAATAGTTCATACAGAACTAGAACAGAGATGGCTTGGCTATCTCAACACGCAGCAATGACAAACACTGGAAACTCATTACCCGAGCTGATACCCTGCTCACATACCCAGCTGTCAGTGAACCGACAAACATGGGTACTTATGATGCTCTGATAGGAAAAACAGTGTGACAGCCACAGAGGGAGCCCTGAAATAAGTGACTACAGAAGAAAGCATTTGTAGTTTTCTATAAGAAAGCCATGAGACTGGAAAGATGGAACAGTACTGGCTGCTAGCCAGGCAGTGGTGGCGCACGCCTGTAATCCCAGCACTTGGGAGGCAGAGGCAGACGGATTTCTGAGTTCGAGGTCAGTCTGGTCTACAGAGTGAGTTCTAGGACAGCCGGGGCTACACAGAAAAACCCTGTCTCGGAAAAAAAAAAAAAAAAACAAACAACAAACCCAAAAAACCAAAAAACCAAACCAAACCAAAACAAAGAGTACTGGCTGCTGTCCCAGAGGATGCAGGTTCAATTCCCAGCACCCACATGACAGTTTATAGCCATCCAGTTCCAGGGGATCTGGCTCTTTCCTCTGGCCTCTGAGGGCATTGATGTACCTGTAAGCAAAATACCCACACATACAAAATTTAACAAAAAATTTAAAATTGTTTAACAATGGGAAAAGAAAGGCAGTTTCAGCGTGCGGGGAAGGGAGTCTGGCCGAGAGGCAACCAGGGACGGTGGTTCCGGGGAATGCGGGAACACTCTGTCTGGAGCCTGCCTGGGTCCCTGCTACCTACCAGTCAGGATGGAAAGGTGAGTTCAGGGCACGAGTCATAAAAACCGAGGACAGGGATCTCATCGAGGGGCGTGGCTCTTTGGGGTGGTGCGGGCACTAGGACTAGAGGTCAAAAGAGCTCCACCCTGAGTTCAGTGGGGCCCGTGAGCGGGCATCTTTTGGAGTCATAAATAAAATTCTGAGTTTTACAAAACCTTCCTAAAATTTCCCATTTTTTTTTTTAAAACAAAGCTTAATCAGACTATACCAAAAGGATTCAGAAAGTGCTTAAAGGTGGGCGTCAACAAGATGTCTCTGCACGTCCCCACAGTGCTGTCTGCCTCACAGACTCCTATTTCAGCAGCGTGTCTGTGGACGGCGTCTTCAGTAACAACAGTGTGGACATCAACTGTACTGTGATGCTTCGTGTGAACTGTTGACATGAACGGGGACGGACACACACACGCTTTACCTGAACCAGTGTGGCATCGTTGCTGGCCTTCCGAGCATCCTAGAGCAAAGAGGGGTGGTGACACGTTAGGACAGGACCAGACAGGCTCTACTTACTGAAAATTAACCCTCACCTTACCACGTCATCTTTAAGTAGACTTTACCCAACATGAAGGGAGCTTTTTTTTTTTAAAACATTATTTTGTAGTTTTCTTTTCTTTTCTTTCTGGATTTTTTTATTGATATATTTTTTATTTACGTTTCAAATAATTTCCCCTTTTCTGGGTCCCCACTCCCCACAAGTCCCATAAGCCCTCTTCCCTCCCCCTGTTCCTCCATCTACCCCTTCCTGCTTCCCTGTTTTAGAATTCCCCTATACTCTTGCACTGAGTCTTTCCAGAACCAGGGGCCACTTGAAGGGAGTCGTTTTAAGGGGACACAATTTATTGATGTTTCTGTATATTCAGAATGGTATGTCTAGGACATGCCTTCCCTGTCTATCTGGTAGAAACTCCATGTGTGAAGGAAGCGGTGCCTCCGTTTCAGGTCGACAGCTCTACCGGATGACTTTTTAGCTTTTATCTACTAGCTCAGACTTTTGGACCCAAATGGCTTCTGCTTTTCAGTTACCACAAAGCAGGTGTGTTCCCATGCTTTCCAATCTTTCAGGAATTCTACCTGTTGCTGTTCAGAGCGGCTGCACTCTGCATGTTCTCACATTCCGACCAGGACTGGCCAGAGCTTCAGTACCTTAGCATGTTGGTATCACTGCGAACTCTTCTAATGCTCTGTGCGCTTAGTTGCAGCCATCTTAACTGTGCAGTACCGCACTGTGGCTTGGCTTTATACTGAGAATCTTTCCATGCACTTCCTGTGTGTGTGTGTGTGTACACAGCTGGTGTACATCTGTGTTTGTGTTTGTCTCTGAGTGTACTCTGTGCGTGTGTGTCTGTGTATCTGTGTATTTCTATGTCTTTGAAATGATCTCTAGTCAAAGCTTTTGCCAACTTTTAGATCAGGTTGTTTTTTTTTGTTGTTGTTGTTATATCCAGATGTAGTAGTCCTTTACATTGAATTGCCTGCAGAGTATTAAGTCCCAGGAGCTGGAGTTACAGGTGAGTTGTGAGTCTCCTCGTGTGAGTGCTGGGAACTGAACTTGGGTCCTCTGTATAAGCTTTAAATAATTTTATTTGATGAGATACAACTTCCTGGTTGTTTTTAAAGACTTATTTACTCAAAAAGTGAATCATGGTATACACTCACTAATAAGTGGATATTAACCTAGAAACCTGGAATACCCCAAACATAATCCACACATCAAATGAGGTACAAGAAGAAAGGAAGAGTGGCCCCTTGTTCTGGAAAGACTCAGTGAAGCAGTATTTGGCAAAACCAGAACGGGGAAGTGGGAAGGGGTGGGTGGGAGGACAGGGGGAGAGAAGGGGGCTTACAGGACTTTCGGGGAGTGTGGGGCTAGAAAAGGGGAAATCATTTGAAATGTAAATAAAAAATATATCGAATAAAAAAAAGACTTATTTATTATCATATGTAAGTGATCAAATTTAACACACCAGAAGAGGGCGTCAGATCTCATTACGGATGGTTGTGAGCCACCATGTAGTCGCTGGGATTTGAACTCAGGACCTTCAGAAGAACAGTCAGTGTTCTTAACCGCTGAGCCATCTCCAGCCCTTCCTGTTTTGTTTTGTTTTGTTTTCTTTTTTTTTTTTGCTTTTGTTTTTGTGTTTCTGCTGTCATATTTAACTGTGAGGAGTTAAAGTCCTGAAGGAATGTTTATTATTGACATGAACAACACCAGGCCTCAGAGCCACAGAACGGCAAGGCCTTCCCTGGTTCAGGCTCAGAGGACTGGTCCAGCCTTCCTCCTGGTCTTAGTGTGGGAGTTGACCTTTGCCTAAAACCAGTGTGGGAAAACAATCAACCACAGCCTCCTGCTCCTGGCGTCTACAGCCCGAGATGGCTCCCCTACAGAGACCTCCTCCTGAGCTCAGCCACCCACCTTGGTGCTGGGTAAGTAGCTCAGTTTCCAGGCTGCTGCAGATGTGCCCAGAGGAGCATGCAGCCCTCCTGATCCCATCCCTTTCTGTGAGTATGCTTTTAAATTTCTGTCACCCGGTTACGTCAGTCCCCAGGCTGTGAGGGTCATGACAACTATTTCCTAACCTGAGGTCACGGAGATCTACCAGGTTACCTTCCGAGAATTTTACATCTTACAGTTGTTTCAAATTTTACTTGTTTTGTGTCTAGAAGTGTCCTGTCTGAATGTGACTGTATACCGTGTGCATGCCAGGTGCCTGCAGAGGAAAAGAGGGCGTGGATGCCCTGGAAATGGAGTGAAAGATGGTTGTGAGCTATCTGTGGGTGCCAGGAACTGAACTCAGGTCTCATGGAAGAGCAACCAGTGCTTGTAACTTCTGGGCCATGTTTCCGGCCTCAGAGAACTAAAATGCAAGCATGCTGTGTTCAGGCAACTGTTGCGGTTACCGTTAAAAGCACATTAAGTATGTAGGTCCAGAGTGCAGACATTTATTATTATTATTATTGTTGTTGTTGTTGTTGTTATTGTTGTTGTTGTTGTTGTTGTTATTGGTGCTGGGATTAAGCTCAGAGCTTTGCACATACCAAACACTGGCTGAGCTATTACACCATACCCGTGGGTACAGAAAAACAGCCTTCTCTGTTAATGGCAGCACGATTTCAGTGCCTGGGGGAGCACTTTCTGTCGGCGCTCTTCATCCTCGTGTGTTCACCTCCTCCTTTCCCACAGCACCCCGTAAAGACTATTCTTTGCTGTCACGATGTCCTGAGCAGTGACCTTCTACTGATGTGGCCCTTTAATACCGTTCCTCATGCCAAGGTGACCACCACCCATAAAATGATTTTCGTTGCTACTTCATAATTGTAATCTTGCTACTGTTATGAATCGTAAACATCTGTGATTTCTGGTGATCTTAGGCAAGCCCTCTGAAAGGGTCATTTAAGCCCCAAAAGGGACTGCAGCCCGCAGCGAACAACTGCTGGTCTTGAAATAGCCAATTACCCATATTGGCAAGGGCCCCCGACTATATTCCAGGTTTTCAGGGGGTTTTCTTTGTGTGATGGTTTGCATAGGTTTGGCCCTCACAGACTCCTGTGTTTGAATGCTTGGCCAACAGGGCATCCCTGGAAGGACAGGCTCGTGTGTGTGCGTGTGTGCGTGCGTGCGTGCGTGTGTGTGTGTGTGTGTGAAGAGTGCCTCCTCCTGGCTGTCTGCTGAGGTCAGTTTCCTGATCTCCTTCTGATCAAGATGTAGACCTCTTGGCTGCTTTTCCAGCACCCTGTCTGTCTGTCTGTCTGTATGCTGCTGTGCTTCCTGCTGTGACAATGGACGTCCAGGACCTCTGAACCTGTAAGCCAGCCTCAGTGAAATGTTTGCCTTTGTAAGCATTTCTTTGGTCACGGTGTCTCTTCACAGCAGTGAAACCCTGCACGATACTTGTCAATGGTTTTCATGGTTACTTTTCTCTGTGAAGAGGCAGCTGGGCTCCTCATGGCCCGGCGTCCTTCCTCCGCCTGCTGCCCGGAGGCTTTTACTCTTGTACGTTCATTTCTGGCTGTATTCCCCTGATACTCCCCGGTGCCTGAGAGCCAGTGTCTGCCCCACTGCTGCCTCAGGGCTCCTACCTTCTTGTGACTTAGAGGCCCCTCCCGCAGCCCCTGCCCACAAGCACTCCACAGTCCTTCCCTTGGTAGAATGATCCAAAAATCCAAGTATCGTTTTTGTTTGTTTGTGAGGTAGACCAGGCAGGCCTGTAAGACAGTATGTAGACCAGGCTGGCCTTGAATTCAAGATTCTCCTGCCTAAGGCTCAGCAGAACACTGTGAGCACTGGCCTGTGCCACCACGGGCAGCCTTCAACGTGGTTTTCCGTTTATCTGTTCCTTCTTGGCTGTGTATTTCAACTGACTGAAACGTACCACATCTGTCGTTTACTGTTTACGTTTAACTGTTGTACATCTGTACAGCCTAGTTCTGTTTCCTCACATTGTAACAGCTGCCTCATGCCTCCCAGCCAGCATCTCTGAGTCTCAGGGCATGAAGAGAATCTTCAAACGTTTTCCACTGGCACAGGACAGCAGTGGGTTCCATCACAACACCTTCATCTGGGCAGATGATGATCTGGTACTATACCCCCAGCGGCCTTCGTGATTTCTCTCACAGATGAGAGAAATCCTAGATGAGGAGCCGCCATCACCCTTGTCTCTCAGCTACATCAGACATTCTACTTTGTATCAATGTTTACCATGTTACTGTGTGTGTGTGTGTGTGTGCATGCTCACCACTGCATGTATGTGGAGGTCAGAGGGCAGTTTTCAGGAGTCTGCTCTTTCCTTCTACGTGTGGGTCCCAGGGATGGAACCGGGGTCGGCAGGCTTGGCAGCAAGCACCCTCGCCCTCTGAGGCATCTCCACAGCCCTAGGAATTCCACCCACTGTGCCTTTGCCAGCGAGGGTGGCTGTTTGGAATGATTTTGGGAGCATTCTACAGAAGCACGACGAAAACAACCATTTCTGTACCGTCTCCTCGAGTCAGTGTCCTACCTCCCTCAGACTGGCTTTTCACCTTCCTATCTTCCAAAGGATAACCTTGGACTCCAGACCTTCCTGTCTCACAGCTAGCTCAGGCTGCCCACGTCTAGCCTCACAGAATGATTTATTATGTAGCGACTGATAAACTAATGAATGGTGATAACTCATGAACGGAGTCCACACACTGCCTAACTGACTAACCTACTCGGCGAAGCGTCAGCGTGGTGCGTCTCCTACCTGGATCTGATTCCGAAGCTGTTCAGCCTCCTGCCTCAGCTGCTCCAGCTCACTCATCCTGCGTGGCAGTTTCCCTCAGGAGTCTCAAGGGAAGAGCTGAGGGGGGAGGGAAGAGTCAATCTTCATCCGTATTTTAATCTACAGTAAAGCGCTGACAGTTTGCTTTTTAGTCCTTCCAAATATAAAGGAAACAACCTGTGTTGCAGGAACTCAACGCTGCGTAGTGGATACACATCTAGATCATTTATAGAGTGACTTTATGCAGGAGTGTGACATGAAAGTTGTCATACCAACATGGAGTCACGCCTTCCACAGCAGGGGTGCCTGTCCACACCAGTGCATGCCAGGGAAGGGATACTCAGAAACACACACACACAGGCCCAGGAAGGGTTACACAGGAATTGTTGTGGTATCCTACATGTAGTGGCTATTCCCAGTTGTCAACTTGACTATTTCTGGGCCACACCCTCTGCTGGAGACCTGCATAAGGACATTGGAAGAAAGAAGATTCTCTCTCTTTTCCTTGCCTGCTTGCCTTGTGGGACTGAGTAACTGCTAGATCCTTGGACTTCCATCCACAGCTGCTGCTGACCATTATTAGGAGTTGGACTACAGACTGTAAATCTTAACAAATTCCCTTACTGTATAGCGACGACCCATACTTTCTGTGACTCTAGAGAACCCTGACTAGTACACCACATAAGCAAGCCACTTGCTTGTAGACAGCTCCCCTGAGAGCCAGCACCGGCTCCCAGCACAGCCAGGTAGGCAGTAGTCTTTGTCTCCAAACAGCTTAGATCCATAGACATCCTTCTTTAGTTTCCTCCCTCCTTTTCCATCTTTTATTTCCTTTCTCCCCTTTCCTTTTGAGACAAGGTTTCTCTCTGGAGCCCTGGTGGACCTAGAACTCATATAGACCAGGCTGGCCTTGAACTCAGAGATCCACCTGCCCCTAGTTCCCCGAGTGATGCGGGGGAAAAAAAAATCATGCACCACCACCACGCCCCCTTCCTGTGCTCTCATCCCAACACCCTCAGATGCACACCCGGTGCCCTAGACACCTACCACCTGCTATTCTAGAAAAGTCTGTGTTAGGGAGTGTCAGGTCCAGAAGAAACTCGGGGGAGTGGGGGGGAATTGCTAGCTGTACTGCCTATTAGCATGCCAGAGCACACGTGTGCAAGCCTCCAGGCTCGTGGGGACCTGTGGCACCTCTCACGCCCCACCCCCTCACCCCCAAACTCCAGCTCACGGGTTCCCTCCTCACAGCTTCTCATGCCTACACAAGCCTTTGGCCATGAGTGTCCGGGTCCTTCTGGCCCTCTCCTCTTCGCTTTCTCTTGTCTTTCCCTCTTGCTCCCCCACCCCCACCCCAAGTTCAGTCTGCCATCCATGTTTAGTCTACTGTGTTCTCTCCTTGCCCTGGATTCCTCCAGAGGCCTCCGTCTGGAGTCTCCCTCATATCTATGGTAAAAACTCCCTCTTCAACCGCACCTTACAGCGGCCATGTTCTTAATTTATCCATCTGGTGCTGAAACCCACTCTATACAGAGAGCTGATCTTTCTGTCACTCATTCCAGGTCAGCAAGGGTCACAAGATGAGGGAGAGATCTTGAGATGAAGATTGAGATTTCAGACCAAACCACAGAGAACTGCTAACAGACAGGTCCAGGGAGAGGCTGGCTTGGGAGATTTTGTTTTGAAATACGGTCCCACTATGTAAGTCAGGTTGGCTTCAAACTCAGAGACCAACCTGACTTTGCCCCCCAAGTACTGAGATGAAGGTGTATGCACACCACACCCAGCCAGAGCCCGGTTGAATGGGTCCCCTGCCCCCACCTCCCAAGTGCTAGGAGGTCAAGGATGAGGCTAAGGGTGAGAAGAGCCCATGAGTCTACCTGGGCTCTGTATTCTAATGCTCGCTCCCCAGTTGGTAGAACTGTGTAGGAAGGTTAGGAGGTGTGGCCTTGTTGGAAGAGGTGTGTCACAGGAGGCGTGGCCTTGTTAGAGGAGGTGTGTCAAGGAGGCGTGGCCTTGTTGGAGGAGGTGTGTCACAGGAGGCGTGGCCTTGTTGGAGGAGGTGCGTGACTGGGAGTGGGGCTTTGAGGTTTCCAAAGCCCATGCCAGGCTCAGTCTGTATTCTCTGCCTCAAATCTGAGGATCAGGATGTAAGCTCTGAGCTACTGCTCCAGCACCGCCGGCCCGCCACTGTGCTCCCCACCACGATGGTCACAGAATCACCTGAAACTGTGAGCAAGCCCCCAGTTAATGTTTCCTTTTATAAACTGCCTTGGTCACAGTGTCCTTTCACAAGACAGTAGTAACTAAGACAAGAGGTGTGGGTCCAAGCCCCCAGCTTGGACCGCTTTGCAGGCAACTCAACGTAATATTCCAAAGCTGATCTCCACGAACTCTCCCGTAGTTCAGTAAATAGTCGTTCTATCGCTGTAACTGAGTTAAAACAAAATAAAACAAAAACAACAACACCCTGGGAATCACTCATTTCCATTTCTCTCAGACCTTCCCATCTATTTCATTAGCGATCCTATCAGCTCTCCCAAGAGCTGATGGAGTCTGCCTGCCTATACTGCTATTGAATTTGGTCAAGTCTCCATCCTCTCTCACCTGACCTCTTCTGTCGTCAACTCTTCCCCAGTCATGTCTACAGCACACACTTTCAGAATATAAGTCCCACTTCTGTATTAGGTCCTGCAGTGTTTTCCACTCTCAAAATGAAGTTGAATCCCTTTCCTCCCCTCTGTCTGTGCACGTGGACGGACACACACATACACACTACTGCTTGGGATCAAGTGATCCCAGGTATATCTTACACTCTTCATCTAAATCATGAAGCTGATTTCGCAGACATGCAGAACTCACGAATTATGGGTCATGGTGGCTGCCGTGACGACTGTGACGGAAAGCCTGCTGGCCATACAGCATGCCGTGGGTCAGTCCCATCACGCAGCCCCTAGCAGGGTGATGTGTGTTGGGGATGAAGGGGTGAGGCCAATGCTGCAATAGAGACACTGGAAGGTAAAGATCTGGGCAATGCCCAGTTTGGTTTTTTTGGTATTTTTTGTTGTTGTTTTGGTTTGGTTTTTTTTTTCGAGACAGGGTTTCTCTGTGTAGCCCTAGCTCTCCTGGAACTCACTCTGTAGACCAGGCTGGCCTCGAACTCAGAAATCCGCCTGCCTCTGCCTCCCAAGAGCTGGGATTACAGGCATGCACCCAGCTTACATGTGCACATTTTCAAGTGTATGGGAATTATACTTATCCACTGTCCAATCTGATTCACTGAGGCAGGGTTTCTCAATCAGTTCCAGAGTTTACTGATATCTCTGGTCTTGGCAGCCAGGCCATTCTGAGGCTCCACTGACTATGCCTCCCGAGGCCGCCTCGCCCGCCCAGTGTTTCTGTGGGTTCTGGGGATGTGACGCCATGCATAGATAGCAAGCGTTTCAAACTCCAGACTCTCTCTCCAGGTCTCTCACACCTCTGTGTAAAAACACCAGAAATGCAGAGTGTCACCCCCAACGACTTTCCCAAATGAAGACACTACTCCAGATCAAACTGGAGCCGTGGATCACCACGAAGTGTAGACACGGCCCCGAGTCAATAGCACAACTGAGATTAATATTTTTTTTTAGAAAAGTAATTGATAAGCGTGGTGCTCTTTTGATGGCTACCAGCTAAATGCTTCAGCACTGAGCATCTGGTCCAGCCAACACGTTTCAGACAACTCTCACACCCTGAGAGCGTCACAGAGCCAGTCTCCTGTCAAGTACCTTAAACGCTGGGCTGCGCCAGGAACAAATACCAGAGGGTACCAGGGAGCCGCTGGATCCACACAGCTTAACTGATAATGCAAAAGCAACACAGCTGTGTCGTTCACATGTCCTCCTCACAGCATCCACAGAACTTCCACCAAAGGGAGGCATTCTGCAGTCTGTATAATGCCGTTGCTGTGTGAGTCAGGAGTCTGTCTGTCCATCTGTAAGTCCTCAGCTACTGAGAATCCATACGCATGCAAAGCTTGCATGAAAGATGCTAGTTACTGTGTGTGGGTGTGTGTGTGTGAATGGGTCGGTGTCCTCACGGATGCACAGGCGTGTAACATGTTCAGGTACATCTGCGTGTGCAGGCTCCAGGCTGGCACCCCGTGTTTGCCTCACTCACGCCCCACCTTATTTTTTGAGGCACAGGTTCTCCCTGAATCTGGTGCTTGCCTATTCAGTAGACTGAATACAGGTGCCTACACTGCCCAAAATACCCCAAAATGTGCCTGTGTGGGACAGCAATGCACACAGGTAGGAATGACAATCCCTGCGGTAGCTCATAAGCGAATACCCACTGGGCAGCCCTCAGGGCAGCACCAGGCTGGGCAGAGCACACTAGAGACCTCTGCTGACAAAGCTCAGCTTCCTAAAAGAACCGTCTAGCATGTTCTACTTAAAGATAGTACGTGCTACGTAGCCCAGGTTAGCCTTAAGCCTTATGAGTGCCGAGTTCTCAAACATACGACCATGCCTGACTTTACCACGTTCTATTTACCTTATAGAACTCTAGAATAAAAATGGGCTACTCTAAACCTTAACTACTCTTATTAAGTTGTTGCACCTGCCAGTTTCCGAGAACTGGCCTGAGTTCTAAGTTCATATTACCACACAGTGCAAACCCAATATTCCCACTAAGTCCTAGACAAAGCTTTTTTGTGAGAAACTCATAAAAATTAGGGGAAGGGCCTGGGGATGTGGCTCGGGAATTAAGAGCACATGCACTCACACCATACAAATAAATCATCTTTATAAAAACATGTAGAGAGCCATGCCACCTGGCAGGAACTTGACATCGACCAATGAGAAGTTCCTTTCTCAGCCTTTGAGCGGGTACTCCTGTGTCAGCCATAATCCCCTCCACCTAGGGTGCTCAGACCAAGGTGAAGCCCGTTGTTCTTCAAGGACCTGCAGTTTCCTGAGAAACACTAGCCACCTGCAGAGCAATTGAACTGATTCTGCTGAGAAGCTTCCAGCCTTTTCCCCCTGCCTATATATATTGGGAGTTCTTGATTGAACTTTGAGCCCTTGAATAGCAGGTGTTGTCTTGGTCTCCAACTCTTTTTGCCGCCTTCCCATACATCCCCAGCTTCCCTTCCAGGTAACCCGTTCGATGTAACTGCGGGCAGTTACAAAAACAGGAGGAGACAAGCTCTGAGTCCAGTCATTACTAAACTGTAATATACGACATGGTGGGTTAGGCCTTTTAATACCAGCACTCGAGAAACAGAAACAGGTAGATCTCTGAGTTCAAGGCCATTCTGGTGTGCGCGCACACGCACACGCACGCGCGCGCACACACACACACACACACACACACACACACGTAATTCAGGCCCTGAAAGGTGGCTCAAAGAGTATGGGCACTTGCTGACAAGTCTGAGTTTGATCCCCGGGACCCTCACAGCAGAAGGAACCTAAAAATTGTCTCCTGACCTCTACACTGTGGTGTGTGTACACCTTTATGCAAACACACACACACACAAAGATAAATGTAGTAAAACATATATACGTGTATGTATACACACACAGACTCAGTCACGACTTGCTCTCTGACCACAGGGACCGATCTCCCTGTGTACCGAATGGAGACAGAATAGAATTATGTTGGTTTCTCTACAGCTGAAGTGTGACCTTTGTTCTAGCCCCTGAGTTCAATCCCTTAATGAGGGGCAAATCTTCATTTTATGTGAAGACTTCTCCAAAGCAGAACGAAGGGACTGCTCTGTGAGCACCTGGCAGGAAAGCTCTCCAGAATGCACACGGGAAGTGGTGTGCATGGGAAATGGCGCTGGGGACACTTGCTGGGAACCTACCAAGCATCTTTTGTTCATAAGTAGTGTACCAAAGGGAGCCGGCACCCATGACCCCCGCCACCCCCGCTGTCACCTCCCTCATCCTAAGCTCTCTCTCTCTCTACAATCTAACCACCAATCATTTCCTTTCCATCTTTCTGATCAGATTAGGACTAACAAGGGGGCTTGCCTAAGGTTAAGATTTTCTCTTCATATTTTATTTTTCTCTTTCCTTCTTGAGACAGGGTCCCACTGTACAACCTCATATCACAGAGCCCCACCCACCTCTGTTGGGATAATCTCTGTGCATTCTATAAGAAGCATTGCCTGTCTCAGGGTTCTGTAAATACCTTCTGATTGGTTTAATGAAGAGCTGAGCAGGCCAGAGCGAAGTGGGACAGGATAGGTCGAACATCCGGGCAGAGCCGGGAACTCTGGGAAAGAGTCAGAGGCAGGGGATTCGACAGCCAGACGTGGAGGAAGAAACAGGTGAGGAGAGGTGACTAAAAAGCCATGGGCAGGGCAGGGCAGAGCAGAGCAGGGGGTTGGGTTTATTGTGGTGAAATAGCTGGGACTCTCCCAAGCTTTCCTAATTATTAAAGTCTGTGTGTCATTCCTTGGGGGTCTGGCGGGCCGAGATAATCCGGGAGGTACAGCTCTGCCTCCTGAGTACCGGGATTAAAGATGTGTGGTACCACATCTGGCCCATAAAATTAGACATTTCAAACGGGCTTTTTTTTTTGATCTTATATAGCCCTGCCTGGCCTCTAGCTTCCTGAATAGCCAAGGATGATTTTGAACTCCTGACCCTCCGGCCTCTTCTAATAACATTCTGCTAGATCACGGGCATGGGCGATGGCACTTTCTTTTTAGGAGGATCAAACCCAGTACTCTGGACACACCAGACTACTGCTCTACCAGATGAGTCCCTGGTTTGGTGATTGATTAATTAATTAATTAATTAATTAATTAATTAATTAATTAATTTTTAAGAGAACCACCCAGGTGAGTTTTCCCATTTTAGTCTCTCTGGTGACCTATCCACTCCCACTTCTTGTCAGCATTATTCCACCAGGGGGCGGCAGAGAGAAAGGTAGCCATGCAAAGCGGCATTGGAAACCCTTTGGCTTCTACCAAAGCGTCTCTGTACTGCGTCTCTCCGGTCCATCTCAGAGATCATTCCTCAAATGCAACAGCTGGAAAATACCAGTGTTTACACTCGTTCCGCCAACCATATCCACCCATCCAGTATCGGTGCCAACCACGAACCAGGATGCCCCAGGTTCTGGAGGTGCTATTATCAAACACCATATTCTCATTGTCCCGGAGCTGTGCCGGTTAGTGTTGATAACCTGATATTCCAGAACCACCTGCGGATGGGCACGCCTCTGCGGACCATCCTGATCTCACCAACGGAGCTGGGGGAGCCGCTCGCCGAGGCGGCGCCATTTCCTCCCTGGGATCCTGGGCTATAAAGCAGAGGAAGCGAGGTAGCGGTCGCAGGCTTGCTCGCGCCCAGCTCTCTGCTTCTCTGCCGCCTGCGCGGGGTGAGCAGCTGCCGCAAGCTCCTGCCGCTGCGGCTTCTCCTACGAGACGGACTGTACCTTGAACTGTGAGCTGAAACACCACCTTTACATACACACACACACACACACACGCACACGCACATGCACACGCACACGCACACGCACACACACCCTAAGCTGCTTTTGTTAGAATATCTTATCACAGCAACAGGAGAAGCAACTCAGGCAGGCTCCGTTCTTAACTGCTTGGGAAATGAACTCAAAGCAAGAGCACAACAGCTCTCCTCCCAACTTTAACCACAGACAAGAACCGTGTAGGAAAACAGCCAAAGTTAGATCCCCGGCGACTAAGGAGGCTATTGTAAAATAAATTAATCTAAGTGAAGTTGACTGGAATCAGGAAATGAGGTGTGTCTTCAAAAGGGAAAGAAGCCAGGCGTGACCCATGCCATGCAACTCTGGCACTGAGTCAGAACAAACAGCTGCCACCAGTGGGAAGCCAGGCTGCATGCCACGGGAGCACCTCACCGGGAGCACCTCACCGGGAGCACCTCACAATGAGACTTAGTCTCAAAAGGTACAGTGACAGGACTGGGGATGGTAGGACGCTGGTCACATGCATAAGGCTGGGAGCTGGATTCAGGCAGAAGAAACAGGAAAACAAAACAACAAAAAAAGGAAGCTCTAAAGTGACCAACCTTGTTTGCAGATCAACAGGAAGAGAATGTGATGGTGGGGGTGGAGGGTGGAGGTGGAGGGTGGGTGCAGACAGGCGAGGCAGGTGCAGTGGTGGACTGTCTGTTTTCAGTATTACCTTGCTCTAAAGCACAAAATTCAAGGCTTATCTAGAGCTTCCCTGTGCCCGCTGTAGACTCAGCCGTGTGATTAAGGCACTGGCCACGTTCGTGACATTTCAGTGTCATCCTCGCCAGCCAGAGCTGGGAACTGTATGTATGTATGCTGGATGTATGTGCGAGTGTGTCCATGTTTATGTACGCCGTTGTGTTCACGTCTTAATCACAGGCTCATAATGATGCTATTTGCCCCAACCTAATGCTAGAGACTTTTTGTTGTTCCTCCCTTATTTCCTATCTCCCTTCCTTTCTCACAGGGCCTCACAGAGCCCAGGCTAGCCTAGAACTCGCAATGCAGTGACGGATGATACTGAACGTCTGAGCCTCTGCTCCACCTATCAAGTGCTGCCATTGCAGACACGTGCCACCACACCTGGTTATAAGGAGAGTGGGTAAAAGCCAGGGCTTGGCACACTAGGCCAGCCCCTACCAACCAAGCCCACACCCAGCCCTTGTTTCTTATTTGTTGCCTCTTCAGAGTAAAAACTGTACCTGCT
The DNA here is from genome assembly GCF_947179515.1 of Apodemus sylvaticus. Taxonomy (NCBI): domain Eukaryota; kingdom Metazoa; phylum Chordata; class Mammalia; order Rodentia; family Muridae; genus Apodemus; species Apodemus sylvaticus. Next base: position 137,054,021 of record NC_067475.1, on the reverse strand, counting down.
AAAATACCAATACATTGACTCATTGTCTTTGTTACTGTTCTACTGCTGCAAAGAGACACCACAACCAAAGCAACTCTCATAAAAGGAAGCATTCAGCTGGGAGCCTGCTTACAGTTGCAGAGGACTAGGCCTCGATCAACACTCTTCACGGTGGGAAAGAGACGATGCAAGTCTGGAGCACTGACTGAGAACAGCACAGCCTGACCAGCAGGCAGGAGGCAGAACGAGACCCTGGGCCTCAGAGCCCGTCCTCAGTGCCACACCTGCTCCAACCAGGTCGCACCTCCTAATCCTTCCGGCACAGTATACCAGCTGGGAAATGGGCACTCCAACCCAGGAGCCTACGGGAGCCGTTCTCCTTCAAACGCCGACACTCATCTCCGTGAGACAAAACCAGGCAAGGAAAAGCTACCTGCAAAGATCCAACCTTTCTCCCCCAGCTGATTTTATCAAACATGGCCAGTCCTGTGTTCAAACCCTACCTGGTTCTTTTCCTTCTGGTGTTCATTATTCAATGTTTGTACTCCATTGTGGAGTTAAGGAAAAAAGAAAAAGCCCTAAAGCCTCCCTCCAGCTTGTTTTCGTTCACCGTTGTGTGTGTGGCTATGCAAACATGGGTGCTGGGTGCCCAAGGAAGTCATGTGTTGGGCCCCTGGTCCTAGAGTTCCAGACCACCTGTCTTGCATTTATTTATTGTCTTTCCCAGGACCTACAGGATGACTCAGCAGAGAAAGGCCCTTGTCAACAAGCGCAAAGACCCAAGTTTGACCCCCAGGGCCAAAGGACAGAGATGACTCCTGCAAGCTGTCCTGCCACAGGCTTGCATCCGCTCACATAAGAATGCACACACGTGCATATGCACACACACAGACACACACACAGACACACAGACATACAATGTAATGAAAGGGCTTTTGCTTTTTTGTTTTTTAATGGGCTTTTCCAGTTGGCTTGTCTGTCGCTATGCTAAACCACTGACCCAAAGCCATCTGGGGAGGAAAGGGTTGATCTGGCTTACATTTCCAGGTCACAGTCCTCATGGAGGGAGGGCAGGGTCAGAGCTCAAGCTGGAACTAACTAAAGGGGAAACCACAGAGGAACACTGGCTTGCTCCGCGGCCCCCTTCCAGCTGCCCCTCTCCTACAGCCCAGGCGACTGGCCTAGGATGGTGCCCACAATGGGCTGTGCCCCCTACATCATCAGAGATGGAGAAACTGTCCCACAGACACGTCCAAAGGCCGAAGCGAGATCAGCCTTTCTCAATGAAGATCAGAACTAGGTTGAAAAGTTTAGAGAGCTTAGATGTTCCGCTGTTACGAGAGCAGACGGTTACGAGAGCAGACGCGTGCAGTTCCCAACATCCAACTGCCTCCCAAAGACTCCTAATAACTCTACCTTCAGGGGGATCTGAAGCGCCTGCCTCTTCAGGCACTGGCACTAAGGTGCCCAGAAACACAAGTAATTTAAAATGACTTTAGTAAAAGCCAGGCACTGGTGACACATGCCTTTAATCCCAGCACTTCAGAAGCAGGCAGAGTCAGACAGATCTCTGTGATTTCCAGACCAGCTTGGTCTACAGAGGGAGTTCCAGGACAGCCAAAGCTACAGAGGGAAACCCTGTCTCAAAAAAAAAAAAAAAAAAAAAAAGAAAAGAAAGAAAGAAAAAAAGGAAACAGACAGACAGACAGACTAGGGCAGTAACTGAGGTAGATACCACGTTGAGAAAAATGTGTTTTCGGGTAGATACAACACCATATTTACACAACAACCTAAGGGAGCCACAGAAACAGACACTGAGAAGCTTCAGGGGAAAGGGAGGGTGGCACGGAAAGCAGAAGGAATATCAGAGAATTCCCACATTATAAAGCAGGTTGTTGGGAGACGGGCTTCCTCGCAGCCCAGGTTAGAGCCCCTCTCGTTCACCCCGGCCTGCCTCACGTGCTGGAGCTGGAATGGCAGGACAGGGCAGGGCACAGCACTTGCTCTTCAGTTTCCACCACTCCACCGCAGTGAGAGTTGTTTCTCTGGAGCCCATGTTAAAATAGAGGTTTTTGTCTGGAGGAACAGTTAAGCCACCACTACTTATTTAATGGCAATGAAATAACTATGTCCCAGAAAAAACGGGGCACCGACCCAGGGATGCCAGGGACTAATTGCCTCATGGGTGGCTATACAAGTGACACCAGTACCAATCACACCAGAGAAACCAGCCCAGGTTCCTGACATGTCAGGGGAATTCTATGTGTACATCAGCGAGGGCTGAGAGTCATTCCCAGAGTCTAGGACTAACTGAACGTGTTCTAGAGGAAAAGCGTACCCTCTAAGGACAGAGGGATCTTGCCCACAATCCATCTCGAGTTAACAGTTACAAGGCCACAGTGAGTCATTTAACATCGCCCTGCCTTTGAGAAGCGACCGAGAGATGACAGAACAGTATAGCTCACTGTCTCCTCCCCCCCACCCCCCAGGACAGAGCTTCAGGGAAACAATTTCTTTAATAAATCAGATTAAACTAGTCAGTAAGGCAAAAAAAGGGATAACCAAGCTACCAAACTTCAATAACACACCTGAAAGAAATCAGAGAATTCACTCACCAACAATAGTTGGTGATGGCGGAAAAAAAATGCCCAATACTTAGCTACCACTCTTAGTTTTGAAAGTGTCTCAGAATCTATTTTTAAAGAGTAAAAACACACGCTGATATGTTTATTCATAAACGACCAGCAACTCAGAACTGCTTCCTGTGTATTGCTCATGGGCTTAAGGCATGCAGTTAAACGAACCACAGCACGTAGAATCAGCGTCACGGTCTAATTACGTGTAGACACGAGAGGTCTGGCAATATTTATTAAATGACATTTTTAAAGTTTCTATTTCGGTTTCAAAATCACTAACAAACCCAAATGCAAAAGCAAAAGCCACCTTAAATTCTCTTAATCAAAATATTAAAATATACAGTAAACTCTCAGAACCAGCAATGAACGCTGGCAGAGACCAAATATTATACAGTTAGGTCCGACCCCTGTAAAAAAACAACCTCCCTCCCTCTCATATGAACGTGTGTCAGCCATCACATCCCGAAAGGCTGAAAAATATAAAAGGTCACCGTCTCAATTCGCGATATTGAAAGGGACTAATAATTACATTTCTGTCTTAAGGCAACTCCCTAGTAGGGTGCGGGTCCACAGCAGACTATAGTCTCACCTTTTTCGGAGAGATGGGGGGTGGGGTGGGGAAGGATGGGAGAGGAGTAGAGAAAACAAAATCACCCACAACTGGAAGTCTCTCAACTTTGAAAGAGCGGAAAGAGATGCAGGGAGAAGATGAGGAAAAAAAAAACCCAAAAACAAAAACCGCATTCACCAGTTCTAAACTTGCAAACATCCAAAATCCGTTATCACACCCCTCTTCCCCCTTAAAAATAACCAAGCCTTGGGGACATAGTATCTGTCCAAAAACAACAACCCGAGGCTCCAGCAGCCCGTGGAGAACTTGGTGGCGGGGGTCGGGGGTGGGGTCCATGCTCTGCAGCTACCGTCCTCTGGGCTCCCCGGTGGCCGCACCCTCGGGCCGTCCCGGGCCTCGCCGAGCGCAGGGGAGAGCCCGCGTCCACACGGAGCCCAGCGCCGGCCACCCGCGTCCACACGGAGACCCGCCGCCGGCCGCCCGCGCTGGCCACCTACCTGGAGCCCGGCCGCCACCACCGCGCTGCTGCTGGGCGCCCGGCTGCGGGTCGCGAACCACTAGCAGGCTCCGCCACACAAGAAGGCGACCACACCCAGAGAGAGCCCTAGCACGCCGGACGGGGCGGGGACCGGCGCGCGGGGCGGGGGCGAGGGCGGGGGCGCGCGAGGCCGGGGAGAGGGTCTGGGAACGCGCCGAGACAGCAGCGCGCGTAGCTCGGGTCGGGGCTGGCGGGAGCGAGCGCGGTCCGGGCGGGGGGCGCTCCAGGGGCTCGGAGAACCCAGAGCGCGCTTGGCCTGGGTGGCGGCTGATTGGCGCACGCAGGGCCAGGGGCGCGTGTGTCTTGGGGAGAGAGCTGGCGGGGGCGCGCGTGGCCTGGGCCGGGGTGCAGGGGGTGGGGTGGGCGCTGGCAAGGCGTGCAGCTTCTGCGGCTTTGGGAAGTGGAAAGAGCATCCCCGGCAGTTTCGATTTATCTGTGTGCCCCTGGTCGCGCAGCCAGCCGTCTAAGCTGTGTGCTTGACTTCGCGCCTGGGCCTGGGCCTGGGCCTGGGCCTGCTCTGCTCAGCTCTGCTCTGGCAGAGGCTGCAGGGTTGACCCAGGAGAGCCGCAGACGTAGTCTGCAATTATTGGGCTCTGAAATCTGAAGTCAATCCAGCCAAGCAGCCGTCGGTGGATGCCCGAGGTTCACCGGGAACATAAAGCTAGTGATACTCTTCCCCCCCACCCCCCCCCCCACCACACACACATCCCCGAAGGTGCTGAAAACATTCCTCAACAAACCCATGCTCACACAGAGCCTGCCCTCTTGGCTGTCAGCCCCTGGAAGTTGCTCTCTCTCCTGTCACTGATGACTGGAAGGCCTGCCCCAGCACCTCTGCTCTTCCAACACCAGTGCACCCCAGTGCATCTCAAGCGACTCTGTTCACATTTCTCTGGCGTTCTATATGCAACGTGTCATAAAACAAATGTCTCCCTCCAATTTGCTTCTTCGCAGGGGCATTGTACCTCTCCCCACCCCCATCTTTCTTTGGAGTTAATTCCACTTTGACAGACGGTTGCTATAGCATTCTCTTTCTGACGTCAAACAATTTAAAGAAACAGAGCTGGGGAACAGGATTGCAGAGCTGGAGCCGGGTTTAGAGAATTATCAGGTGAGCTTGACACCCCCGCGGCCTTCCACTGCCTCCTTATCAGCGAATCTGCAACATCACCTGGAATACAATCCACTCATACTTACCGGTGGGGAGGCCAGACGCAGCACTCCGAATGTGGCTGGGAAGATGCAGCTGCTTTGTGTAAAAGCCACACCAGCACAGATGTGAAAACACCAAGATACCAGGATGATGAAGTGGTTTCTCCCCCGAAGTTTTGCTTTCCCTAATTAAATGCTGGTTGCTCTTTCTCCCTTAAGAAGAAAATGAAGAAGTGCCAGACTTACACATCCAAAGAGTCAGGATGGCTGGCGACACCCTGAGTGGCCTAACTTTTGATGGTGTGTTTCAGTGAGAAGTCCTAAACTAGAAGGTTGGAGACAAAGGGAAGCTGGTACTTAGGGAGCATTTGCATTTCTAAGGCTCCCTGCCTCTGTCTTTTAGCCCCATTTCACAGATTAGCAAACTGAGGCCCACTAGGGTTCAATTTGTTTCATGAAGTCACGCAACCATGGCACCTGACTCGACCAACTCCAATACCTGTTTTCCTTTGTTGTGACTGATTCCCTCTTAATCCAGCGCACCACATGGCAGGATTCTGAGAAATGCTCTTTCAACTGTATGTTGAAAGACACACATCTGGGGAAGCTTAGTGGGAAGTCCTGGGGTACTGAATCTATTCGGGGGCACAGACACCAATAGCTACAAAACATGAACGGCGGAGCCCCAGGGGATTGGTGATCTTTAATGATTTGTGAAAATTTGATGTGGACAGAAATCCTGGCTGAATAGTCCAAGTACTTAAAAGAAGTAAAGAAGTGTTCATCACCCAAACAAGCCCACTTCTTATCATTATATTATATTTGTTTTGTTGCCTGCCACTCAGTTTTCTAAAAAGAACACTTACTTTTAAGAAGAAGCCTGTGTACTGTGCATTAGAAAGTAGAGTCAGTGAGATTTTCATTACTCGGAGCAACGAACCAAGAGTAACAAAGTGTGTAGATGGACTCTCAGAGCTCCTGGTGTTTCCAAGAATAAGGAGACCTGTGGAGGGTAGGGGTAAAGAAAAGAGAGGAAGAGGGGAAAAGGGAGAGACTGGAAAATCTGGTGGAGAGAAATTCAGAGACACAGAGTTAGACACCAAGAACAAGAGATAAATAGAAAGAGAGAGCCAAGGAGATACACAAGAACACACACAGACACACACTCATACAATATACACACGTATATGTGCACACTCACATACACAGGCACTCTCACACATACACAGCTCATTGTTGGCGACACTGCTGTGTGGAAGATGGCCCCTGGGGACTGGGCCTGATGACCCAGGGCAGCGTCTAGATCACTGACTCACCAGGTCCATGGTCTCAGATCCTGCATTATTAACAGAGCCTGAGGGAACCTCGGAGACAGAATCGGGGTGCCTTTGACCCTCACCTCCAGGATGGGGTTCACCAGGAGGACTTGAATCTGCTAGCTACTCCAAGGACAAAGATGCTTGTTTTGTTTTCAGTCCTGACCTGCTCAGACCCTCTCAGAGTCATGCTCAGAAGACAGGAATTGGTTTCCTAGGGGTTCGGTGACAGTTCCTCATAGAGAGAGCTGTGTCTCCTCTGGTCCAGTTCAGAGACTTTCTGCCATTGATCCTGATTGTGTCATTTGAATTTTCTTCCCAGTGAGTGATCCTCACATTTACGGCACCACAGGCTTGTAACCTGTGCTTTCAGATCATACTCTAGAGACACTCGATTTCTTTTCTCTTTCTCTCTCTCTCTCTCTCTCTCTCTCTCTCTCTCTCCCTCTCCCTCTCTCTCTTTCTTCCTTTCTTTCTTTCTTTGTTACTTTGCCAAGTACACTACAAATGACAGAGCCAGCAAAGTGGACAGTTTTCAATACTGCCCCCCTCAGGGATGAATGGTTTCCGATTGTGAGACCAAATTATGAGCAGACATCAGTTTCCAGCACAGACATCGGATGGCTCATAACCACCTGTAACTCTGGGTCCAAGTTATCCAATGCCCTCTCCCACCCTCTGAGGGCAATGCATCCACAGGTGTATACATACACACACACACACACACACACACAAAATTGAAAAGAATAAATAAATCGTCTCTGAAAGAAATTGTCTTATAGGACCTTAAGAGCTCCTCATGCCAGTGAGAAGCATGGTTCCTTAGAGTCTGTCAGAGTGAATTCTGGGCTTCTTCTGCCAGGCATTCTGAACACAGCTCAGTCTTACTGGAACCATCTCTGTTGCTCACACAGACTGCATTTTTGTCGCAACCCTTTCCCAGGGGTTTGAGCTAACCCTTTCAGCACCTTGCCCCTCACACACACTCCCTCTGTAAACTGCTTATAGTTCCTGGGTCATTTCCCTCAGGCACTCAGCAAGGACACTTTCACACTCATCTTCCTCAGGCATCTCAGAGGATTTAGGAGAGTGCTACACTGGGCTAATGATGTCTGTCACCGGTCTGGGACGGGGAATAGAAGTATGTAGGCACACGGCACCTGTCCTTCGTCGTGTACTTCCTGTTCTGGGAATCTCGCTGGAAAGGGACTTGGCACAGTGGAAAGAACGCATACTTCATACTATGTGAACGACTCAGTGTAGGGCTCATGTTGATGTGAATATATATATATAATATGAATATATTCTATATATTCTATATTCTATATATATAATCCCTAGGATCCTATAATCTGCATTGGGTCTACCTTATCATATACTGAATTCTACCATGGTTGACAAATACTTCTGGCACTTTTGGTCAGCTAAATAATCACTAATTAGCTCATCCTGTCCTAAGAAGACTTTTGAATAGCATGTTTTAGGGAGCCACTCTGACCTGTTTGTACTGGTGAATAAAAACATCTAATTAGTTCTTTCTTGCTCCATATAAGCAACCCTGAAACAATGGAGTCGAATAAGCAATGTGTTCCAGTGTGTGTGTGTGTGTACTTGCACATACACACACACACACACACACACACACGCGCGCGCGCGCGCGCTCACCCTCACCCCGTGGTGGGGTGTCACACAGCATGCTAGGCACAGCAGTAGTCATCTATTTTGCTCCTGAACGTCTTTGTGCAGGGCTTGGTGGCTTAGCAGAAGCATCCTTATCTTTTTGCCCTGTCAGCTACACTGTTAGCCACGGCTCTCTCATGGGGCTCGGAAATCAGGGCTACCTGTTGTCTGGAAGACCAGCCAAGTGCATAGGCAGAGAGCTCAGTTTCTCTTCTCACAGCCCTTTCCATGAATCGTGAATTCCGCGCAGGCCGGTGGCTGAGTTCTGAGAGCAGGTGTTCTGCAGAACAAGGAGGAAGTGCACGGCGTGTCGAAGAAAGCCACCCAGCACAGCTGTGATTCCCGCGTGCTCTTGGTCTAGCCAGGCAAGACTGATAGACGCGCAGACCTCCTCATGAAATAGTGATCCATCCTAGGAGAACACGCAGATCTTCATGAACGAGTGATCCATCCTAGGGGAACAGGGGGCTAGCATCTATCCTCAAAGACATCTTTAGAAATGTATCCTTCCAGCTTGGGCGTGCGCATGCGCGCCTGTCACCCCCAGCACACTAGAGGCTGAGGCAGACTGACTGTAGCTTAGCTGGAGGTCAGTGCACGCTGCACAGTGAAAACTTGCTTTAAAGAGCAACCATGCTGCCAACAACAAAAGCCCATACCAAAGCACCACCATCAACCAACTCTCGATTTCAGAACTGAGAATTTATCTTTCTTTTCCTTTCTTCCTTGTAGGATAAATTTTACTTATGATATGTTCTGTCAAATATTTAAAACAATAGAAAATGTCTCATTTTTTCTTACTTATATGACCTCCACCCCCTTTTTTGAGACTTTGCTGGCTCAGTTTTGTTAACATGACACATACTGGAGACCCCTAAGAAGAGGGAACATTGGGTAGGGGATCCATCAGCTTAACGGTGGAGCTATTGGGAGGCATTTTTTGTCTGTCTTTTTTTTTTTTAATTTTTAATCTTTAGTTTGATTTAAACATTGCTTTTAGTATTATGACGACACCAGCTGTGCAGAAAGGACTCTGGAGATGCGTTCATTGTAGCACACACCTGCTGCTCTTTCTTCTTGGGTTCTGGAGGCTCCGGGGCAGCCAATGTGCGGGGCAGCGCACTCCACATACTTGACAGCCTTCAGATCCCGCGCCAGCTTTTCAGCAGTCTCTGGAGTAATAGGCTTCTGTTTGTTCTTGGCAAGTTTCTCAGTAGCAGAGGTGTCATCTCTGAGATCCATTTGGGTCCCAGCAAGCAAGCAAGGGGTCTTTGGACAGGGGTGAGCTATCTTGGGCACCCACTTTTCTTTCACATTTTCAAATGAGGATGGAGAGACCACTGAGAAACATGCTAGAAAAACATCTGTCTGTGGCTAACCTAGCGGTGGCAGTCTGTCATAATCCTCTTGTCCTGCAGTATCAAAAAGTCCAAGAGTGTCTGGCTCTCCGCCAATCGGAACTGTGACTGCATACTCATCAAAAACAGGTGGTGCAATTCCGATGGAAATTTGTTCGTCGTGTAGGATATCAGGAGACATGTTTTACCATCACTACCATCACCACCAACAACACACTTAATTATCTGCATTTTGGAAATAGTTTTGCACCCACTTTTAATATTTCAAATTAGATGTCGACCTCAGCTTCTCTATCGGGGAGGGGGGCATTTTCTTGATTAATGATTGATGTGGGAGGGCCACTGTGGTTAGTGCCATGCCTAGGCAAGGTAGTCCTGGGGCATATAAGAAAAAAAGCAGAGGGCTGGAGAGATGGCTCAGCGGTTAAGAGCCCTGACTGCTCTTCCTAAGGTCCTGAGTTCAAATCCTAGCAACCACATGGTGGCTCACAACCATCCGTAATAAAGATCTGACAATGTCTTCTGAAGACAGGTACGAGCCATAGGAGGAAAAGCAGTAAGTAGCTTTCTCTGTGGCCTCTGCTTTAGTTTCTGCTTCTATTTCCTGCCCTGATTGCCCTCAATTATCACCTAGAAATTGTAAGATGAAATACTCTTTCCTCCCTAAGTTGGTTTAGTATCTCTCTCTCTCTCCATCTCTAACTATCTATCTATCTATCTATCTACACACACACACACACACACACACACACACACACACACGCATCTTGTCAACTCCACACAAGCTAAAGTTACCAGGAAAGAGGAACCTCAGTTGATATACTTCCGCCAGATTGCCGGTAGATGAGTCTAGGGACATTTTCTTGATGCATGATTGGGAAGTCCCACTCATAGGCAGGTGGCATGGGTTATACAAAGACAGCAGGTCAAGCAAACCATTGGGAGCAAACCAGGAAATGGCATTCCTCCATGGCCTCTGCTTCAGCTCCTCCCTTGCTTTTCTTGTATGATGAAGGAACAGTAAATATAAGATAAAATAAAACCTTTGCTCCTCAAGTTGCTTTGGGTCATTGTGTTGGGTTGAATGAGATGTCCCTCATATTCATCTGAATACTGCTTGGTCCCCAGTTCGTGGTGATGTTTGGGAAGGCTTAGGAGCCATGACTTTGCTGAAGGAAGTATGTCATTGGGGAGCACTTTGAAATTTCAAAAGCCAGGTGCCATTTCTGGCTCACACCCTCTGCTTCCTGTTGATGGGTTTGAGACAGGAGTGCTCCTGCCCCAGCTACCAAGCGTCTCCACCATGACAGTAATGGACTCTTATCTCTCAGGAGCCATGAGCCCCAAATAAACTCTTCTATAAGTTGCCTTGATCATGGTATATTTTCATAGCAGTACAAAAGTAACCAATACATACAGTTATGCTCCTTATCACAGCAATAGAAAACTAACTAATGAACTCAGGTTTGTTTGTTTTTGTTTTTGTTTTTGTTTTTTGTCACAGCAACAGAAAGCAAACTGGAATAGATAATATCTCATCCTGTAGCCCAGGCTGGCCTCAAACTTATGACAGTCTTGCTCCTTCAGATTACAGGCACCAGCCACCATGCATGTCCAGTTACTAATGTGATTTTTTAAAAGAATTATTTCTTTATTTTATGTATATGGGTACACAGTAGCTGTACAGATGGTTGTGAGCCATCATGTGGTTGCTGGGAATTGAACTCAGGACCTCTGCTCCCTCCAGCCCTGCTCACCCCAACACAAAGATGTATTATTATATATAAGTACACTGTAGGTATCTTCAGACGCACCAGAAGGGAATGTCGGATCTCATTACAGGTGTTTGTGAGCCACCATGTGATTGCTGAGATTTGAACTCAGGACCTTCAGAGAGCAGTCAGTGCTCTTAACCATTGAGCCATCTCACCAGCCCCTAATGTGATTTTTTTTTTTTAAGGTAGGGTCTCACTATATAGACTAGGCTGGCCTTGAACTCACAGATATCTATCTCTGCCTCTAGAGTACTAGGTGTAGAGGCATTGTGCAACCACACTTGGCTAACTGCTTTGTTTGTTTGTTTGTTTGTTTGTTTTTTGTTTTGTTTTTTGGGTTTGGTTCCCACCCCCCATGGGGTTTCTCTGTATAGCCCTGGGTGTCCTGGAACTTACTGTGTAGACCAGGCTGGCCTCGAACTCAGAAATCTGCCTGCCTCTGCCTCCCAAGTGCTGGGATTAAAGGCGTGCACCATCATCACCCAGCCCTAGATTTATTTCTAATTAATTTTCCTAAATCACAACACCTATTGTATCCCTTTTTGGCTCAAATAACCTGCAATGTTATACCACTTACTTTCTTCATTGTTATGACAAAATGCTTACCAAGCAGCAGTTTAGTGGGGGTGATGGCTGGGGGGAGAGGGGGAGGGGAGGGGGCAGTTTGTTATGTTCACAGGTGGAGAGGCCACAATTCATCCTTCTAGAGAAGGCATGTTGGAAGGTGGACGAGGCAATTGGTCACAGTCAGTCTACAGGCAGGACGCAGATATCAAACCTCAAGACTGGGCTTCAGTGAGACCCCGCCTCTCAAATAAATGTTCCACATCTTTCTAAGACAGCACTGATAGTTAGGGACCAAGTGTTCAGACACATGGACCTGTAAGGACTAATTTCACGCTCAACTCACAATAAATGTTTCCCAAGCATCTACTAAACCCAGCGTGTGCTCTGCAAGGCCTTGGAGAAGCACCCTTCAGCCCTGTTTCCAGATGCTTGCTGCAATTCCTGAGTCTGTTTCCTGTCCCACCTGGTCCTTCTGCTCTTCAGAGGGTTGCTATTCTATCCCTGATGATTCCCTTCCCCAAAGGCCTCCATGTCTTTCCTTCCAGCACTTAGTTCTCAAGAACTAAAACCTCAACGCTATCCAGGTCCCACCACCATGTTCCCCATAGACCACTGAGTTTATCTCAGACATTTGTCCCCAGGCTGTGAACGCTCCCTTATAGACAGACAGCAATTTCCACACCAGGAAGTAGCAGGCTGGGAAACAAGTGTACTTTGTTACCAGAAGCCAAGCTATTTCCAAGGGACTCTGTTGGGACTCTGCCTTGGGCCGGGGACCATCCAGGGAGGCTCTGCTCTCCTTCAGCGCTGCATTCTGCTGGAGTAACTTCCCCGAGCCCCCAGCCTCACTCAGTTACAGAACACAGAGGGAAGCTGCAGGTGAAGTTCTTTTACGTCTGTCTGAGCAGTTCCTTGAGAGGGTTTTGAAACTTTTAAAGAACTTAATGATATGGTAATTTTTCAGGTAATTTTCCAATAAAGCAGAAAGAGCTCTGATAGCTGTCATCAACATGTCACTTCCCTCCAGCAATGAAAGCAGTGAAAGGGGCAATGATTGAATAACAGAAATAGTTTCCTAATGGAAACTTTGTTCTGGACTGCGCGCGAGAGGCACGAGAGGGTGGAGAGGAGCCCCGAGGGACAGCTGGTTTCATTTGCTGGTAGAAACACCATTCTCCATATCAGACAACAACAATGACCAAGCATGCCCTTTAGAAAAAATCTAAAATTAAAAAAAAAAAAAAAGATTTGGGGACTGGAAAGATGCTTGAGCAGTTAACAGCACTGACTGCTCTTGCAGAGGACCTGGGTTTGATTCCCAGCACCTACCTTTTAAAACCACCTGGAGCTCCAAAACCACCTGCCGTTCTAGTTCCATGGTCTCCAAAGGTTGCATACATGTTATACATACAAAACCACATAGGCACATACACACAAACATACATACATACACACACATGCACATGAAAACAAGGAAGAAGACAGCTAGACTTTAAAAACAAGATGGTTTTGAATGTTCCATTTTGCCTTAAATGTATTTAACAGAAAAGGGCATTTCGTTCAGACTTCCTTATCCACCTTCTCTAGATGGACGGGGAGATCTATTGTGATCTGAATGTGAAATGTTCCTAGAAGTTCATTATTTGAATGCTCGGCCCCAGCTGGTGATTCTGTTTGGGAGATTGTGGAGCCTTTAGGAGATGCAGCCTTGGCAGAGGAAGTCTACCAGGTTTATAGCCTGGGTTCACTTCTCTCCTTTCCCCACTCACCCCCCCACTGCCCTCTCCCACCCTTACAAATCCCTCCTCCATTGCCCCTTCCCCCATATCTCTCCCCCATTATTCCCTCCTCCGTATCCCTTCCCCCACCACCTCTTCCCCTACATTACTCCCCCCATTACCTCCTCCCCTTCTCCTCGGAGCAGGGACATTTACCAATCTTACCACAGCACCTGAAGCCATCAAGGGTTTCTTGATAAGTGAGTCAGTGAATGAGTGAAGACCCAGGGTCTCCAGGAATCCACCTATACATACATTCATTTATAAGTATTTAATATGTTCTCAGACAGTAACGTAACCTTGCTGCTGTGTAGGTACAGTGAAATTCAGATGAAAACACACACACACACACACACAATTTGGGTTTGTTTGAGTGCTCTAGAAAACAGAATCTTATCCCAATTAGTGAGGTAATCAAGCAGGGGTAAAAGTAGGTGTCTTAGTCAGGGTTTCTATTCCTGCACAAACATCATGACCAAGAAGCAAGTTGGGGAGGAAAGGATTTATTGAGCTTACACTTCCACGTTGCAGTTCATCACTAAAGGAAGTGAGGAGTGGAACTCAAGCAGGTCAGGAAGCAGGAGCTGATGCAGAGGCCATGGAGGGATGTTTCTTACTGGCTTACCTCCCCTGGCTTGCTCAGCCTGCTCTTTTATAGAACCCAAGAGCACTAGCCCAAAGGCGGAACCACCCACAAGGGGCCCTCACCACTTGATCACTAATTGAGAAAATGCCCCACAGCTGGATCTCATGGAGGCACTTTCCCAACTGAAGCTCCTTTCTCTGTGATAACTCCTGCCTGTGTCAAGTTGACACACAAAACTAGCCAGTACAGTAGGGCACAAGTTCAAAGACTTTGCATGGTTTTTATGCCTTATATCATGCTGAGCTAACACAGAGAACTGGTCTACCTTTGAAGATTTCAGCCCATCATGTGATGTGAGGAGCAGCAGGCAGTAGCTAAAGAAGCCTTGGGAGAATTTACTCCCCCAGGGACCAGTGGTCCGTGTTCTCATGCTTCCAGAGTGCTTTAATGGGTGGTGGTGTCTACTGTTTCTAAGTGCTCATTGGGAACCCCAGCCATGACTCTGATCTGCAGTAGTCGCACAGCAACAATGGATTAAGTAGAAACTGCATTCTCTTTTCTTTAAAGGGGAGGAATCAATCATTAAAGCCAGGTATCAGAAAACCAGTATCTGAAGTACCCTAGAATGTGAAAGAATTAAGAAACAATCTTCCTTAAAGAATTCTTTTAAAATTTATAAATATGCTATTTTATTAATTCTCTGAGTACTTAATAATACATACAATGTGTTTTTGATCAAACTCATTTCCACTCCTTCCCTTACCTCTTCCCAGATCTAGTTGTCCATCCCCCACAACTTCATGTCCTTCTATACACATGGGTGTAGGGCCATCTCCTGGAGCATGGTGGACTTACTAGATGCCATACTCTTAAAGAAAATGGACTCCCTCCCATCAGGAATAATAAACTATTAAGAGCTCCCCAGTTGGGTAGCTGTTCCTCTACTAGCTAGGACTTCATTGAGCCTGTTCCTCTACTAGCCAGAACTTTGACTGGCTTGATCTTCTGTAGATATTATGCAGGCAGCCATAGCTTCTGAGAGTCCTTGGGGGTGCAGACCTATCATGTCCAGAAGACACTTTCGATCCAGTGCTCCCCAGCCTCTGGCTCTTATTCTGGCCCCTCTTTCATGACAATCCTTAAGACTTGGGGGGAGAGGGTATGATATAGGCTCCCACTGTGAGGCTGAGCATGTGGGTAGTGGTTTCCTCCTAGACTGAAACATTCCATCTCCCAGGGAAGCACCTTAAGACAGTAGGTAAAGAACCCAACACAGCTTCAGGAAGTCCCTGAAACTGACCAGATTAACTTGCCCTTTCCCTCTCAGAAAAAGCAATAAAAGCTATGATCACTCTCAGACTCACCAAGCTGCAAAGAAAACTCTAAGATTAAACCAGTTGCCTTGACAAGAACAGGCCAGCCTGGAAGAAGGTTACACTAACCGAGGTACCTGGAAAGGACATTCTGCAACATGTTGAACTGCCTGCTGGCTGTGTACTGGGCTCCACGCTCCCAGCTTTTCTAAGTTGTCACCCATGCTAGGGTGAACTTTGGTGATGCAGCTGTCTTTGAGTCATTTCTGTTTCTGCTTAGCAACCTCTCACTCAAATTTTTCTAAGTAACCCCAATAAAACTCATTGGTTCACCAAGTCAGATTTTGGTGGTATTCATATTTGGTGTGTCTTTGACTCCCTGTGGGGGTCAGTAGACCTGCGTGTAGAGTTTCTTAGGAAACATCGTGTCACACAACAACGCTCTACAGTCACTTTTTTTCTCCACTTGATCAGTTGCAAGTTTTTGCGTCAACCAGTGTCCGCTGCACAGAGAGAATCTGATGAGGACTAAGATTAAAGAGAGTTCTTGTTTTCGAATCCTTCCTTCAATCTGTTCAAACATAAAATATGTTTGAAGAGCATATAAAAGCAAGGACCTGCCATTTTAGCTCAATTATGGTCTTCAAGAGATTCATCAGGGATTTAATGTTTCCTGGTATACAGAGAAAGAAAGTCAGGCTCACAGAACTGGGCATCCTGCTAAAAGTCCTAAGACAGACCCAGGGTGTGTGTGTGTGTGTGTGTGTGTGTGTGTGTCCTGTCTCCTCATTCCTTCCTAACTACCTCAGGTTAACTACACAGTCTAAGAGGAATGCGCTTGATATGCTAAAGTTTTTTAGGAACTGAGCACCACAGCAGACTATCCTACACATTTCAGCCATCTAACTGATGGATGGTGAGCCCAGAACCTTCTAGACTATGTGTCTTGGCTCTTAGAAGCCCACACCTCCTATACTCCAATAGTAACACGATCCTCACTCTGTGTCTCTCAGTCCCTCCATCTCGTTCTCTCACTCTCTCCTCCCACTCCAGCCCAGTTCTCCCTAGCTCGGCTTCAATTCTCTTGTTTAGCTTTCACTGACAAAGTCTTGAGCTCTTGTCCCTTCTGTAGATGGGTTTCCTGGCTTTGCATCCTGAATGGTACATCCTGCATTCCATGCTTTGGTGCCAGCTCCATCGTCTCTGAGAACTGCATGCACCCCATCGCAAACCAATAAATGTTTCAGAAATTCGTAATCTTTCACCTAATGAACAGATCACCACACGTCTTTAAAATGCATCTCCCTCCCCCACAAGACAATTCTGGTCCTCTTAACAATCTTAATAATATCTGATTTATTTGTAATTAAACCTAGAATTCAAAGAACTAGAATTTACACTTCTACCCTTGCAGCACATAGGGATGAGTATCTTTTCCACAGAGACTGTGCCTGGGGCAGAGGCACAAGCCCCTGCACGCAGGTTCCTGTTTAAGTGACAGTGACTCAGAGATGTATTAACTCAGAGGAGAATTGGAGGAGGAAACAAAGAGCCCTTGTCAAGTAATGAGTAACTGCCTCTTCTCTGTTTGGATAAAAAGGCAGGATCTCTAAAAATAAAACTTACTGTAGATTGTTCATCTTTCTTTCATTTTAAAAACCAAACCCTTAACTTGCCTTTTTGCATTTCTGCATTATTATTACCATTATAATGTAAGACAGGTTCTCAGTAAATAACCCTGGCTAGGCTGGAGCTCACAGACAGCAGCCTGCCTCTGCCTGCCCAACGGTGGGATCAAAGGCAGTACACCTGGTTATATGACATATTATTTTGTAAGTGGCTTTAGGGATCATTATTAGAAAGGAACGGCTTTGATAAAGAATAGAGAACTCATTCTTTGGGCTCACACTTGTGTTGAAATGCAAATTTCAAGGAAAATTTATTTTCCATGAAATATAACTTGGTTTTAATTTTTTCCACATTGATGATTGCCTAATAAATCTATTCTCTGCCAATTAAAACATAGATCTTTAAAACGCAAATCTTCAATTACTTTGCCATTTTGTACATTTTGATGACATCAAATTATTCCTCCTACTTAAGTTGTTTGCAAAGTATATATTTAAAAAAAGAAGAAATCATTGTGTAATAAGGGAGAAAGTCACAGGCTTTGCTGACCCATCTTTGCATCTCTTGGACAACTGGAAAACTCTCAGACTTTCCTTTCCCTGGTCCATACCACACACTACTGTGAAAATTATTTTTCTATAATTCACTTTCGATGAAGTCACGCCTGGGCTAAGAACCTATACTTTTGTGTAGCTGTTTCCTGACTCCTGCTCTCCTGTGCCACAAGGCACACAGAACCTCTGTGATCTGGTCTCAGCCTGTCCTCTCTGGCCTTAGCACAACAGTATATTCTACTCAAAGTCGTGTCTGCTCCCTCTGGGAAGCTGTTCCGGGGTTCCCTTCATTTTGTCCTTACAACCCATATTGCCTCACAGCTAGTCTAGAAAGACACGCTGAGTACGTCTTGTTTCTGACAGTAGCGCTCGTCCAATGTCTTGTCTGTACTGATGTCACTGTTGCATGAGCCAAAGGGAGGGAGGCCCTGGTACTCACAAGCAAAGCTTGCTCACCAGTTTCAGCATGCTGATTAAAGAGACAAATAGTGAAAAACAAGAAAAGGAACTTAGTGTATCTTAATTACATGCAATTTTATTCATCAGCTATACATCAATACATGTGGGACAACTAAATTAAAAGAGACTAATATGAAGTAATACAAATAGGAAGAAAGGTAAATAATTCGTGTGTGTGTGTGTGTGTGTGTGTGTGTGTGTGTGTGGTGATGCATCTGCCACACTGCACACATGGAGGCCAGAGGATAACTTCTGGGAGTCCGTCCTCCCTTTCCATCACATGAGCTCCCGAGGTCAGGCTTAGGCCATCAGACTAGGCAGCCAGTGTCCTCATCCACAGACCGAAAACATTTCATTGAACAGATGTAAGAAAGGCCTGGACTACCAGTTATGGAAGCAAAGTCTAAGATTACTTGGTACTGACACAGGAAGAAATATGTTGACATACACAAGGCATAGCATCAAGTGAGGAGACACAGTAGGGTTCTTCCCATGACGATACCAAGATCTCGAAACCACAGTCCCCTCCTGTTCCCCGATTTTTCCCTTATATTTGATTTTTTTAAGTGTCTAGTAATAGCATGGTCTAATAAAAATTTGGGTAATGTAGAAATATACAAATACAAGCAGTTCTGAAGGGATATTGTTTTCTCAGCCTTACTAAGAACAAGGAGCTTACAATAAGCAGTTCCTGCCAAGCCCCCTCTAGCAAACATTTGCTATAAGTCTTAGTCTCTAAAAGAATTTGCTGTGGTATTGTGTTAGCTGGCTTTCCGTCACTGTAACAACGACTTCAAACGGTCAACTTATGAAGAGTAAAGGTTGCTCTTGGCTCACAGTTTCTGAGGCTCTCTGGGTTCCCATCCGATGCCCTAGCTGCTTTCTGGCCGGCAGTGAGGCAGAGTATGGTGGACACACCATTGACTTGCAGGGAGCCATGTAAACCTTCTTTTTTTTTGATTTTGTAAGAGCACACAATATGCTAAATAGAAAGAAAGTCACCAAATGAAACTGAAGTATGATCTCAGTTATACACAGATCCATCTATTCATGGGAAACAACTGAACTGATTTAGTGAAATGTCAGAAGTAGCTATTACTCAGTTGTAAGCTGTAGGAAGTTTATTCATGACTTTCAGGATTCACCAAGTTTTTATAATGGATATTTGTTATGTCTTTTTTTTTTTTAAAGATTTATGTGTATATATGTGTAAGATTTAAGATGTATGTGAGCACACTCTAGCTGTCTTCGAACACACCAGAAGAGGGAATCAGATCTCATTACAGATAGTTGTGAGCCACCATGTGGTTGCTGGGAATTGAACTCAGGTCCTCTGGAAGAGCAGTCAGTGCTCTTAACCACTGAGTCATCTCCCCAGGCCCCTGTTAATTCTATTATTGAGAAAATGTTTTTAAATCACGTATATAATTAATCCTGACCACTGTGTCGGATTGATCAAGCATTGAGCTGGGAAAGGAGCACACCTTTATAAAAAACAATGAGCAACAAGAAGTCCCCTTATGTAGGGCAGGCTTGCTTTGAACTCACCCTGTAGCACAGGCTAGCCTTGGAATTAGGATGTTTCCAACTCAGCCTCCCATGTAGTAAGAATGACAGGCATACACTATTGTGCTCTGCACATGCCAGAACAAACTTCCTCCCTTCCTTCTTCCTTTCTTCTTTCCCTGTTTTCCTTAAGGCCCAGGTTACTCTTCTTCTTCTTCTTCTTCTTCTTCTTCTTCTTCTTCTTCTTCTTCTTCTTCTTCTTCTTCTTCTTCTTCTTCTTCTTCTTCTTCCCTCCTCCTCTTCCTCCTCCTCCTCCTCCTCTTCCTCCGCCTCAAACAGGGTTTCTTTGTGTAGCCCTGGCTGTCCTGGAACTCACTCTGTAGACCAGGCTGGCCTTAAACTCAGAAATCTGCCTGCCTCTGCCTTCCAAGTGCTGGGATTAAAGGCATGCGCCACCACTGCCCAGATTCTTTTTAGCTTTTTGTGATAGGATTTCTCTATGTAGCCCTGGCTGTCCTGGAACACACTACGTAGATCAGACTGTCCTGAACCTCTCAGAAGTTCACCTTTCTCTGTCTCCCGAGTGCTGGGATTAAAGGTGAGCTACTATGCTCAAAAGAAAGATACTTTTATTGTAACAGTCTATCATTATTAATGCCTACTGCTGTTGATTTGGAAGAATGAAACCTCTGTACACACAATCTATTCTGAAAATGATAATAGTCTGATTACAGGCCTTGCTTGCCTGCGCTCTTCAGATTCTAGACTACAGCAGTAACTCTTTCCAAAGTCAGAAGTACACTTCCCCTACTGAAGGACCTAAAATCAAATGAAACCAAACCAAAACAAACTCACTTTTTATTCTGGAATAATTGTAGAGACACAAGAAGTTTCTATAATAATATAGAAATGGCCTTTGTACTCAGTACCCATTTTCTTTGGAAAGGACTTTTAAATATGAATCTTTTGCTTGGTTTCACTCCTCTACTCCACAGTAGCGGAAGCAGACAGTTCTGAGCACAAGTCTACCTCCCCTTCTGTTTCTCTACTTTGAAAACACGGAAATCCCTTTTTTTCTAATTTCCTGAGGTTTACCCCAAGTCACAGACATTTGAAAAGAAATCCAATCTTGTTCTGTACTATACTTCTACTCTTTGGGAGAACATCAAATGCAACCATTGAACCGGAAGGCCTCACTTATCCAGCCAAGAATCACAAGCAGACATTCAGCTCCGTCTCTCTGGAGGAAGGAGCTTGACTGGGAAGAAACCAACAACTAAAAACAAAGGCCCACACCATTTTTCTAATCTAAGGGAGCGCCTCTCTCCTAATTTGTATAATGGTGTTCTTCTCTCAGACAACCAAAACCGACCAGGTCAAGTAAACTTGAAGACATACTGAGTGCAGGACACGAGTCTACAGAAAGTCTGCCCTGATAACTAAGAAACTTTACAGAGCACACATCAGGGCTCTTAGAGTTTTCAAACACTCCTAAGTGCTCCATGGCCTTCAGATGTATCATCTCAAATTACAGACTCACAGAATTTGCAAATCACAAGGCATCTATGAGTTATGTGGGTCGACCCTTCATTTTGTGAAGGAACATATCTCTATTGGAAAGGCTTGCATTAATGTGCTGGATACATCTGGAAGCTGGGTCCAGATGTTCTATTCCCTTGTGGTAACAGCAGCAGTGATGTAGAGGTGGATAGAGCCAAACATATTTTATACACCATTCTTCCTTCATACTCCTTGTGCATACTTTTTCTGTCCTTCCTAAACCGGTCTGTGTCATTTCTAGAATCCTGTCTTCTCCCAGGATGTCGCTGGGAAGCTATTTGTCTTTTGCATGACCACACATCACAGCACACAGGTTCCCATCTGCTATTGGATACTATGATCAGGTAAGAGAGGCCTCTGATCACCTGCAAGTCCACGGTGACAAGATACTTCGTAAAGAAGCAAAATTGCTGGGCAAGGGGAGGGCATACACCTGTGATACCAGTACTGAGAAGTTTAAAAAAAAGATCAGGTGATCAAGGACATCCTTGTTCATCAAGTTCAAGGTCAGCCTGAGTTAGCCTTAAAGGATCCTGCCTCAAAGGACCAAACAGTACAAAATTTTAAGAAAATAAAATTTATTATTACAAGAAAATATGCATTGCTGGACACGGGTGGCATACACCTTTAATCCCCATACTTTGGAGGCAGGGGCAGATGGATTTCTGGGTTTAAGGCCAGCCTGGTCTACAGACTGAGTTCCAGGACAGTCAGATCTACGCAGAGAGTCCCTGTGTCAATCATCACCTATCCCCAAAAAAGAAAAAAGAAAAATATTCACCATTGAAGCAATTTCTCAAATATCACACACTTCAGGGTGTTTTTTTTTTGTTTTGTTTTGTTTTTGTTTTTTTTTTCTTGATGATTCTCTGTCCAATTTTTAGGTGCTCTTGAGGCATAAAAGCATAGGGGAAGCTTAGCAACCCGGGATCCACTTGGGTTGGGTTCTTACTTCTCTTCTGAGGTGATAAACCCACCAACTCCAGACAAGCCAAAATGCCTAATAATGCAGCCTGAAACCTTGTGGTGGTTTGGAATGGCTCCGGCAGGCTCACAGGTTTGACTGCTTGGAGCCCAGTTGACCAGACTGTTTGAGAAGGATTAGGAGGTGTGGCCTTGGTGGTGGAGGTGTGTCACTGGAAGTGCCTGGGTTTTGGGGTTCCAAAACTCCCCAGGATTCCCAGTTAGCTCTCTCACTCTCTCTGCCTCATGGTTGATCTCTCAACCGCTGCTTCAGTGTTATGCCTGCACACCTCTTGCCACACTTTGACCATGAGGGTCACAGACTCATCTGCTAAAACTTGAGGCAAGTCCTCCGGTAAATGCTTTCTTTTATAAGTTGCATAGGTCATGGTCTCTTCGGAGTGATAACAGAGTAACTGAGACAAATTTATACCTGCTTGATTTATGCACGTGTTGCGTGTAGTTATTAAAACAATCTGTGTATAACAAGGCTACTCTCTGGCCTCGGTGGTCTCCCTGCTCCCACGGCTATCCCCTTGTGGTGGTGCGTGGTTCGCTTCTCACTGAATGGCTGTTTTTCCAGTCATCTACTCCTCGTGGCTCTGTGGCCAAACAGCTCTGCACTCCCAAATTTCAGCGGCTCACCAACCCATGCTCCGCTGCGGTTACCCTTCCCCTGGAGCTCAGTTGAGTCTCTGCAAAATGAAAAGCACCAGACAATCTTAGTTTAGAATCAACAGATAATACAACTGCTGGGCGTTAAGTCTATCGTTCTAAACACCTTAACTATTCTATGTGAGAAATCTGTCGGTGGTGGGTGGGTTCTGGTGGATTCCGCCACCAGATCTTACAGTTCCCTGGTCTACATTTTGTCTGCTTTCCTCCCCACCTAACCGTCCAAAGAAGGGGCGTTCCTTTCCCTCTGTTCCCTTGTCCTCTCTCAGACTCAGAGGCCTTCCTCCTCCTCACCCAGTGATTGGCTTCTTGTCATCCTTATTATCTAATCAATTAATTAGGGAAAAATTCCACCACACATGCCCCTTTCTAAACAATACAGCTCGCATCCTAGTACCCCCATGAGCACTAACCTGTATATCCAGTTCTCTCTCTGAACATGGAATCAATTTCTCCTCTTCTTAATGACAATCAAAAATTGTGAAATTGATTTTTCATCTTAAGATTATAACATTAGAGCCGGGTAGTGGTGACACACACCTTTAATCCCAGCACTTGGGAGGCAGAGGCAGGTGGATTTCTGAGTTTGAGGGCAGCCTGGTCTATAGAGTGAGTTCCAGGATAGCCAAGGCTACACAGAAAAACCCTGTCTCGAAAAAAACAAAAACGACGACAACAACATGGTTTTTGTTTTGTTTTGCTTTGTTTTGTTTGGGTTTTTTTTTTTTTTTTTTTTTTTTTTTTTTTGGCTTTTTGAGTCAGGGTTTCTCTGTGTAGCCCTGGCGGTTCTGGAACTCACTCTGTAGACAATCCACCTGCCTCTGCCTCCCAAGTGCTGGGATTAAAGGCGTGTGTGGGGTTCTTGATCTAGCCTTTCCAATTCCCACCTTTCCAATTCCTAACCTTTAAGTAACGTTTATTTTTGTTTGTTTATTATAATTTATTATTTTTTATTTTATTTGTATTTTTTGGACAGAGGACTTCTTGTCACCCAGGCTCACCTCAAACTCACTATATAGCTGAGGATAACCTTGAGCTTCTGACAGCACCTCCCAAGTGCTGAGGGGACAGTCATGTGCTACCATGTTCAATTGATGATATGCTGGGGATTGAACCCATGGATTCATGCATGCTAACTGCCTATAATATACATGCCCTGCATATAATATTGACGATTCATGGAATATCTAATCTTCCTCACAATCCCATAAAGAGAAAACACCCCATGCCTCGTGTCTTCTGTAGTCAGAGGGAACAGCCGGAGATTTCAGTGGAATTCCCAGAAGAGTTTGGAGTGACGCAGGACAGATTTTTATCCTACTTCATTCTGTGTAACTAAGCATAATCACACGGAAGCCCCAGAATGGAAGATCTGAGCAGGCTGATTCCAACAGTCCCATTTGGAAGCACCGTGTCATTTCCCATTCAAGGAGCGAGGCCGGAAGAAACACTGCAGTAGCCCAGGCTGGATCAGCGGGAGAAACAAAGGTTTACTTGTAAGTCGTCTTACCCTGTAAGGCAAGCCTGTGCCTTTAATGAAGAAGATGGGGGCGGGGCGGGGGTGGGGTGGGGAGAAGGCAGGGTAAATAATGTCTGGCCTCACAAAATGATCACAAAGCTCATTTTAAAACATTCTGGCACAAATCAAGCTGGAGAAAATTGGGCCTATGGTTAGAAAACACGTCTATTTAAAAACGGCTCTTTCTAAGGAAAATTTGAAAGACAGAAAAAGCTTTCATCCAAGCATGAGACACCTCATTATTTCAAAAATCTAACCAAAACTATTTTAAATGAGAGTCATTTCATGCATCATGCACCCACTATGAATGTCTTTATACTTGGAAAGCTAACACGGAAGGCTTAATAGGCCAGTTTCTATGGCGTCTAACAAAGAAAGGCAACTGTTGACTGTGGGGATGACGCCAACAGCCCGCGGGAAGATGACACAACCACGGCCTGAACGTTTCCACGTGCTTTGTTAGAGGAATCTTTACGTAATGTAAACACACAATATTGCTTTTCAGTGGGCCGTATAAGCACAATACAGACATGAGGGTATGAATCTGAAGTATATGTTTTCACTTTAAGTTGAAAAGATAATCAAAAAGTAATGGACAGATTTTAATGAAAACAAATGTGCTGTTTTGTTGTAGTGAGCTTTCTTTTCTTTCTTTCTTTCTTTCTTTCTTTCTTTTTTTCTTTCTTTCTTTCTTTCTTTCTGTTTGTCTGTCTGTCTGTCTGTCTTAGCCAGGGTTTCTATTCCTGCACAAACATCATGACCAAGAAGCAAGTTGGGGAGGAAAGGGTTTATTCAGCTTATACTTCTGCATTGCTGTTCATCACTAAAGGAAGTCAGGACTGGAACTCAAGTAGGTCAGGAAGCAGGAGCTGATGCAGAAGCCATGGAGGGATGATCCTTACTGGCTTGCTTCTCCTGGCTTGCTCAGCCTGCTCTCTTATAGAACCCAAGACTACCAGCCCAGGGATGGTACCACCCACAGGGGCCCTCCCCCTTGATCTCTAATTGAGAAAATGCCCCACAGTTGGATCTCATGGAGGCACTTCCCCAACTGAAGCTCCTTTCTCTGTGATAACTCCAGTCTGTGTCAAGTTGACACACAAAACCAGCCAGTACACTTTCACACTTTCTTTTTCTTTCTTTCTTTCTTTCTTTCTTTCTTTCTTTCTTTCTTTCTTTCTTTCTTTCTTTCTTTCTTTCTTTCTTTCTCTTTCTATCTTCCTTCCTTCCTTTCTTCTTCCTTTCTTTCTTGTTCTTTCTTTCTTTCTTTCTTTCTTTCTTTCTTTCTTTCTTTCTTTCTTTCTTTCTTCATTCCTTCCTTCCTTCTTTCCTTCCTTTCTTTCCTCCTCCTTGTCAGTTTGACAGGAGAGTCATCTGGGATGAGAGAGAATCACAACTGAGAAAATTGAATCCTTCAGATTGGCTGTTGGCAAGTCTATAGGGGAATTTTCTTGTTTAATAATTGGTCTAATGAGTGCCCAGTCCATCGTGGGCAGTACCACCCTGGGCAGATGGTCCCAGTTTGTATAAAAGAAAAGCAGTCCAGGAAAGTAAACTAGTAAGCAGTACTCCTCCATGGCCTCAGCATCAGTTTCCGTCTTGACTTTCCCCAGTGCATACTATTTCAATTAGAAGTCATGGTATAAACTGGGCATAGTGGTGCGCCCAGTTAATCCCAGCACTTAGGAGGCAGAGGCAGGGCTGGCCTGCTCTATACAGCAAATTCCAGGACAATCAGGGCTAGAGAGAGATGCCCTATCTCAAAAATAGACAAATAAATGACACAGTTTGCAATACTTCTTTTGTGGCTATCTATGTTTTAATATTTTAAAACATTTTCTGTAAAAGTCACATGAACTAAAAATGGAGGACCAACAAGATGATTCAGAAGCTAAGGTGCTTGCTGCCAAGCCTGGTCACTCAGGTTTGATCTCCGAGACCCACGTGGAGGAATGGAGAGTGTTTCTATCCAAGTGCTGGAATTAAAGTCATACCTGGCTTTTACTGGGCCATTTAATTGTGATCATATTAATAACTGATTTTTCATTGTTCTGGTTTGTTTTTCTAGTGTAGTGATAAAGATTATGACCGAAAGCAAATGGAGAAAGATGGTTTTATTTCACCTCGCACTTTACAATCCAGCCCTAAGAGAAGTTAGACAGGAACAGAAGACAGGAACCTGGAGGCAGGAACTGAAGACAATTTCCAAAAGTTGTCTTCTGACCTCCACAGGCACAGTGATGTACATACAATCACCCAGAACAGTATAAATAAACAAATGTTTTAAGTTTGTAATGAAAATTAAGCCAGATGGGGTGGTATATGCCTAAACTTCAAGCACTTGGGAGGTAAAGGCAGGAAAATTTAAATTTCAAGTCCAGCCTGTACTACAAAATGAGTGCAACGTTAGCCTAGGTTTCAAAAACATCTCATAGAGTAAAATATATAAATTATCAATTCAACAGGAAAAGATGCTGGTTTTTCCTTATACCTAGGTAAGAGCTTGCTGGTAACCAGAGTGTAAAGAGAAAACAAGCTTAACAATTTTCATCACAGGGCTGACAGAAGCTGGAGAGATGGGTCAGCGGTTAAGAGCACTGACTGCTCTTCCGAAGGTCCTGAGTTCAAATCCCAGCAACCACATGGTGATTCACAACCATCTGTAATGAGATCTGATGCCCTCTTCTGGTGTGTCTAAAGACTGACAGAAACATGCAGTTTCTGTAGGTGAACTTCTCTTGATAGTGATTTCTAAAAGGTGGTAGAATCCACATTTATTTTTCTAACTTACATATGCTGGTGAATTTATATACTAGTTTGCATGTAAATTTGTATATATTGCTCTTTCTGAGAGCATAAAGTCAACCGATTTTCCATTAAGTGAATGTGGGTTCTGATCTAGGACTGCCTGATCCCCAGGACTAGGCCACTTCTATATTTGCTAAATGTTTTGCCTGGACACTTGAAACCCTCCACGGATCAGGATGCCCTACAGAGACCTCACTAGACACTCACCTATTATCATTTCTTATGATGAAAGACACAACGAAGACACCAGTCAGGTCACTTCTAACTTGATTACGGTGAAGAAAGCAAACTCAGTATGTTTCACTCACTCAATGTGTCTCTAAAACCCAGACAGAATTCATCATTTAGGGCTCCGAAGACCTGAATTGGAATAACCACTGGTTGCATGGCTTTTCCCAAGGCAGCTTTCTATCCCACTCCAAAAGAAAGGCAAAAACAGGACAGAGAAACAACTGCATCCCAGAGCAGCTTTGTGTACCAAGCCATCTGGGATTCCTTTGTGGAACATGGGTGAGGGCTCACGGACAGGCACAAGGAAGCCTCAGCAGAAAGCCTACCCCTGAGGGGACAACAATTCACCAAAGTTACATTCCTTGAATTCTCTGCACAACTTGCAAGTGGATCCCCTGAAGCATCTCCTTCCCTTCAGCAGATGTTTACCAATCATATGGTCTTCAGGTCAAACAAAGCCTTGTAAATTTCTTGACCCTCCTGAGTCTTCTAAGTTTCTTGTGACTTTTTTTGTGAGTCTTGCTTGCTGATGTGTTCCCTCTAGCAGTCCGGAGGAAGCGGTCACATGTCTGGCAGTGACTACTTTATATTTCCTCCTCCAGGATCTGCTAACCTCCTGGTTGAATCTTGCAGCCTGAAGCCAGCCAGGTCGATTATCTGCTTGTGATGGCTAGCTAGTTCTTGGCTGTCGGTTCGACTGTGTCTGGAATGAACGAAAACCAAGCAGTTGGGAATGAATGCCTGTAAGGGATTTTCTTCATGGGATCCTTTGAAGTGGGAAGACCCACCTTAAATCTGGGGCACACTTTCTGGTGGTAGCCATCATAAAAGAACGTGAAGGAAGGAAGCTTTTGCTTTCGCCTGCTTGCCCTCACGCTGGCAAGTTTTGGTAAGATGGAACTTGCCAGTTCATCTATCGTGCTGACGAGGCAACCCCTTACTAGCATCAGAACATCTTTCTTTAGGATTCCAATATAGACTACAGAATAGCAACTCTAGGAGTTCCCTGGTACTCTAGCACCAGATTGGGACTGCTAAAGCAGATAGTCTTGTGGGCTGGACAGCTACTGAATCTGAGGCCTTTCCACTCATTGTTGGGCTGCTCTGACCACAGTCTATAAAGCATTCTAATAAAGGCCACACACACACACACACACACACACACACACACGCACACACACGCACACACTCAAAATGGTGGTTTAAATGAGAATGGCCTCCACAGGCTCCTATGTTTGAATACTCGGTCCTTAGTTGGAGTAGGGAAGGATTAGGAGATATGGCCTTGTGTTGAAGGAAGGAAGTGTGTCACTGGGGTTTCAAAAGCATACATTCTCTCTCTCTGTGTGTGTGTGTGTGTGTACATGTAAGCTCTCAGCTATTGCTCCAGCCCCACACCTCCCTGTTTTCTGCCATGCTCTCCACCATGATGGTCATGGATTCACTCTCTGGAACTGTAAACTCCAATAAACTCCTTCTCTAAGTTGCTTTGGTCACAGTACCTCTTCCTGGCAATAGAAAAGTAACTTTTATATATATATATATATATATATATATATATATATTCATATAAATCAACAAATCAACACATATAATATATAGATTTTATATTAGATTCATTATATATATTATATATTATTATATATATGTTATATATATTCATTTTATCAATTCTGTTTATTTTTCTTTCTTTTTTTTTCTTTCTTTCTTTCTTTTTTTTTTTTTTTTTGCTTGTTTGTTTTTGTTTTTCGGGACAGGGTTTCTCTGTATAGCCCTGGCTGTCCTGGAACTCACTCTGTAGACCAGGCTGGCCTTGAACTCATTTTTTTCAGAAGCAGAATTTCAAAGGCCACCTGAAGACTACCACCACGTACTCAGTTATGCTAGTAAGCTCAGCTCAGTAGCAAAGAAGGGAGGAAGGAGGAAAAGAGAGAGAGGGAAAGAGGCAGTTGAGCAATTCACCAGCAACAGACTATTGGAAAGAAGTGGTATGGACTTTGTATCCTGCCACTGTGTTCTTTTTCCCTCTTGGAGGGCTGTCCTACCTGAGATGAGCCGCTCTGGGTGTGGATCTGCACATAGGAAGACATTGTGGTGCTGTGTCTGGGTGCAGACTGTGGCTGAGGAGGTGGGAGTCGGAACCTACAGGTGAGGTCGGCGGGTGTGGGGCACAGACTGAGTTAGTAAGTATCAATGGCACTGCTTTAGACAACTGTGCCTACTGCACAGGAAGGAGGCTGGGATCCACGTCTGAGAAATACCATTGCTTCTTGGGTTCTAAAGCATGGGCTACATACAGAAGCAGCTCAGGGCCCAGGGGGTGGTGGTATAGGGCGGAGACCTGCTGATACTGTAGGCATCTCAGGTGCAAAGCTCTGGCTTGGTAAGGGCCTCCTTCTGCAGGAGGGGAGCTAAGCTACACTTCCCGGGGAATAAACACCTGTTTCCCGAACTTTTCATTTTGACAAGCCTCCGCCTTTGCATGTTTGCACCCTTTCATTGTTTGTTCAATCATTATTTTGTTATTTCTATAGGGGAATAAGTATGGGGATTCCCTTAGCCTCAGACTTCCGGTTCTTTCCCCGGAACTCCTGAGGATGTACTAGACACTTGGCTGTCGGCAGCGGAGCAGTTTGCAGTATGCCTTGAGACCAAGACTGTGGCTGTAAGTATGTTCTGGCCAAGATTCTGACAGTAGTTTCTTCATGGAAAGTCTCCATTTTAAAAACCAAACAGCCAATGAGCTGGAGAGCTGTTCCACCAGTTGAGGTGGTTGCTGCCTTTGCTGAGGGTCAGAGTTCAGGTCCCAGCACTCAAGTCCAGAGGCTCAAAAGCACCTGTCAGTCCCGGTCCACAGGATCTGAAGGTATCTGCAAACACATGCAAACACCTGTATTACACAGACAGGTAAATGAAATAAAATAACTCTTTCTAAAAATCAGCCAAGTGTCGTGTTCCTTCCCCTGTACCTCCTGAGTGCTTAGCACATACCTGACCAGAAAGCGTCTGCCTGCCTGGAGCCCCGCCCTTCAGGGCTTCAGTGTTGATTTTGTGTGTCTGTTATTTGGGGGCCGGCCTGATGCTGTCATATAGCTATGATGGCCGGCTACTCCCACTTTGTGCTCCCGGTACCATTGTCACAGTGCTTCCCTAGCTTGTAGCTAGGACTTTGGTGCTTTAGTATGTGCTGCAAGTCTGATGACATCTGTGACAGGATTCCAGTCTGTAGAAGTGGACCTTTGTTCTTTTATGAATTGGGACAGGTTTTCATTTCTTCTCCTTTCGATTAGATTAGATTAGAGATAGGTCTTTGAGCACAGGGACCTTTTTTTTAATGTGTATTAATAGAATTTTTATTTGCTCCTTTTTTTTTGTTACCTCATCTGATTCTTTTTTAAAAAAAAAAAACCTCTAATTACAGTTGGTTGATTTTTTTTCTCTTTTTTTTGCTTTGGTTTGTTTTTGTTTTGTGGTTTCTCAAGCAGCCTAGGTTAGTTTGAAATGTAGTCAAAGGTGACCTTACACTATGATCCTTCCACACTTAGCTCCCAAGGGCTGGGATTGCAGGTGTGCACCACCACATGTGGTTTCTGCTGCCCTGGTGACTAAAGCCAGCTCTTCATCCATGGTGGATGAGCACTGAACTGACTGAGATGCCTTCTGAGCCCACATCTATTTCCTTACTGAATATTTCTCTCCGCTTTTTTTTTCTTCCAAGAATGTTTGCCCTTGCTTCTCAGAGCATTTCTGTAACAGCTGTTGTAAAGATTTTACCAGTTAATGCTAACGTATGTGCCATTTTGATGTTGGCATTTGCTGAATGTCTTTTTCTACAAGCGCTGAGATTTTGCTTGTGATTCCAATGCTGTTATTTTGGATTGTGCTTTGACATTTTGTTATAAGGCTCTGGGCTATTTTGAAATCCCATGAAGTGTGTTGAGCACTTTTCTCTGAGTAGTATGCTAGTGAAGGTTCTCTAAAGAAACAGAATAGCCAGGCGGTGGTGGCACACGCCTGTAATCCCAGCACTCTGGGAGGCAGAGGCAGGTGGATTTCTGAGTTCGAGTCCAGCCTGGTCTACAGAGTGAGTTCCAGGATAGCCAGGGCTACACAGAGAAACCTTGTCTCGAAAAAAACCAGAAAGAAAGAGAGAGAGAGAGAGAGAGAGAGAGAGAGAGAGAGAGAGAGAGAGGCTGGGTGGTGGCGCACACCTTTAAGCCCAGCACTTGGGAGGCAGAGGCAGGTGGATCTTTATGAGTCCGAGGCCAGCCTGGTCTACAGAGGGAGTTCAAGGACAGTCAGAACTACACAGAGAAACTCTGTCTCAAAATGGAGATAGGAGGATCAAAAGTATAAGCCATCCTCTCCTATACTGTGAGTTTAGGGTAGCCTGGGAGACATGGCACCCTGCCTAAAATAAAACATAAGTAGATCATTATGTGGGTAGAAAGCTAAGTACATGGAGACATTTGTACATACAAAATGTACAGCAGAGTAGATGTGAGGAATGCATATGTGAGCATGAAGATCTTTAAATCAATTATTATACATTTCTAATATTCATAGCAGAATGCTGAGAACCGTTATCAGGTCCTTAGTCTATTTAATTATATGGTTCTTTATCAGAGTTGACAGGTTAGTGGCTTTATTCTTCATTAAGTGCCTTGCTACATTCAGGCTTGGTGGGCCTTTATTCACTACTGGTAAATGAAGAACATTTTTGATTTGTATTTTTGGGTCCACTTATTTCTATTCTTAGAACCTTATAATTAACACTATTGGGAATGTACTATCGTGGTACTCAGGGTTATCCAGGGCCAGGCCTCAGACACAGGCACAGACTCCATGGTGCGCTGAATCATTATTGAAACACAAGGATGCAAACCAACATGGTTGCATCAAATGATTCTGTAAAAGGGTGGTGACTGCAGATTTGGGCCGAAGCAGAAACCAACTTGGAACTTTCTAGTACTGTCCCTTTCACAGGTCTATACTTTTTATAATGGGGGGAATTGTTTTTTGACTAATGTAGCTCAGGCTGGCCTAGCTGAGGATGATCATGAACCCCTGTTCCTCTTGCCTCCAGTTTCTAAGTGTCACATGTGCCGAGGCCTGACCCCAAGTCTTCCTGAGAGCCGTAGTAGAGATGTTTAACTGACTGAGAGGTTAAATTGATTGTTTTGATCAAATAGAACATTTTAAGTCCTAAAATTGAGAATGGGTGATAATTCCTCAAAGGGTTAAGGGAAAAAAAAGCTTTCAGACCAGCTTGGGATAACATCCAGGGTCAAATGTAACATTAAGGAAAATTTGAAATACTGTGGGGGAAAAACTTTATGATTATGTTCTACAAAACACAGTTCCTTCATAAAGATGGTGTTACAAGGGACAAGGGAGTCACACAACAGAAGGAATGTCAGGCCGAGGTGGTTCCATTTTGCTTGAAGTGGTTCGAGGTAAACAAATTGTAGTCAGTCCACGGGCATCAGACAGAAGCAGGTTGCTTGCTCTAGCAAAAATGTCAATAGGAGAGTGTGGTGGTTTGAATAGGAATGGCCCCGTAGACTCACGTGTTTAAACCACTGGCCCATGAAGAGTGGTATTATTAGAAGGTGTGGCCTTGTTGGAGGAAGTGTGTC
The DNA here is from genome assembly GCF_947179515.1 of Apodemus sylvaticus. Classification (NCBI taxonomy): domain Eukaryota; kingdom Metazoa; phylum Chordata; class Mammalia; order Rodentia; family Muridae; genus Apodemus; species Apodemus sylvaticus. The sequence goes on along the minus strand of NC_067475.1, from coordinate 137,021,229 downwards.
ACTGCAGGGGCGGGCTTTGAGGTCTCTATGCTCTAACTCTTCCCAGAGTGGAATTCTAGCCTTCTCTTGGCTGCCTGCAGATCAACATATAGAACTCTCAGCGCCTCCAGCACCATGTCTCCCTGCACAAAGCCACACTTCCCGCCATGATGATAATGGACTGGATCTCTGACACTGTAAGCCAGTTCCAGTTAAATGTCTGTCTTTATAAGAGCTGCCTTGGTCATGGAGTCTCTTCATAGCGATAAAACCCTAACTAAGACAGAAAGAAAAAGCAGTCAAGCAGGGATCTGTGGACCACACTTCTAAGCAAAACCTTTGGTGAGCATCATCAAAAGATGCCACTGCTGAACCCTCTCTGCTAAAGAAGAGCGAGTCAAGGAAAAGGTTGATTGTTCAACCCAGATCCTAAAGTGGAGAGCCCATGAAGGTGAGTCACAGCTAGCCCACAGCCAAGCTGAGACGGAACCGAGAAACAAGTCTTTTATTGTTGCTGTTCTAAGAAATAAAAACATGATCCATTTCCAGAAGCGCCTTGAGTCAGTGTAGGCTTGGCTACAGGTGAACAGAAAATGCAAGAGCCCTGCTGGAGTCTGCTCACGTCGTCACAGCCCCGACCCCCAAACCCCAGGTCAGCTTTCCCAACATCCACCGGAGGTGACTAGGGCACCCAGAGGTAACTTGACTTTGTTAAGAGACAGACAAACACCCCTGTGCTCAGTCAGGATGCTTGCTGTTCTGGTCTAGCACCCAATTTTGCAAAGCCATAAAACAAACTGCCTCGTGTTTGGGGCTTGGAATCTCCAGAGCAAGAATCCTTGTTCCTCACACTATATGCTTCTGAGACTGGGGGCTTCTTTGTTATCATAGCATAACTGACCTCTGCTGACTGATGTAAACAACGGTTAGCAAAGCTAAGGTTCAAATGTTTAGAAAGTTAAGAAATAATATAAAAACATGAAGTGTTTCCAATGAGTGGTGGAGTGTTGATGAGTGGGGGAGTGTCCAGCACTTAAGTTATGTGCTGAGTTTGAAGAAGGGAAAGAGAGCGTGATCTGCAGTGTGTGTGTGTGTGTGTGTAAGATTTATTTATTTTATGTTTATGAGTGTTCTACCTGCCAAGAATTGGGCATCAGATTCATTACAGGTGGTTATGAGCCACCAGATGGTTGCTGGGGATTGAACTCCTCACAACCTCTGAAAGAGCAGACAGTGCTCTTAACCACTGAACCACCTTTCTAGCCCTTGATCTGCATGATTTTTAACATGAAAAGCTGGAAGTAAATTAGTAGAATACAGTAGACTACTGTGAAGTCATTAAAAATGATAGTATAGACAATTTCAAGGCATGCAAAGTGATCACATCATATTGTTTAAAGATTAAAAATAAGGGCCAAGCTCAGAGATGAAAATCACTTGCTGCTTTGGCTCACAATCATTGGTAACACAAGTTCTAGAGGCCCTGATGCCGTCTTCAGGCCTCCAGCACGCACCAGACAAAAGAGAGAGGACTGGAGACGTGACGGTCATTGCACTAAAATTACGAGCTTTTGGTTTGTGGATCCCAGGTCCCCTCATAACAAGCTGAGGACTCTTTGAAAGCCTGTCACACTAGCTCGAGGGGTAGAAACAGAAGCATTGCAGTAGCTTCCTGGATTCCTGCTCAGCTGAGACGGAGTCCCAGGTTCAGGAAGAAACCCTGCCTCCGGGGAATAGGGAAGGGACCATGAAGAGGACACCTGATGCTCTCCTCTGATCCTATGCACACATGCAGGCAAACATACCTGCATATACATGCGCTCACACAGACACAAACATGCATGTGTAAAATTATTCGGTTTAAAGGAAGAGAATTATATTAAGCTAAACTGAAGGGCGCCAGGGAAACCCCTGGTGTTGCTGACATGAAAGAAAAGACCGTGAAGACATCTTTATAGAGAAGGGCTTGGCAGGAGCTCTGGGCTGCAGTCTTTATCCGCACCAAAGCAATTCTGGGTCTGTGTATTGGATCTCAAAGTGAACTGCTTTACCCATGCCTCTCAAACACAAGCTCTCATTCCTATTAACACTCACGACTCTGTTCTGCTTTCTGGTTCTCTCTACACCGCCCCATCTAGTCCTGCTCAGATCTGCGGCATGTTGCCTAGAAAACAGTCCTTGACCTAGACACTGTCACCCCAGCATTTCATCCTCGGGCCTGCTGCTGTTCTTCATTCCTATTGAGTGGTGCCACAAGCCATCTTAACTGTCCAAACTAGAATTCTGAGTGTGTCCTAAGGTCCTTGTCTGCTTGCCCTGTCTCTGTCACTTCATGCCGCTCAGGGAGCCGCCCCTCCCCCACCCCATCTCTCTCTGAAATATTTCTCCCTTGAAATATTTCTCCCTTGAAATATGCCACTAGTCCTTTCTAGCTGTGTTCTTCTCCACTTTTGGTCACCACTGTTTATTCTTTCTTGAGACCGGGTCTCACCAGGCAGCCCTGCCTGGCCTGGAAATCACTCTGTAGACCAGGCTGGCCTCAGATTCAGAGATCTGCCAGCCTCTGGCTCCTAAATGCTGGGATTAAAGAGACATACCATCATTTCCTGCTAAAGTTTGCTCTTTGTTCAACTTCCAAAGCTTTATCCTGCATCCCCAGCTCCAGCGTATGCTTCTAAAATATACTTATAGTCTTCACTGTTTGCAATCCTTTGACGGCTTCCCAGAGTTCAGGAAGGAAGCAAAGGAAGGAAGGGAGGGCTGGAGGGAGGGAGGAAGGAATTCTTCCTTCCAAGAGTCTTAGACCTATGTGGACAGCCATAGCTTGGCAGAAAAAGAAAGCTGATTTAGAGACCCGGATATGAAGAGCTGATCTATTCACCAAGAAATGTACTAACTTCTTTATTTTGCTTTGTTTATTGTATGAGTGCATGCATAGGAGCCACAGCACGTGGGGGGCGGGGCAGAGGACAACTTGGAACAGACACTCCTTCCATCCTGTGGGACCCAGCAATCAAACTCAGGTCATCAGGCTTGGTAACAGGTACATTGATCCACGGAGAAATCTCACTGGCCCCTTTCCTTTTTTCTTTTCTTTTTTTTCTCTCTTTCTATCCCTACCTTGATTCCCTTCCTTCTGCCTGGCATCCCTCCCTTCTTCCTTCCTTTGTTCCCTCCCTCCCTTCCCTTCTTTCCTGACCTCTCAGGAAAGCATCAAAGGATTGAAAACCATGAGGACACGCAATGCTAAGTGTAATTTTTCAGAAGCGCATGCTGCAGCCGAGGATGCAGCTTGGAGGCAGAGACAGGCAGCGCTCTGTGCTGCGGACTCTTCGTTAACATCCGGTTTCCCGCCTGGCTTGCTCTTCCCATTTCCATCCTGTTCTCGCTGTGCTTTTCTCTGATTCCCACTTTCCTCCACCCCAGCACAGCCCAGGAATCACCTCTAAGTCCTTATTCATGAGGGTTCCTAGGATATTTCCTTCTCCCCAACCTCCTTCCTGTCACAGACCTCAATGTCACCCTGGCACCATTGGTGTGTTGTTGTGACTTTCCCACAGCTGGGTGTACTGCAGGGATCTCAGACTGTGTCTACCATGGCCATGGCACATAGATGATACCCTGAAACTTAACTGAAGGGCTGCCCACGCACACTAGTCATTGACGGCTATGGAGACTAAACAGGAGGGAGGAATTTTGATGCTGGGGGTGGGGGGTAGGAGAACCCAAGAACGGCAAACAGGAGGCAAAACTGCAGGCAGGAAGTCTGCGAAGGCCCCTATACCCGTTATCCCTGGCGACTCGGAGCCCTTCCCAGCTTCGAGCAGGTTTTTTCCAGTCTTAAGCAGGCTGAACAGACCCTGAGTGCATGCCACCACGGGCTTAACGACTTAGGTGGAGTGATCTGCCTTAGTTGAATTTGCAACTTCCTACCGGAACTTAGTAGAGACCGCCCGCTGATCTTGCTTTGCAACACAATCCAGCTGAAACAAAGGATGGGGGCGGAGGGCTTTCCCTATATAAACGCGGTGCTGACTATTGGAGCTGTGATCAGAATCTTGTCTTTCTTGCTCCCCTTTCATTTCCAGCCCCCTTTTCAGGTAAACCCAGTTCGTCCACAGCCACTAGACAGCTACAACTCTTACCTGACAACTCCCAGTGTAAGAGACACATACACTTTCTCATGTGACCACAGTGGTCTGTCCTCACAGATCTGTAGCACCACGGGAGATGCGTGGGCTCAGCTGTGTCAACACCAGAGGAGCAGCCAGGTGGGGCAGCGGGGTGGGAGTGGGGCAGCGGGGTGGGAGTGGGGCAGCGGGGTGGGAGTGGGGGCGGGGCTACCAGGGTGGGGGTCGGAGCTCCCGGGGTGAATGTCCCCCTTAGAGTTGTGTGAGACAGGGAAGCAGGGCTGAAAGAGATAAAAGAACCAAAGTTAACAGAAGTGGAAACTGGAGTGGTTCTGCTGCTGCCGCCGTTCACCTTCCTATGGCTGCAGACTCGGGAGATACTAGGGAGATCGTGTTAATATTTTATATATTTAATCAAAAGAAAAGGTAATCCTAAAAAGTAAAACAAAAAGAGGGAGGAACGCTCTGTTAGCCAGTTTCCCTTCACTCTAGTGGTGTGCCCGAGTCAAAACACAAGTAAAGAGACCACAGCGCCTTTATTTGGCTAGAATTTATTGAGATTTTTGGCCCACAGTCGCAGTCTTGTGACTGGATCTGTGGAGCTGGAGCACAAGGCAGAATAAAGTAGCTCACCTCCTGGCCAGGAGGCAAGACACAGGGTCCCCTCTAGGTCAGGCCCCTCTGAGACTGAAACACTTCCCAGTGGGACCTACCTCTTTTTTTTTTTTTTTTTTTTTTTTTTTTTGAGTTTCTCTGTGTAGCCCTGACTGTCCTGGAACTCACTCTGTAGACCAGGCTGGCCTCAAACTCAGAAATCCTCCTGCCTCTGCCTCCCAAGTGCTGGAATTAAAGGCGCGTGCCACCACTGCTCAGCTACCTCTTAAAAGTCTTATTCTCTGAGCCAAGGACCGGACTCAGTCAGGAAAGTGCTTGCCTTGCAAGTGTGCAAGCAAGGACCACATTAATAAAAAAAGCTGGACTGATTGCACACTTAGAATCCCAATTTTGGAGAGGAAGAGACAGGTCTCTGGGGCTTCCTAGATAGCCAGTGTAGACTACTCAGTACCTTCAAGTCAGACAGACACCCTGCCTCAAAATAAAGGTGGGTAAGCACTAAGGAACAACACCAGAGACTGTCATCTGGCCCCACACATATGTGCACACACCACACACACACACACACATTTTGTCATTTCCCAGTGGGGTCACTTTGAAAAGCAAGTGATTAACATACTCAACATCCAAACCACAGCAAGTGTCTCATTGTTGCTAGGTACAGATTGAGTAGTGGTGTTAACTATACAGAGAAAATTATGATTTAAAGTTATCGCACCATCTTAGTATTCTTCCCGGGCAGAATATATTCTAAGGACACAGGGTAGTAAAAGAATCCTAAGACTTATGTGTGAAATATTATTTTTAAGATGTATTGTGTGTGTGTATGTGTGTATGTGTGTGTGTGTATGAGCAATAATGCATACATCATGTGTGTAAATGTGCCTGAGTCCAGAAAAGGACTTTGGATTCCCCTGGGGCAGGAGTTACAGGCAATTGTGAGTCACCTAATGTGTGTGCTGGGAACTGAACTCAGGTCTTACAGGAGAGCAGCAGGTGTTCTTAACTGCCAGGATCCTCTTAACAATGACAGTAATATCATTATTATTTTGAAATCATTCTATAATTTCAGGAGAAAGCAACTGTCAATAAAGGTCTCTCTCTTCATATGTATGCATGTGCACACACACGTGTCTTTAATGTTAAATTTGAGTTGGAAGTATCAGTATGTGCTGGTGAGTTTTAAGAAGTCCCAGTATTTCCCAGATTTGTCCTCTGCAAAGACCTAGACATAATGGTAGCACAGTCTGTGGCCTTTAAATACCACTTCCCATGAAAGCAACCAAGGCTCCTTGGAGACATGAGCAACTTTATGTCTATAAATATAAGCATATGCTGTGCTTCCCCAGTGAGGTCAGAAAGACCACTACCCTGAATCCAAACCCTTCTCAGGGTTTAGCAGATGAGGCCAGAGTGCAGTAAGAGCAGTTAACGTGAAGAATTGCATTACATGTTGTTGTTTGGTGTTTTATTTATTTGCAATTCTTTTAAATCAGTAAAGTTTACTTTGAAACACAATTAATTGGTAAAATCAGATCACCCGTTTGTTAGTTCAGAAGGAGAAGGAAAACTACCAAAGTGGGTATTTAAGTTTCTTTCATGACTGTGGACAGAGCAGGAAAAGCTGAATTAAACTCGGAAATAGGACCGGAGAGATGGCTCAGGAGTTGGAAGCACTGACTGCTCTTCCGAAGGTCCTGAGTTCGAATCCCAGCAACCACACGGTGGCTCACAATCATCTATAATGAGATCTGAAGCCCTCTTCTGGTGTGTCTGAGGACAGTTACAGTGTACTTAGATATAATAAATGAATATACCTTTAAAAAATAAAAAAATACATGTGGAAATAGCTTGGTGAGTACCGAGTCCAGGCACTGCTGTTAGGTGATCCCTGTCACTCCTGACAGAGGCACCTCTACGCCAAGACCTCAGGGGGCAGTGGCTGCTGGCAGAGGATGCGTGCACCGTCTCACGTGGGATACCAAGTGCGTGAGGTTCCCACGCAGCGGGTTGCAGGTCCTCCTTCCGGGGTGGATTTCGCTGGCCACCCACCTTCACAGCCTATTTATCTCTGAGACTGGCACATCTCCGCCGGCAAAAGATCAAATCTGTCTTTGCAGACGTGGTAGATCACAACACTGTTTGTTCCTGCATTTTACGTGAAAACACACCAGTTTTTAAAGACGGAAAACACAAGAGTGGAAAGGCAGATAGGCGAACCGCCAGTTAGTGGAGAGAGAACGCAAAACTCCAGTTTACCGTGGACGTCTGCACCCCGCCGTCCTGGCTCCTCCCACTGGCCCTGCTGTTTCCTAGCTGCCCAGTTTGCAGCCCTGGCTCGAAGGTGCATGGATCAGTGACACATCCAGTAGTAACTTCTAATCTAGATTCGACGTCAGAAGAGACCAGCTCCCTCTTGGCCTCATGAACTACTCCTGATGAGCTAGTGGAAATCACGATCTGAAATGAAAGAGACCAGAGACCTGGGGCAGGGGAAAAGCTCCAGCACAGAATCGAAAGGACAAGCGCTGTCTGAGTGTGCTTCTTGTTTACTCCATTAAAATATTATTCTCTACTTTTTTTGTTGTTGTTGTTTTTTGTTTTTTTGGATTTGGTTTATTCGAGACAGGGTTTCTCTGTATAGCCTTGGCTGTCCTGGAACTCACTCTGTAGACCAGGCTGGCCTAGAACTCAGAAATCTGCCTGCCTCTGCTTCCCAGAGTGCTGGGATCACAGGCATGAGCCACCACCGCCCGGCTATTCTCTATTTTTTGAGACAAGAGCTCTGTCTTGGTTAGGGTTTCTATTGCTGTAAAGAGACAGTGTGACTATGGCAACTCTTATAAAGGAAAATACTTAATTAAGACTGGCTTACAGTTTAGAGGTTTAGTCCCTTATCATGTTTGGGAGCAGCTTGCAGGCAGACGCGGTTCTGGAGCAGGAGCTTAGAGTTCTACAAATGGATTGGCAGGCAGCAGGAAGGGGAAGGACACTGGGCCTGGCTTGATCATTTGAGATCTCAAAGCCCACCCCCAGTGACACAACACACCCACCCCAACAGGCCACACCCACTCCAACAAGCCACACCTTCTAATACCACTCCTTAGGAGCCTCTGGGGGCCATTTTCATTCAAACCACCACAGTCTCTCTCTCTCTATGTAGCCCTGGCTGTCTTGGAACCTGCTACATAGAGCAGGGTAGCCTTTAACTCACAGAGATCTGTCTGTCTCTGCCTCCCTAGTGAGCCGATTAAAGGCGTGTGCCTCTATGTCTGGTCTGTTTCCTCCATTTTCCTTCCTTCCTCTCTCCCTCCCTCGCTCCCTTCTTTCCTTCATTTTTGAGACGGGGTCTGACATAGCCCTGCTGCCCTTGAATTTGCTATTGAGTCAAGGCTGACCTTGAACTTCTGCCTCCAGCAGATATGTACCCACGCCCTTTCATGTGGTGCAGGAAACCGAACCTAGGACTTGTGCAGGTTGGGCAAGCACTCCAACCTCCGAGCTACATCCCCAGCCTAGTTTTATATAATAATAATAATAATAATAGTAATAGTAATGCATTTCCCCTTTACAGAATTGAGATTTTGACCTTTCTGGAGCGAGGTCCTTAAAAACCAGACACCACGAAGTGATCGCCAGTGCGATCTTTTCCACCTGATGTTCTAGTTGAATCTACACTCATTTTCCTTGCCGTACTCGGAAGCTACTGACAGGGGCATGGCCCGTGTGCCCCTTGCGTGAGCTGTGCACAGGCTGGAACGGAATCATTTTTTATCTCTGTTACAGATGTGAGTTTGTGTTCCATTTTTAACTCTGACATCAGCACGGCCCTGGTTGCCCGGGAGATAAGAATCTGGGCAACTAGAGAAGGGTGGCCTGGGAGGTGGTGAATTTTGTTTCTTTGTTGTCCTGTTCACTCACAGCAGATCCGTGACAGATCTATTGCTGCGAAGGGCAAGCGGGTATAGCTGAGCCCTAGCCCCGTGGCAGCATGTGGACCACAGGGCTCTCCATGATGACCTGGCCTCTTCTTAGGGTCTACATACTCCAAGGAGCCCGCTCTGGCCTCTCTGGCTGGGTCAAGTCTCCCCGAGCACTCTTGGAGCGTAACCCATGTCGCATGCTTCTCTGCTGCAATTTTCCATGTAGTCTAGTATTTGGTTAATTCCCGTATCTGTGGACAGAAGGGTAGGGACTGTGCCTGCTTTTGAATAAGAAATGTTCCCCTCTAGGTGCACGTGTTTGAACACTTGGTGTCCATCTGGGGGCGCTGTTTCGAAAGCATGGCGCCTTTAGGAGGCAGACAAGCCTAGCTGGAGAAAATGGGTCCCCGGGTGTGGTCTTTCTGCTAACCGGCTCTTGCAACCCTGCCTTCCCCACTAGGATGGGCCGTACCCTCAGACAGTAGCCTAAATACGCGGTTCCTTTCTCTCTTCAGCCTGACTCTTGTCAGGTCTTTGGTCACAGCAACGACAATATAATTGATACAATTCCCTCCCAGAGGAAGTTTTTACTGTGGTTCCCCACAAGCTCCTGTATTAAATGCTTAGTTCCTAATTGCCGGTGTAATTTGGGAGGGGGAGCTGGTTAGAGGAAGTGGGACGCTGGGGACATGCCCTGGAAGGTTACACTGAGTCCCAGTGTGACCCTCTCTCTGAAGTAAGTTGCTCTGCCCTGCCACCTTCCTGGCAAGATGGACAGACGCTTCAGAAACAGGTCTTTCTTTCTGAAGCTGTTCTCAAGGGGACTGGTAAAATACTTCAGTGGGCAAAGGCCCCTGCTGCCAAGCCAGATGACCTGATTTGATCCTTGGGACCCACATGATAGAAGAGAAAGGACTCCCTCAAATGGTCCTCTGACCTTCATACATGCCACAGTACATGTGTTCCCCTGTCCCAAATAAATATAAAGTATTGTTTTAAAAAAAAAAAGTTTAAGTTTTTCTGTCAAGGATATTGCCCCAGAAAATGAAGTCATGACTACATCACCACAGGCACTGCACAAAAGAATGTATTCCTGACTAATGTCAGGGAAAAGGGCCCTAGACCAGGGCTGCTTAGACATTTTCTGTTATGGCATCTTCTTGCCTGAGAAATGTTTACACAACCTCGGGTGTATAGGTATATATAATAGATGTACAAACTGTCCTACCTAGGGTTACTAACGCGATGGTGAAATAGTACAGACATGCATCCATGGGACTCATACTCAAATTTACTTTTATCTTTAAAAAGGATATATACTAGAAAACATTTGAAATAATTTTATTTTTCACTTAATATTAGCAGTTGTTTGGTTTGTGTGCTAGCTAGTTTTTATGTTAATTTGACACAAGCTGGAGTCCTCTGAGAGGAAGGAAAAGTCAATAGATATAATGCCTCCCTAAGATTGGGCTGCAGGGAAGCATGTAGGACATTTTATTAATGTTTCTCTATTGATGGTGGAGGGCTCAGCCGATTGTGGGTGGTGCCATGCTGGTGGTCCTGGGTTCTATTGGAAAGCAGGCTGAACAAGCCCTGAGGAGCAAGTCAGTAAGCAGCACCCCTCCATGGCCTCTGCACCAGCTCCTGACTCCAGGTTCCTATTCTGCTTACGTTCCTATCTTAGTCTCCTTCAGTGAGGGACTGTAAATATAAAAACGTAAGCCAAATAAACCCTTTCCTCTATAACTTGTTCTCTGTCATGGAGTTTTATGCCTGGTACTGGAAACCTATCCAACCACCAGGGCTAGTGAAGTCTCGGATCTGTAGGAAGAGCCTACAACTGACTCTTGAGTGACTCAGCACACTCCCTAAACGCATTCTAAATATCTGTGCTTATGCTCCCGGGAAATGTAGTCTGCATGGCTCATCGAGGAAACCTTTCTTTGCAACGGACCATTACTCCTGCACCTAAGGCTCAGGTGTCATTGAGGGAGATGTGGTGATGGGATGGTTTTAAGAATGCAAGGAACAGGAAGTTTGATGGGAGGTTGTGTCTTCTCGAGGCGCCATGAAGACGCAGCAGCATAACCGCTTAAAGTGAGCTGAACGAGGAGGCGTGGTGACGGAAGTAGGAAGTAGGAGCGCTCCACCCTAGACAAAGAGGAGGGGCAAGAGAAGCTCTTCTCCGGGAAGAACACATCCACTGGTTATCCAGCTCCAAATGTGTGCCCTGAAAGCTTACGTACAAGTAACACTGCACAGTCTGCATAGGATGCATTTAATCTGCCTGTCTGCCTGCCTGTCTGTCTGTCTGTCTGTCTGTCTGTCTCTCTGTCTATATCACAATAATTAAAGAGGCCATTGAAAGAAAGCAATGGGCAGGCACATGGGAAGGGTTAAAGGGAGAAACAGGAAGGGAGAAAATGATGTAACTGTATTATAATATCAAAAACAAAGTATTTAAAAAGATTGCTGCAGGGGCTGGTGAGATGGCTCAGCAGGTAAGAACACTGACTGCTCTTACGAAGGTCTTGAGTTCAAATCCCAGCAACCACATGGTGGCTCACAAACCATCCGGCATGAGATCTGACGCCCTCTTTTGGATTGTCTAAAGTTACATATAATAGTAAATACATTTTTTTTTTAAAGATTGCTGTGAATTCTGCAAACCTAAATTCATTTTATAACATGCTAGAAAACTCAATTCAGGAATACTACTTTTTTTTAAAATCACTTTTTAAAAAAAAAGTTTTATTTTTAAAAATTATCATACAATATATTAAATGATTATCACTATGGCTTTTTTTTATTATTTTGTTTTAAGTTACACATGCTAACACTTTCTCACTGCCCTAACTTTTCTGTTCATGGTTAAAAGCCCTAATTTAGTGTGAGAATTCCTCGTGTACTTAGAGGAGCTGTTCTTCAGGCTAAAACCTGCACGGCTGAGGTGCTCAGGATTAAATGTTGCCAATCTGCTGCACTGTCCTTAATTTCTCTTGCACAGACAGACAGACAAGACAGGTTTTTTGCGTATTGCAATTCCAGGAGTTTTTGCCCCCATGTTGTCTCCATCTTCTAGAATAGAGTTTTAGAAGCACCTCCCCTCCCCACCTCTGACCTCTCCTCCCTCCCTCCTCCTTTCTTCACCTCTCCCCTCCCCAGCTCCCTCCCCTCCCCTTCCCTCCTCCCCTCCCCCACTTCTGTCCCCTAAGCTCCCCTTGTACTGCCTGCTTTTCTACTTCCATGTCACCCTTTCCTTTGGCTCTCCTCAGTACCTCTTTCTATTTAAGTGACCTGTGCAACCATTTATAATTGTATGCATTACATGGCTGAATCTACATTTGACAGAGAACATGATTTTAGGTTTTTCTTCTTTTATTTTTTTTTCTTTCAGTGTTTGGGTTACCTCGTGCATTAATATTACACTTTCCAGATCCATTCATTTTCCTGGCATATTTTATAGTTTATTTTTTCTTATGGTGGAATAAAATGTCTTCATATAAACAAATATACCCCCATTTTCGTTGTACATTCATCTGTTGGTGCATTATCTAGGCTGGTTTCATTCTCTTCCTATTGTGCACAGAGCATCATTAAACATAGACGTGTCTCCGTGTTAAAGAGTCCTAGCTGGGTGGCGGTGGTGCACACCTCTAATCCCAGCATTCAGAAGGCAGAGGCGGGCAGATCTCTGTGGATTTGAGGCCATCATGGTCTACAGAGCTGGTAACTATGGCTATACTCTAATGGTCCATGACTTGGAGAAGAATGGGACCCCAGACTCATGTAAATGCAAAGAGTGTTTTATTCTGCAAAGTCTAGCACGCTGGGGCCTCCCGGAACCAGAATGGAGAGACAACCAAGTGAGCCGGCAGGCCTGACTTAAAAGCACACTAGGGGATTCCGGGATAGGTGACCCACCCCAGGTGTTGATCTGTTGGGTCCATCTCTATGAACATTTCATTACCAGGCTGGAATCCTGCTGGGGAGGTCTGGAAACTGTTGCTGAGGAAGTAGCTGAGGAAGTCTGGAAACTGCTGCTGACCCATTATCCTTGCCCCAGGCCAGGTGGCAGGGCAGCTTCTGAGGCCTAGACTTTCCTGGAGGCTTGGTCTCCTTTGAAGCCTGTCATGGAATCTGCCTAGTCTTCTCAATACAAAGAAACCCTGTCTTGGAGGAGGTGGGGTAGATATGGAATCCTTTCAGTAAATGCCCAGGGGGTATAGCAGGTTCGAATCGCAATTATATATTAACTTTTTGAAAACTCTACAGCTCAATTTGTATAATGGCTGTAGTAGTTTGTATTGCCACCAGCATTAAATTAGAGTTTCTCTTTGCCCCACAACCCTGACAGCATTTGTTGTCAGATTTCTTGATGATGACAGTTCTGAGTTGGGAGGTGTCTGTCTATGGAGAAGCCAGGGGAATTGTAGGGGCTCATAGAGTGATTAGCGGTCACATTCGGGTAGTGTTGGACCCATACTGAACACTGCTTTGTACTATGTAAGTGTTTGTTTAAAAAGGAGAAGAATGTAGGGACAGTTAGGTGGACTGGGAATGTGGCTCAGTATAAGAGTGCCATCAAGAAAACCAGCTCTGCACAAAATGGGCGTGGTCACATACACCTTTAATCTCAGCATTCAGGAGGTAGAGGCAGAAGGATCAGGAATTCGAAGTCATCATCTTCTACATAGTGAGTTTGAGGTCAACCTGAGCTACATAAGGCCCTGTCCTTTTTTCAAAAGATTTATTTATTTATTTATTTAGTTTTATGCATATGAGTACACTGCAGTGTACAGATGGTTGTAAGTGGCTGGAATTGAACTCAGGACCTCTGCTCGCTCTGGTCCAAAGATTTATTTATTATTATATGTAAGTACACTGTAGCTGTCTTTAGACACACCAGAAGAGGGTGTCAGATCTCATTATGAATGGTTGTGAGCCACCATGTGGTTGCTTGGATTTGAACTCAGGACCTTAGGAAGAGCAGTCAGCACTCTTAACTTCTGAGCCATCTCTCCAGCCCAGGGCCCTGTCTTTTAAATAAATAAATAAATAAATAAATAAATAAATAAATAGTGGCTAGAAAGTTCCAAATTCTGTCTCTGGATACCTCCTTTAGTGCTTTTCATAAAGAGACCTTGTGGAATTTTCTCATGGAGAAAAATCAGTGCTGCCCAGCAGAACTGCTGTCGTAGGAAAACCATCTCCTGTCCAGAAGTCTCGAGCCTCATTTAGCCAATCTCTTAAAGTATAGACAGTGTTACCAGAAAAATGAATCATTTTAATTAAGTTTGAACTTAGGTTATCCTGAAGGAAAGTCTGGGACTGAAATCCCAGCAATGGCCACCAAATCCTGGGGGACACTTCTCAACGGAGCATTGCAGAATCTGGAAAGCCAAGGCGTTCCCTTGGTCTTTATTCTGGTCAGGCCTCTGGGCAGCCTGGAGGCAGCTTGCAGTCCTGTCAGGTAGCTGCCCAGGCTGGCCTGGTCCCCAAACTCTGCTTGAGTCAATCCATGAAGGGTTCGTTTTCTTTATTAGTTTTTTAGGGTCACGCACCACGAATTTAAAAACACCAGTCTGAAGATAAACAAAACTTCCAAAGCCTTGGCTAGGTCTTTGCTTTGACCAGCTTTTGAATTATATATTCTTCGAAATGTTCCAAGTGCTCCTTTTGGAGACTGCCTTTTCCACGTGCAGAACTATCTATGACCATCTAAAAAGTCAATCCAAAAAGGAGACGGAAGACCTTCACTGCTCAGTTTCCAAATGAAACGACAGTTTTAGCTAAAAATAGCTTGCTAGTGCTGAGAATCTGTTCCCTGAATTTAAATGGCTTCTTCTCCCCCAGAGGACAACACTATCTGTGTTCTGTGGCAGGGTGGACTCCTGGGAAGGCAGTTTCATGGCGTCCCAGGATTGCAGTGCTTTCCGTATTCAAAGGACGGTGAGGGAAACTGGCAGTAGTTTTGGTTCTGTGTATAAAAATTAAGTGAAATAGATATAAATATCAGTAGTGTTTCTCAGTTGGAGTATGTATACACATGCATCTGTGGGTACGAATTCAGCTTCTCTGGATAATTCTGTGCACATGCATAAAGAGACTGAGGTAAATTCTTCTTTTTTTTGACTGAGGTACGGTCTGAAATAGATTTTACTTTCTTCTTTTTTCAACCATGTATCATTTAATATTACTACTAATACTTATTACTTATATTTGTACTATATGATTGATAGTAATATATAGCAATATGTTACCATGTAATAATACCCACTAATATTTATCTTCTTAGTTATAACTGAAAATTTTTATTAAATTTATTTTTTTTTAAAATTTTCATTTCAAAAGTAATCCCTACTCTTTCTTCACATCCGGAATCCTAGGATGACTTTTTTTTTTTTTTTTTTTTTTTTGGATTTGGTTTTGTTTGTTTTTTTTCCCGAGACAGGGTTTCTCTGTGTAGCCCTGGCTGTCCTGGAACTCACTCTGTAGACCAGGCTGGCCTCGAACTCAGAAATCCGCCTGCCTCTGCCTCCCAGAGTGCTGGGATTACAGGCGTGCGCCACCACTGCCTGGCTAGGATGACTTTCTGTCTGGCGGTAAAGACCAAAGGATGAGAATAAGAGATGGTCAGTCACGAGCTTGACGTGTAGTAAAATTCACATTTTGAAACCTACTACATATATGCCCTTTTCAATAGTAATGGAACTATAAGGCATTTGTCATGTAATTTTTTTTAAGTTTTTATATTCTGGATTAGGCAGGGTAGCACAGCATTAATCTCAGCATGTAGAAGTCAGAGGCAGGTGGATTTCTGTGAATTCAAGGTTGGCCGGTACCTCCACGGCTCTCCCCTTCAGCCTCTCCTCCGGATGAATGAAGCATTTTAACCTTAGTCAGCCATGTTATCTAACAACTTCGTCTTCTCCCACCCACCTCTTTTCAAAATGGAGGTGGTTTAATTTGTATTCTCATCGCTTTTTTGGAAAGGATCCAATATAGCCCAGGCTTACCTCAAACTGGCTTTGTGGTTGGGAATAATCTTTAACTTCTGATTCTTCTGTCTCCACCTCCCAAATTCTGGGATTACAGGCTCACGACTGCATCTTACTTACACAGCACTGGGGAAAGCAGCCAGGGTTTCATGGATGCTTGGCAAGACTCTGTCAATGGAGCTATATCTCCAAACCCTAATGTTCCTTCTCATTCCTCTGCCTGAGTCAGATTTCTCACACATCTGTCTGAGTGGCCTGCCCCTGGAGTCCCAACAACTCAAGAAGGCTGAGTCAGAAACATCATTTGAATTCAGAAGTTTGGAGCCAGCTTGGGCCCCAGAGAGACTGTATCTCTTCAAAATAAATTATTATTTTTTGCTACGAAAAGTAATATAACTCAAATAAGGTAGAGAATATTTAGATCGAAATCCCCCTGAAGTCTTATCCATCTCTGGGTAATCAGAGTTAGCCTTTGCTGGTCTCTCAGACTCCAGTTACTCCACTACTTAACATTTCCATTTTATTCATGTACATGCGTGTGTGCACACGTGTGCATGTGCCTGTAGGTGCCCTATGAGACCAAATGAGAGCAGAGCATCCGAGCCCGGAGCTGGATGTGTGCTTGCCGGAGGTCGGTGTGGGAACTGAACTGCGTCCTTTGGCTACAGGCATGCTCTCAGCCACCGAGACATCTCCCCATCCACCCACGGGCCTTTTCTTTACTCGTCTCTCACACTTTTGAGTGACTGTCCTATGGAAAGATGGTGTCAACATCACGGGTGAGACAACAAAGGAACAAAGGCATGGGCTGGCCTGAAACAGAGACCATAAAGAGGCCCCAAGGCAGGGCAGGCTGTGCAGTGCAGCTCAGCTGAGGAGAGGGGTTCCTGTGAGGGAAGGGACAGAACACGACAAGGCTCCCGGAAGAAGGCACCGAGGTCAGGCTCAGGTGCAGCCGGTGTGTGCAGGGCAAAGAGGAATAACCTCAGGCCAAAGTGCAGTGTGGGGTTGAAGAACCAGAAGGAGCCTGTGGGAAAGCCAGCAAAGACGCGGCCTCCATGATGGCTCTGGAGGGTGCACCTTCTCTGAGGGCAGTTCTGAATCAGAGGGGCAAATATTACATTTTCTCTTACTTCTTGGTTCTGGAGTTTGAACAGATATGTAGAACCATGTAGGTGCGGATGATACTACATGACAGTGGGAGCCAAGCGGTGGTGGCACATGCCTGTAATCCCAGCACTCTGGGAGGCAGAGGCAGGCAGATTTCTGAGTTCAAGGCCAGCCTGGTCTAAGGAGTGAGTTCCAGGACGGCCAGGGCTATACAGAGAAACCCTGTCTCAAAAAACCAAATCCAAAAAACCAAAAAAAAAAAAAAAAAGACAGTGGGATCGAAGCCTCTAGGAGACAAAGGGGCAGGTGGGTGAAAGGAGTGGGAAAGGGGAGTGTACCAGGACATTGGCAAATATGCTTAAAGTACATTATATACGCGCCACCAAATGGCCTTGTGTAACCTAGTATGATAAATCAAATATTTAAACGCGCCCAAACTCACAAGCCAGAGCCCCAACCCCCAATGCCACTGTTATTTTTTATTGTATTATTATTTTATTTTGGGCACGAGTATTTTTTCTGGATGTACATCTGCACACCACACATGTGCCCATAGAGTCTAGACAAGGACATGGGTTCCCCTGGGACTGGAATGAACGCAGGTTGAGAGGCTCCAAGCGTGTGCTGGGAACGGAACCAGGGCGCTCTCAAAGAGCTTCTGCCGCTCTTATTTGGTGGTAGAGGCTTTGAGGAAATAATAAAAATTAAATGATGCTGTGGCCTCTCAGAGTTCATCGAGGTCACAGTGAGAGGCCCCTCGAGGAGGAGGTGTCTGTGGTCAGCAGTAGGCTGACAATATCATCCGGGACATTCAGCATCTGCAGCCATGGAAATATAAGTTGTGCGGGTTAAGCTACCTGGCCGGTGGTATTCTGTTACTGTCAGCCTCACAAGCCACACAGGGCTTGGAGCGCGTCTTTGTTCTTACTAAAAGAAGCTTTATAAGAGTCCTGTCTTCCCGGACAGTGGTGGCACATGTCTGAGAACCCAGCACTCTAGAGGCAGAGGCAGGCAGATCTCTGAGTTCAAGGCCAGCCTGGTCTACAAAGCGAGTTCCAGGACAGCCTGTCTCAAACAACAACTTTAACAAGAACAAACATAGCAACAACAATAACAACTCCCAAAAGTCACATCTTAAAATTGTTGAATTGGGGACTAGAGAGATGGCTCAGCAGTTAAGAGTACTGACTGCTCTTCCAAAGGTCCTGAGTTCAAACCCTAGCAACTACATGGTGGCTCATAGTCATCCATAATGAGATCTGATGCCCTCTTCTGGTGTGTCTGAAGACAGCTACAGTGTACTTACATATAACAATAAATGAATCTTTGGGCTGGAGCTCAATTCCCAGCAACCACACGATGGCTCACAACCACTGGCACAGCCACAGCGTACTCATGGACATAAAATAAATAAATAAATCTTTAAAAAATATATATTGAAAAAATATATATTAAATCATTCTTACCCTCCTGGGCTCCCAGCTTCTGCATCTGAGCGAGGAAGACTGGGCTGACTTCTGTTTTCTGTTATTTAATCTGACAGCATTACATCAGTACTTACTTCTAGTTTCAGAATGTTTGCTTCCATATACGGTGCAGAAGTCATCCTCAGCACTGTGAGTGGCTTCCTTGGAAGGCTCTAGAGCAAAAAAAATCACAAGGAAATGGGCATGCTAAGACCACGTGTACAGTGTACCACTTGGGATTGCAGTTGAATTCTCCCACAGTCCTAGGATAGTTAATTCGATCTCCACCCGCTGGGTAGAGGAGGACACTGGGCGGGGAGGAGGAGCTGGCCCCAGGCAGTACAGAAGAAGAGAGGCTGTCCTAAACACGGAACTAAGTTGGGAATCTACTTAATTTCCTTAGACGTTTGACCTTATTATTCAGCCGCTAAGAGGAAGTAAAACTATCTGGCCACTTGTAGAAGACTTTATTTTTAGACGTGACTCACAATTTCAGTGGAAATTGAATTCTGTGATGGGCAGTTGGCCTCCATCTCTCCAGAGTCCAGGGCTTGCTCTGCCTCTGTCCTTCCGACTTCCAGCTAGACACGGCCAAGTGAGAGAAAGCCAGGTCCACCCTTCATCCTGACGCCACACAGCTCCCTTTCCGATGTGTCTTCGTTCTTTCATTAACCAAGCACGGTTTTGGTATCTTCATTACAGAAGTCAGAACCACGTGGCTGGAACCAGACCATTTTCAAGCTCTAGTAGACTGAGTTATGTAAACTCCAAAAAGCAGGGGACAACTTTTTCTTCCTCTTTCTCAGGTTAGTGGTTTCGGTAATACCTCCAGTGCTACCTATAGAAGAGCCTCAAGAAGTTCTGAGCTGCAGGGGGATAAATGGGGCTGCTTTTAGAATCAACCCCGCCCCACAAAAGTAGTTTTCTATTTGACCAGTAAGATGGACCTTACAGGCTGCGCAGGCTTAAATGAATCGGGGGAGTGTAGCGAACAGCTCTGCAAAGCGGGAGGAAAAAAACAAACCACGTTAAGTATAGGCACCATATATGCGCTGCTTTGGGAAAGAGGTCTTTAGGAGTGAAATGGTTAAAGCGCAGTGAGGACTGGCGTGTCTGGAGGGAGTATTTATGCCGGGAGACAGGAAGTGTGAAGTCAATGGCTTGTGCTGGCAGAAAGAGGACCCAAGGGGAGGGGGGAGGAAGCCGGATGCCAGAGGGAAGATTCTTAGTACTTCTCTGCCTCCAAGTCTTTCTTTCACGATCGGAAGCAAGATATTGGCCAGAAAACTTCTCCCATCGCTTCAGAGACGCTTAAAACGAGCCAGGCGCAGAGCGAGGCTGAAGTTGAGAGTCCCGGCAGCGGCCGGCGCGGTGCCCAGAACCCAGTCGGAGGCTTAACATTTGAATGGAGCGACATAAAAGTGGGAACTGAGATGCCCAGACATCTAGCAACCCAGTTGGTGAAGCCTTCTTACATAATAATGATAAAAATACTTAACATTTATTTAACATTTTTACCCAGGAATGCATTTGAAGGTTGATAGCTGTTATCTGGTGAGATTCCCAAAGATGAGGTGAGAACAAACAGTCACCGGGGCTTTACAAATTACTTCTCTTCACAAACAAGTACACGGGCTTTGCTGGTTAAGTAGTCTGCCCAAAGGAACCATTTAAATAGTTTTCTCATGCCAAAGTATGAATTTCAAAAAGTTAAAAAGACAACACACACACACACATTAAACGTGAAGTAAACGACTTAAGGTTTAGTTTACTCCTGTTAGGAGAGACTCAACTGCTTTAGAAGGGTGTGTATGTATTTGTGTGTGAGGCCAGTGAGAGAGAAACGCTAGATAAGATTGTATAGTAAAATAGAGGAATTGGAATGGACATAGAATGATAGAATTCCATAGAATGATAAGCTCCAAACTTTAAGCATTCTTTTTCTATTTGTATATTATGTTTCCCTATAAGACAAAAAATAATTTTCAACTTACAAGTCTTATAGTTTACATGTGATTTTAAAGACGTACCCAGCTGAGAAAACAATGCCCCTAACAGTCAGATGATCTCAGGTGGGCTCACCAGACAATGTGCAGATATCTGTGTCCCTTCTGAGTTCAGGAGTTGGCACCACTGACAATGGAGGTTAAGAGAGGGCACCAGGCACAGACGTGGAAGCTCATGCATCCGATGGGTGCCCTTGCCTCCTCAATTTTTGTTTTTCGTTTTTGAGAAAAAAAAAAAATCTCATACTCCAAAGCTGGCCCTGAACTCACTTTGTAGCTGAGGCTGGCTTTATACTGATGATCCTCCTGCCTCCACTCCCTCACGTGCTGTGCAGGGATTGCAGCAGTGTGTCACCTGCCCAGTGGATTAGTTCCTTTTTAACAGAAGCATCAGAGAGTTAGTTTTCCCTTTATACTATGTGAGGGCTCGGTGAGACTGTCTTCTGTGAATCATAAAGCAGGCCAGATGCTGAAATTGCCAGTGTCCGCACCCTTTGGAACTAGAGGAAACTAATTTCTGGGGTTTATGTGCTACCCAGACTGTGGTGTTTTGTTGTAGCAACTCAGGTGGATAAAGACAATGGGTTGAACTGCCCTGTGTTCTACAACTGCACTGACCACATGTGACTATTTAGCACTTGACACAACATGTGACTATAGTGGACTGAGGGATTGATTCTAATTAGATTAGAGTCTTACGACTAGTAACTACTACAGTAGCAAATCTTGGTTGTCAACTTGACTACATCTAGAATCAAGTGAAACCCAAGATCCCAAGATGCTGGGTGTTACACACACACACACACTCACTCACACACACACACACACACACACACACACACACACACACAATGTGTATTCGATCTATCAGTCCTGCTCCTTTAGATAACCCTGCCCAACACAAATACTATGTTCATTTTGTGGCCCATCACTTTGGGAGAACGTGGTCTACAGAATACCTAGGTGAGCCACACATGCAGGAATCTTTGAGGAATATAGTTATGGGAGATTTAGGTGTGAATGGAGTGAAGACATATTTCAAAATGAGCCCTTGCACAATATTACTTATTAAGACTGTTATCTCGGGACTTAGAGGCCAAACCACCTGAGATGGCTTCAATATGAAATTATTTCCCACAGGCTCCTGGTCAAATGCCTGCAGGCTCTATTTTGGAAGGTGATGGAAAGTTTAGAAGGCAGAGCCTCTCTAGAGGAAGTAGGTTACAAGGAAGTGCTTCTGGATCCTTCTCTCTCTCTCTCTCTCTCTCTCTCTCTCTCTCTCTCTCTCTCTCTCTCTCTCTGCTTCCTACTTGTCGTGAGGTGCGTAGCCTCTGCCACAGGTTCCCATCATCACGATTCTAGATCAACAAGGCCCTGAGCTCATTAAACTACAGTCCTGGGACCTCAGGAACCGTGATCTCTGAGCACCTCGCTCCGGAGGTGCTCACCTCATCTCGTTGCCATCCTTCCTCCCATCCCTCCTCACAAAGTCCTAGTGATAAGCCAAGATTTGATTATGGAGGAGCCAAAGAGCTTGATAGGCTTCCTCACAGAGCGACAGGTGAGGGCCACAGCAAGCGCACAGATGACCTCAAAGCGGCCACCCTGCAGCAGGGACGGTGGCTTTCCTCCTCCCTCAGACTTTCCAGTCCATACACTGCAACCTCTCTGGAATCCCAAAGCCACGTGCAAATTAAGTCAGAATTACAGTGTGTCAGGAGGGGTGGCCTCACACGCAGGGAAGGGTCCTATGACCCTCCCGCTCTCTCCCACTTCCAGCTATGACTAGCCTTTGCAAGCAGGCCCAGCCGAGCTCCAGAAGAAGGTGGCGGTTTGGTTCAGGGGATGCCCCGTGTAGCATAACTCAGGAGTGTATTGCTTCCTTTCATTATTACAGAATTTCTGCTTGAGAGGTGAGGGATTGCTCAAGGGGTAAAGTGAGCGTGAGAACCAATATTCACACTATGTATGGTTCTACTATTTGTAACCCCAAGCACTAGGATGGAGGTGGCACATACTTGATTCTTAGAGCCCACTGACCAGCAGCCGGTTCAGCTAATGAGTGAATGGTGGTTCCGTGGGAGACTCTATCAAAATTATAAACTGGGAAGCAACTGAGAAAACACAAGATGTTGACCTCCTCTTACCTCCGCAGACACACATGCACACACACAGATATATAATCCTGTGCTTGTGTGAGTGAACACACAAAGCATGCCTTCACACATACCTCTCCACCCGACCACACACATACCACACAACACAAATGTCTTCTTTAAAACTTCTTCATCACATCTTCTGAGAAATGTGTTAGTTTGAATGAGAATGGCCCCCATAGGATCTTATATTCAAATTCTGGTCCCCAGTTAATGGAACTTTTGGGGAAGGATTAGGAGGTGTGGCCTTGTTAGAAGAGGTATGTTATTGTCTGGAGGTTTCAAAAGCCGTGCCAGGCCTGGTGTCTTTCTCTTTCTGCCTGCAGTTTATGGATCTCATGTGAGCTCTCAGCTACTCCAGCGCTGTGCCTGCCTGCCTGCCTGCCTGCCTGCTGCTGTGCTTTCCCTCATGAAGATAATGGGCTGTCTTAGCGTTTTATTGCTCTGAAGAAATGCCACAACCAAGGCAGCTAACTCTTAGAGAAGCTAACATTTAATTGGGGATAGCTAACAGTTTTGGAAGTTTTTAGTCCATTATCATCAATGGCAAGAAGCACAGTAACTTGTAAGCAGACATGATGCTGGAAGAGACAAGAGTTCTATATCTTGAGTTGAAGACAGCAGGGAGACTGTGTTCCACATTGGGCAGAACCTAGAAGCTTAGAAGCCTAGAGGATCTTGTCTTAGTTAGTTACTGCTGTGAACAGACACCATGACCAAAGCAAGTCTTATAAAGGACAACATTTAAATGGAGCTGTCTTACAGGTTCAGCAGTTCAGTCCATCATCATCAAGGTGGGAGCAGGGCAGCATCCAGGCAGGCATGGTGTAGGCAGAGCCTAGAGTTCTACATCTTCATCTGAAGGCTGCTAGCAGAATTCTGACTTCCAGGCAGCTAGGATTAAGGTATTAAAGCCCACTCCTACAGTGGCACGCCTACTCCAACAAGGTCACACCTACTCCAACAAGGCCACACCTCCAAATAGTGCCACTCCCTAGTCCAAACATATACAGCCCACCCTCATAGTGACACACTTTCTCCAATAAGGCCACATCTACTTGAACAAGGCCACACCTCTTAGTAGTGCCATTCCCTGTGGACTAAGCATTCTAACATATGAATCTATAGGGGCCAAATCTAATAAAACCACCACATGGACTAACTTTCTGAAACTGCAAGCAAGCCTGCAAATACATGCTTTTCTTCATAAGTTGCCTTGGTCATGGTATCTCTTCACAGCAATGGAATAGTAACAGAGTAACCTAGCATTGCATTTATGTATGCAAGTGAATTTCAATTTTATCTTTAAACAAATGAGCGGGTTACTGTGTATTGAGTAATAGCATCTTCCCGGGATGTAGAACTGCTGACTCTGGAAAAGGAGGGGGAAATTACACTTTTTTTTTAAAATATGGAGACAGAGTTTCTCTGTATAGCCCTGGATGTCCTGGAACTCACTCTGTAAACCAGGCTGGCCTCAAACTCAGAAATCCACCTGCCTCTGCCTCCCAAGTGCTGGGATTAAAGGCGTGCACCACCACTGCCCAGCCCTGGTTTCCTTTTACAGGTCTTCTGAACCTTCTTGATTGAATTTTGACAGTAAGAGATGTGTATTGGTAAATCACTAAGGACAGGTAGCCAGTCATTGACTACCAGGAGATGCTGGTTTGATGCCAGGAGCTGCCCTGGGCTATCCCTACACTCTGAAGTGTCAGTCTTCATATGTGAAGACCAGTGTGACACTCTAATATAAATACAGTCTGGGCTTCATAGGCACGTGAGCTCTGTGTTCAAGACTCTGGATCCTCATGGTGACCCGCTCAAACATCCTTTCTGGTTTCCATGTCGTCTTCGCACCTCTGAAGCTCAGGTCACTTAGCTACCTTTTAAGAGCTTGGTTCCTGCAGAGTGTCCCCATGAAGATGGGCCACACAACCAGTCTCAGTCTCAGGGTCCCGCCCTGGCTCACTTTCCTCCTCCATTTTCAGCTTCCTCATCAAAGGAAGAGATGAGCCAGGGTGGCCTTTCTACACAGGTGGGAAAGCTGAGGGCGCTCACACTGCAGCCTCTGGAGTGATGACAAGCACGGGACCAAGGGGAACGGAGAGGTGGCTCGACATTTCCCGGCATGCTCTGTTCTTCCAGAGGACCTGAGCTTGTGTCCCAGCACTCATGCCAGAGGGCTTGCCTGTAACATCAGCTCCAGGGGAGCCGATGACTCTGGTTTCTGAAGGCCCCTGCACTCGTGTGCACACATAGACACATATGCATGACACACAGTTAAAAACAAGTAAAATAAACTCTTCCAAAGAGCATGTATCACGGGTCAAGTTACATCACAATTCTGAATATTGTACTCCTCAGTAAATTAGAGATGGCAGCATTCATCCCCTGGGGGAAGACTTTAGGAGTTTGCTAGTGCCCAAACACACACACACACACACACACACACACAAGTACAAAACAAGAACTTCATAACTAAAACTATGCCACCAGAAATGGAGTATCTGGGTTGTTGTGTGACTTAGTGCTACAGTGATTGCCTGGCAGGTGTGAGGCCCTGCATCCCCCGCATGAGAAAAGGGTCTGAATTGGAGAACTAAAATGTTCTAATATGAGATGAAACTTATATTAAAACAAGATGAAACTCACCAAAATGTGAAGGAGTTTCTCCTCAGCGCTAAGGATTTGTTAATTGATCTCACACATAAAAATATGTTTGTGGGCTGGCAGGATGAGGCAGAGGGTAAAAGCATTTGTCATGCAGACCTGATGACCTGAATTCAATGCCAAGAACGTGCAATGAAAGATGAGAACTGCAATCCATTCTCTGACCTCCACATATGCATCACGGCACCTGTGCACCTACAGTCATAAAAATACATCATAAGCTCATATACAATAATAATTATATATGCACATGCATACACACACATATATACTTGTCAAATGTATAATGTTGGAAATCTTTGTATCAATATGAAGCTTAGAATTGGTGTCATATAATTGATCTGTCTAGGTAGAAATATATCAGTTAACAATGATGATCGGAAAAACCTCAAATATTATTTTTGAATACTTATTGTGAGTCATTTCCCAAGGGGTGTGAGCCCTCCACATCTGTAGTCTCTGCATCCATGAATTTGGTTAATCATATATGCATCAAAATAACCCCTTTGAGAGAGCCATTTTCTTCAGGGCTGTAGCTTCTAGAAGGTAAGGCTCCCACACCCCTATGCACGCTCCTGTAAGACCCCTAATTAAACTCAACAGGACATTGTTCTAGATTGCTTTCTTCTACTGTGATAAAACACTGTCGTAAGCAAGTTGGGAGACGAGGGGTTACTATGGTTTAATGGTTACAGTCCATCACTGAACGAGGTCAGGACAGGAGCCCAAGACCGTGGAGGGACACTGCTGACTGGCTCACTCCCACATGAGACGTTAATCATGCGAATGCTTCAGAGACATGTTCGCAGCTCAGTCTTATAGAGGTTTCCTGGTGACTCTAGTGTCACGCTGACCAAAACTAACCAGTGCAACTGATCCCTCGTCAACTTCACGCACAAACACATCACTAATCAACCATAGCCATTTTTCTTGTTAATACCAAAGGCCTCACAATATAAAACATGGTGTAGCTTTTCAATTTCCACAGTCTTCTATAAATTTTTCAACTTATAGAAGACATAGGTCTCCTTCAAAATCCAAAACTTCTTAACTGTGGGCTTTTTGCAAAATAAAAACAAGTAACATGATTTTCTGATCTTAGAGCCAAGAACCAGGGCCCAATTATGATAAGAAAGCAAAACCAGCATCCAGATGTGTAAATCAAATCCTATGTCCAGCATATGGGACTTATGATTTCCCAGGCTCCAAAGGGCTTGAGCGACTCCACCTTGCCTCCACCATCTGCAGTAGAGTAGCCCTGTCTCATAGGCTCAGGCTGGCTCTACTCCACAACATCCCACAGTCCTGGCATCTCTAATATGTTGTAATATCTACTGCAACTGAGGCTGTACCTTCACCAATGGCCTCTCCAGACCTCAACTTCTTCTCTATGTGACTTTCTCAACCCTGGGGTCTCCACTGCAGCCGAGGCTGCACCTTCATCTTAGAGCCTTAGAGCCTGTCTCTTAGGCTCTCTTCAGAGACTCTGACCTTGACTTATGGTACCAAGCCTTAATTGCTCTCAATGATCCCTTTCAAGACCAGTACCGCAATAAGACTGTGCTTGGTAGGAGATAATTATTCTGTGGATGGCTTCCCACGCCCTTTGGAGCCCAGATGACCATGAGTGACTTCCAGAAGTTAGACACTGTTGAACTTTGGTTTCACTCGATTTAATTGTGACTGTGCCCTTTTGGAGTTCTTCCCTCTTGGAGTAAGAAAATATTTAACTTATTTTGACTTTGCAAGAGCCCACAGTTGTGAGAGTTTGGAGTTTGGGAGATATTTTGGAGTGTTAGAGAAACCAGGGATATTTTAGAGGTGTGAACTTTGAAAGAGACTTTGGATGCTCTAAAGAGATTTAACTTTTAAAGTGCTTGGATTTGTACAGACTGTGTGACTTTTTAAAGTTGGAATGTTTTATATTGTGATATTAATATTAATATGTAATCTTGGCAATGGACAAGAAAGGGAAGGTTATATTTTAACTGTAATGTGTTCATGTGTTACATTAACAAGTGATCATATTTTTATGTTTTATGGACATTTTTTCAAAAACTTCTCAAGGCTTTGGAAATCCAAAATCTATGTCACCTTCACACACACTAGAGTTGTTGTGGAAGAGGAAACCTCAAATGAGAAAATGCCCTTATTAGACTGGCCTAGGAGAAAACCTGTGGCGCGTTTCTTTTTTTGATTGAGACAAATATGGGAGGGTCCAGCCCACTGTGGGCTGTAGGCGTTGTGACACCTGGGCTGGTGGTCCTCTGTGCGAAAGCAGGCTGCTAGGCAAGCCATGAGAAGCGAGCCAGTAAGCGTCACGTTCCTCCTCCGGTCTCCAGGTTCTTGCACAGAGTTATTGCTCCAGTTTCCCTCACTGATGGACTTAATAAGCTATAAGGTGAAGTGAACCGGTTACTTTTTTTTTTTTTTTTTTTTTTTTTTGGTTTTTTGGATTTGGTTTTTTTGAGACAGGGTTTCTCTGTATAATCCTGGCTGTCCTGGATCTCACTTTGTAGACCAGGCTGGCCTCAAACTCAGAAATCCGCCTGCCTCTGCCTCCCAGAGTGCTGGTATTACAGGCATGTGCCAACTGGTTTCCTTTTTATTTTTTTTTAAAGATTTATTTATTATTATATGTAAGTACACTACAGCTGTCTTCAAACACTCCAGAAGAGGGTGTCAGATCTCGTTACGGATGGTTGTGAGCCACCATATGGTTGCTGGGATTTGAACTCAGCACCTTTGGAAGAGCAGTCGGTGCTCTTAACCACTGAGCCATCTCTCCAGCCCGGTTTCCTTTTTAAAAATATCCAGTTTTCTCCATGTCTGTCTTTGAGGTACGTAGGTCTCTATTGTCTTTACAACTTTATGAACTATGTCTGGCTCCTCTCATGTAGTTCCTCGGCGGGAAAAATGGTGCATATAGAAAGAACTCTGCTGTCCTTGCCAAATGTAGTCATGGAGCAGAGAGCTGCAGAAACAGAGTTGGGAGCTCTGTACTGCGAAGTCTAGGCTTCTGGGAAGGAGAATTTCATCAAGCTGAATGCATCGTGAATTTTAAATATCGTGTCTTTCATTCTAAAAGAGGAAAAATAAGTATGTTGTCCTTTCTTGAAGTCTTGTGTCTGGTCATTACCCTGGCAACCCTTATGAATGGAAACTGACATCCAGAGAGGGGGAAGAACACAGCTGGGGGCTGCACACCACGCCTTCCAGATAACCCCATCTAGACTCACGCAGGCTCTACTTGGCTTGAAAATGAGCATAGCAGTGTTCTGTTTCACAGATGCTTTTCATAAACTCCTCAAAGCCTTGAAAATCCAAACAGCATCCAAGTTTCAGTCTGAACAGATGACGATCCATTTTGTTATTAACTTAGGTGTTCTGTCCCACCAGTACTGCCAAGGAGCAGCAGTAAATCCCAAAACGACCAGAGGCTTCCCCTTTGTTCCAAAAGTAGTTTTTTCAAACATTTTATTATGGAAAACTCAGACATAGTAATCTGAAATAAGATTACTGTAGACACCCATGTACTTTACACCAGATTCTTTCATTGTCAAAGTTCTTTAAAAACCTTATCATGGTGTGTCTGCCTGTCCATGTTCCCATCCATTCAATCATGTACCTACCCATCATCCTGTCCATTCCTTTATCTATCATCCTTCCATCCATCCTTCTATCCATCATCCTTCCATCCATCATCCTTCCATCCATCATCCATCCAGCCATCCTTCCATCCATCATCCTTCCATCCATCATCCATCCATCCATCATTCATCCATTATCTATCCATCCATCATCTATCCATTCACCATCCATCCATCATCATCCATCATCATCCACCCATCCATTATCCACCCATCCACCATCCATCCATCTATCCATCCATCATCCATCCATCATCTATCCATCATCTATCCATCCATCATCTATCCATTCACCATCCATTCATCCATCCATCATCCATCTATCCATCATCCATCCATCATCTATCCATCATCTATCCATCCATCATCTATCCATTCACCATACATCCATACATCCATCATCTATCATCCATCCACCCATCCATTATCTACCCATCCACCATCTATCCATCCATCTATACATCCATTGTCCATCCAGCCAGCCATCATCTGCCCACCCATCCATTATTCACCCATCCATCATCCATCCATCTATCCATCCATCTATCCATCATCCATCCATTCATCATCCATCCATCCATTCATCATTCATCCATCCATCCATCATCTATCCATTCATCAGCCATCCATCCATCCATCCATCCATCCATCACCTACCCATCCATCCATCTATCCATCAGCCATCCATCATCCATCCACCCATCCACCATCCATCCATCCATCTATCCATCCATTGTCCATCCATCCATCCATCATCTGCCCACCCATCCATTATTCACCCATCCACCATCCATCCATCCATCCATCATCTATCCATTCACCATCCATCCATCCATCCATCCATCCATCATCCATCCATCTATCCATTATCCATTATTGTATCTAACCTTCTATCCATTTCATCACTAATTTATCCATTCATCTGTACATCCCTTTATCTATCTATCCATGAATGCATCAATCTATCATCCATTTATCCTCTCATTCATATAGTAACTCTTCCAATTTTGATGCATGTAAAATAAATCATTTACATTTTTAATTTTTTTATTTTTTGAACTAGAATATTACAGTTCAGCCCTAGTTATAATATAAATATATTAAAATAAAATAAAAATAATATAAATAAACTAACTATAAATAAATATAAAACAGTATAAATAATGTAAGTAATATAAATAAAATTAAAATAATATAAGTAACTCACTTGGCAATGGGTAAAAGAGACACGTTGTTAGTGATATTGCCTTATATCAGTCAGGGACAGAGCAGATGGCAGCCTTTTGTCATCCCTTGCTTGATGCCTGGCTTGGTGGCCAAAGCTGTCTTATGTCTAGGACACATGAATACCAAATCAAATCAAATCCAGGCAGCACAGCACAGCACAGCACAGGAAGAGAAAGACAGAGATTTGCAGACCGTCATGCCACCCACAAACCTGCCTTCCAGCACATGGCACAGGCAGGCCACACCCCAGTTGCCACCACATCATGCAGCATGGATGGAGGATGCTCCCCAGGGGCCTGCCAGCCATGTGGTCAGCCTTCAGCCAGAGCCACCACGATGTGCAAACATATGGTAGGCAGCTGGGAGAGAATAAAAACGTGGGCGGCTTGAGCATTATGAAGAGAGATGGAACTGGAGACTCAACGGTAGAGAGGAGTCTCCTGTTGTAAGTGATACGGCCCCAGCCTGGGCTGCCACTAGGGCTGTGTCTGAGTCCATGAGTACGCAGCAGCAGGGGTCAGTGTGGATGTTCATGATTCATATTATCACTAGAGAACATAGGGATCTCCCTGGTCAGGACAGCTGCAAGGAACCACATGGATATTCAGGGACTGTGCATGACTAGCCCCGCCTCTCACAGGATGTGGCCTTTGGGACAGCTGGTCCCATCTCACCAGTGGCAGCACTTGGGTGAGAGGGCTCGCCCAGGCAGCACAATGGAGCTGGTCCTGGGGGTAGCGGTGGGGGGTGGGGTGGGGTGGGGGGGTGAGTCAAACCCAAGGGGATGAGTGTGGGAGAGCCGACCTCATCACTCATCTGCTGCGGGGTGGCACCGGTGCAGAGGTGATGCCACCCCATCCCCCCGCCACCCCTTGCCACCTCTGGCAGTTGGGAAAGCTGCCTATAGATAGCGTCATGAGCTCCGGAGAACTAGCCCTGCTCTCACCATTCAGCACTCGGCACATCCTGCAACACTCCTGGATAGCACAGCAGAGCTGACCCTGGCAGCAGGGGTACAGGGGAACCAGAGGGAGAGAGAGAACGAGATCATGGGAGAGTTGGTCCCACCATCCCTCAGCTATGAGAAGTGACCTGCGAGAGCTGACCGCCAGGTCATGAGAGTCGGTGAGCTGGCCTTGCCGCTCACTCAGGCATGGCTGTAGCACTCGGGAGAATGGGCCCTGCATCTTGCCTTGGCTGCAGAGTAGTGCCGGCTCTGGTAGCAAAGGTGTGGGTGAACCATCCCCAAGGGTGTGGGAGCAGGAGAGGTGGTCCAGCCCCTCACAGGATGCAGCACTTGGGACCCTGGGTCCCTCACCATGACTGCGTAGCACAGTGGAACTGGTTGTGGAGGCACAGATGCGGGTGAGCTGGCCCCAAGAACAAGGGAGCAGGAGATCTGAACCTACCTCCTGACTACAGCCGTAGCATTGAGTAGCCCAGTCAGAGCAGTGCTGGAGAGCTTGCCCTGGTGGTACAGATGAGGGAGAGCTGGCAGGCTGACCAGCTCAGCTACCAAACAGACCCAGATCCAGGGCTCTGAGTTAGCCCAACCCAACACCTACATCATTTGCAAATGACTGGGACTTGTAAAAGAGTCAGCCAGTCCTGCTGTTCCAAAGCTGCAGGATCCCCATGACACCTGGCATCAACAGGATAACCAGGAGGAGTCTCAATGAGGATTCAGTTATCGGTGGTGTCACAGAAGCCAGAGTTCTCAAACCAGACCAAAGACTCACTGCCATGAACATTTTGCAAGTGAAAGTATGGACAGAGGGCTAGACTGCGGCCACACTGTGGCACACTACAGCTTCCACGAGGAGATGTTTCCTATGCTTTGGGTTTTGTTGTTGTTGTTGTTGCTGCTGCTGCTGTTGTTGTTTGTGTTTTATTTTGTGGGGGAGGTTGCAGGGGTGGAGGGTGGATAAGAGGACATGGGAGATGAGTAGGACCAGGGCACATGATATGGAATTCACAAAGAATCAATAAAGCAAAGCAGTAATATAGTTATTTAACTAGTTAAATACATTCAACATTTATTTGTGGGATTTCTTCTGATACATGTAATATAGTATACACATAAAATGCAAAAATATTAAATATACATTGATGAGTTTATCTGTGTGACCTCAACTCCATCAAGATATAGACCTTGGGCTGGAGAGATAACTTGCTGGTTAAAAGTACTTGCTTCTGGGCTGGAGAGATGGCTCAGCGGTTAAGAGCACTGACTGCTCTTCCAGAGGTTCCTGAGTTCAATTCCCAGAAACCACATGGTGGGTCACAACCATCTGTGGTGGGATCTGACTCCTTTTTCTGGAGTGTCTGAAGACAGCAGCAGTGTACTCACATATATAAAATAAATATTTAAAAAAAAAAAGATATAAATGATGCACTGCAGATGACCCCTGCTCCACTCATGTCCCCAGTCAGCAACTGTCCTGACTAGGCTGGCCTCAAACTCATAGCGACCCACTTACCTCCTTCTCTCACATGATAGGACACCATGCCTGGCATTGACTCCTCTCATGTTGGCACCTGACTATGGAACTCTTAAGTCCCCATATGGGACTTAAGACTGCAGCACCAGAGTGTTGGATTTTGACTGGCTTCCCTTGTCACAGGAGGGGCTCCCACACCCTCTAGGCTTACCCTATTCTTGTGGTGTTGGAATCTGCTCGTTCCCATTGTATGAGGGGTTTTGTATATTGGATAACAGTCCCTTCTCAGATAGTATGTTTTGCAAATGTTTTCTTTCTTTCTTTCTTTCTTTCTTTCTTTCTTTCTTTCTTTCTTTCTTTCTTTCTTTCTTTCTTTCTTTCTTGTCTATGGCTTTTCTCTTCACCTTCATAATGGCATTTACAGAAAAACTAACTTTTTCTCTTTATTTTTTCTTTCATTTAATTGAGGGGTGGGTCAGCAGACAGAAGACCGCTATCATCTGGAACCTATGTTTTAATAGAAGGAGTAACAGCAGGTATATAAATGAGAAAGCACATCACAGGAAAACCATGGCGTGATGGTGTATAAGTCTAACACTGGGGAGGTAGACACAGCAGTATCACCATAAGTTCCAGGCCAGCCTGGCATGCAAAGAAAGCTCCGGGCCAGGACAGATGAGCAAACTCTGTCTCAGCAACAGGAAAACAAAACAAAACAAAGCAAAACAAAACAAAACAAAACAAAATAAAACAAAAACATGGTCTCAGGAGATGGTTCAGTAGGTAAAGCATTTGTTCAGCACAACTACGAAGAGCTTGTGTAATTCTCAATTGTTCAAATTCTCAGAGCCCACATAAGGCATGGAGAGCATGTCTGTAATCCCAGGGCATCTACAGAGGGATGATGGGAAGTAGAAATCAGAGACTTCCCCAGAGTTTGTCTGGTGTATGCAGTGGGGAAAAGTCTTGAGCAGAGCGAAAAGTGAGGACTGATCCCCAAGGTTATCCTGGGATGTCACAAGGACAGCTGCACTCACATCTACACGCACATACACTACACACTTCACACATGCAAAGATACAAATGTAGAAAATCAAAACATCGAAGCATTTATGGTAGGTGTTTCAGGGGTCATGGTTGGCAGGGTGAATGTTCATTCTTATGGAATACCTAAGAAGGCTCTCTCTGGGCTATGGAGCCCCAGTGGAGCTCAGATTGTGGGCAGGTAGGAGGTAGCTATGGCCATAAAATGAGAGGTGACAGAGCAGGAACTAGGCTAGAAGCAATAAAAGGGACACGAAGCACTCAGATTTGTGGCGTTCTTTCCTGACAGTTGGGTCATGGATAGGAGTAAAAGAAAGGTCTCCAGGATAAAAATCCAGGTGTGGGTGTATGTAACCAAGTAAGTGGAGGGGAAAGGGGAGAGGCAGAAGGAAGGGACAGGGACAGGATTTAGGGTGGGATCTTCATGTAAAACCTTACATGGAGGCATCCAGGTGTGTCTGTGATTCATCCTGGAGGCGGGGTCAAAGATGTACAAATTTGAGAGTCTGCAGTCTGCCATATTCATATATAATCCCATACACACTCTCTAAATACCCATACTGGTTAGCTCTGGATTCGACTGAGAAGCCGGCTTCAGTGAGTAAGGCAGAAGAGTCCCAAGGATGATTCTCCAAATTAAATTTATGCCTCTATACACACATGCACATGTGTGTGTGTGCACCCCCACACAGAAACATCTGCACACATGGAAATATGCTACATACACACTTATAGCACACCAAACATATACAAAGTGAATGGGGGGAGGGGTGCTATTTCTTTTTTGTTGGATATCAAAGGACCCTTTCTTCTGGGGGTGGGTATTAATCAATCAATCAATTAATTAATTAATTAACTCAAAAAAGAGCACCGGGTTTTGAGAGCTGAGAAGCCCGCAGTTGGTCGGCTGAGTCTGGCCAGTTTCTTTGATGGGTTCATGCCGCTTCAGCTCAGGCTGGAAAGAGGAATGGGAAGTGGGCAGGGAGGAAGGAACACCTGACTTTATTCAGCCCACTCACTCACTGCTCCAGCCCTGAGAAAAGCAAGAACTCCCTCTGTGAGAAAATCATTATCATTTAAGAGGACCTACTGGTGATACCTTAAAGGCCTCACCTCTCAGCATCACTAAAATGATCATCAGATCTCAATATGAGTCTGGGAGGGGGCCGACCACAGCATCAGGCTGCACATAGTGGTCCCCTTCTAGCACTGCTGGTTGGATGAGACGAAGGACCTTGCTTAGAGACTCATACTAGATGGAAGAGGAAGGTTCCACTCAGGGCGGGGAGAGAAGTCAATAGAGGAGAAAAAGGATAGGAACTCGTGGTATCTGGTGTCCAGTTGACAGCTCAGAAAAGATGGTGCAGGAAGCTCTTCTCCTGAAGTCCCCAAGCTGCCACATCCCTGGGACTCTGATCATCACTCTTGACCTGTTCCTCCCTCAGGAGTCATGAAACCACTTTACAACTTGACATCCGTCACGTCTGGATCAGATGATGCTGAGTGTAGGAGCCCTCTGGGACATGATGCATGGAGCCCGCTCGCAGCAGCTGAGTGCGTCCACAGATATGTGAGATATGAGGGGCGTCCACAGATATGCGAGATATGAGGGGCGTCCACAGATATGTGAGATATGAGGGGCGTCCACAGATATGTGAGATATGAGGGACGTCCACAGATATGTGAGATATGAGGGGCGTCCACAGATATGTGAGATATGAGGGGCGAACAGGAACAAATGAAGTCCTGGGGAACATGCACACAGACAGACACAGTCATGTTATCTTTAACCTGTCACGTGTTAGACTGAAACTGTGGCCAGGGCAGGAACTAATCTCCATCCACCACTGTTATTTAGTACAATATATAGCATCCACTGTACAATGGCAGCTCTTTTATGAGTAATTTAAAAAACAACAACAACAACAACAACAACAACAACAACAAAGGTTACTGTGGGCCATTAAATGGATAAATGTACTTGCTGCAGAGACTGGGGACTTAGGTTTGATCCCTGGCACACACATGATGGAAAGAGAACCAACTCTTGTAAGTTGTATTCTGACCCCCACAGCAGTGCAGCAGTGTCATGGTATGCTCCCCCCTCTCCCACTCTCACACACACATACACACATAATAATAATGGTAACAACAACAACAACAACAGCAACAACAAGAAAATAAAAATCTACTGTGATTTTTTTTTTACATGAAGATCCTTTTCCAGGCCTGACATCATTCCTTAAATTACCCTTTTCTTTTTTTCATAATATTTTTTATTGGATATTTGGTTCATATCATGAACCCTGAGCACCCTCACTTTCCAGTTCTCCAAGGTTTGCTCCCCAACCCTTGGAAATGCGCCCCCCCCCACCAAGAAAGAAGAAGAAAGGAAGGAAGGAAGGAAAGAAGGAAGGAAGTAGGGAAGAAAGCCCAGGTTGTGTTGCCCACGTACTCACTGGAGCATGGTCAAACTCTCAGTTGCCAGCAGTTTAGAAAAAACTGAGTCCTTCCCCACCTGCACCCCCACCAGAAACTTTTAGTTCTGGAGAGCTGACTTCAGCATCTTTATCACAATTCTTAGAAGTTCTCATTAATGGCATTCTATCTAGGCTGTTACTTTTACAGGGTGTTGGGGGTTGTCACAGAAGCCTTCTATGTCACTCTTTTTCAACTGAATCTACAGTCATCAGTACAATAGCAAAAGCCTATTGATTCTTGCCCTTTACAATCATTGGGAACATGGGTCACGGTTTTCTTAATTTTACACATGGTTTCTGGCCACAGCGTGGACCATGGACATCCACGTGGTCCTTGGTGTCAAGTAAGTGCCACAAACCTCAGCATGGTCTCCTGTGAAAAGCACAGACCACGCACATCAACACAGGTTCGGGCCTCAGCACAGGAATTACCCTATTATTGTACATTGCCTGTTATGCTTTTGAATAGTACCTAATGCCTCAGAGTGAATGCAATTTTTTTTTTAAGTATCATATTGAGAAGATGACCAGATAGACTGTGGAAGTCAAATCCACGGATTTGGGCTCCATGGCCTCTGTGCCACTGGGGAAACGTGTCAATTTGCACTCTTACAACACTGTTCTTTGTTTCATGATTTGACGCTTACACATTAGAGTCCTGGTGCCATTCTCGGAAAGCAGCCGCAGAAGCCACAAGGGAGCACAAAGACTGGTCTATGTTACAGTCTTTATGTTAGTTAGCTCAACTGCTTTCTTCAATGGTTACTCTCTTATGTCAGCTTAGGTAAAATGGCTCCTTCTTCTGCAGAGTTTGTATGATTAAGGCACATTTTAAAATGGAAATATTTGTGTAGTGTGTAGCTTTTATTACCCTACTTTAAGCTCAGGGTGGACTGAGCTACCAGCCCCACCCGTGGATCTCTCTCTCTCTCTCTCTCACACACACACACACACACACATTAACGTAATTTTTAACTTGTCTTACTGGCTCAATTGCTGGGCACTTCTAATCTCCCATGGCTAGCATGCCTTCCCAATGCTCTTAGCTCAGTACCCTAAATCTGCCCGCAACTTTAGTTGCTCAGTTACCTTCTCCTTGTTCAGCAACACAAAAATGTCCTCTGTTTAGTTGCATTTCTAATCTCCCTCCTGGGGAAGCGGCCTATGGCCACTCTGCCTGAGTTCTCACATGACTGGTCATCTTTTCTCCCTCTGAAGCACGGTGCAATCTCCCTTCCTCTTCCTGCTTCTCTTAACCTGCCTGTGAAGACCAAGAAGTCCAGCTTCTTTCCATCTGCCCAGCAATTGGCCCCAGGCATCTTTATTGATCAATCAAGAACCATTTGGGAAACAGGACCTTAGCATCAGAACCACCCCCTACATCTATGTTTAATTTTCTCTTTCTGAGGATATAGATTGACCAACGGAGTGCTTGGCTAGCATGTTTGAAGCCTTAGGTTCCATCCTCAGTACCACATAAGCTAGGTATAGTGACACATACTCGTAAAAGCTGAGCTCTTTGAGGTAGAAGCAGGAAGATCACAAGTTCAAGACCATCCTTGACTATGTAATGAGTCTGAAGTCAGCCTGGGCTGCATGGATTGTCTCAAGTGAAAAAGAAAAGTATGCATATCTGCAAGGATAAATATGCATACAGACTTTAGAGTCTAGCCTCAGTATCACAGGGAGACACAGAGGAGCAAAGCCAAGTAGAGAGGCAAGTCTTAGAAACCTGGTGGAGATGGAGGAAGTCACAGCCTACTGCAGCCTTGTTAGGCTCTGGTGAGGGGATGAAATGACTGAACATTCCATGTAAGGAATCTTGGTTGTTGATGACAGAAATCTAAAATAGAATAAGGGATATGGGAACTTTTGGGTTGTATCTGCTGGGGAGGGGGTGGGGCGCTAGTGGGCCTCAGGGACTTTAGGAGGCAGGAAGTGACGGCCATTGGAATTCCCTGTCTTGAACTCTTTCTTGGGAAGTCATGTTGGTTGAGAGGCCCAGGGTTCTCCCAGAGTCTAATACATGGCTTCTCACTAAGGGGTCAGTTCTGAAGAAGAACTGTGATAAGCCAGATCTGATCACCTACCCACTACTGGGTGAGGGTCCCTCCTTGTAGTCCCCCCAGGAATAGGAGGGGGGAAGCATGGGACAGACAGGATGGAGCCCCGTTATCTGAGGCCAGCTCAGAAGGCAAGTTTGCTCTGGTGGAATGGATCCCAACTAGCTGCAATAAACTTCTGAACTCTAAGTAATTTTGGACCCAGTTTGACCACCAGCTGTGAGACTCTCAAATACTCAGCATCTTCATTTAGGGGAGTTTTGCAGATGGGAAAAGTTTACTTGGTTTTGTGTGTGTGTGTGTGTGTGTTTTCTGTGTTTTTGTGTGTGTGTGTGTTTGAGTTAAACTTCCCTTTTCCAAAACACCATGTATACCTCTCAGTGCTTCTTCTCGTCAAAATACAGGATATGAAAACATTCTTAGAAAAGCCGAGAGATGTCTGTAAGAATTCTGTCTACCCACAGTCCAGGTGCAGTCATACTGTGGAGAAGAGTCAAAACATCAAGGCTGAGGTGGGGTGGTGTGGCTAGTCTGTTAGAATCCGATCTGTCCCATGACGGGACATGCTATTGAGGGCAATCCAAACATCAAGGCAGAGGTTAGTAGGGGGTCTGGGAGGGGTGCTGAGAGGGGAGCAAATAGCAACCTAAATCAGAGTGCAAGAGAAATGTGCTTCTTAGGACGAACAGACCAGCTCTGAGCTGGAGATGTCTCAGTGGGTAAAGGGGCTGGACGTATTCACTGAGACAGTGTGAGGGCCTCAGATTCCTAACACTCACATCAAAAATGCCTGGAGGACCCCTAATCCTAGCACTGAGGGAAGGAAAAAGGAGGCTCCTGGGTGTTCACTAGCCAGCCAATTAGGAGAAACAGTGGTCTCTAGGTTCAGTGAAAGATGTGGTCTCAAAAGGTAATATGGAGGGCCTGCAAGATAGTTCAACAGTGTGGCCGCTTACCACTGAGACTGAATTAGATCCCAAGACCCAGGGATCCACATAGTGGACGGAGGAGACAGAGTCCTGTAAACTTCCCTCTCTCCTCCACTCTGATACTGTCCATACTTCCCTTCGCCAGTAAATAAATAAATAAATAAATAAATAAATAAATAAATGTACATTTAAAATGAGCAGAAAAGTGGTTAAAGACACCCAGGACTGGTCTCCAATCTCTACACACACACACACACACACACACACACACACACACACACACACATACAAACACACCTCTGGTTGTGCTGTGACTGTTGCTCTTGAGGCAATCTTGTGATACTGCAACCAAGACCAACGCCACTCTTGAGGTAGGTTTTTAGGCTGCTACTCCTTCATGCTGGTGTGAAAGAAACTGAGGCGCTCCCTGCAGGAGCCAGAAGAACACGTGAGGAGCTACTGAGCTTCAAAGCAAGAAGAGGAACATGGACTGGGGCCACAATGGGCTGAACTGTGTCCTCCGTTCACTTCAGAGAGAGGGGGGGAGGCAGAGGGAGAGGGGGGAGAGAGAGAGGGAGAGAGAGGGAGAGGGGGAAAGAGAGAGAGAGGGAGAGAGAGGGAGAGGGGGGAGAGAGAGAGGGAGAGAGAGGGAGAGGGGGAAAGAAAGAGAGAGGGGGAGAGAGAGAGGGAGAGAGAGGGAGAGGGGGAGAGAGAGAGGGGGAGAGAGAGGGAGAGGGGGAGAGAGAGAGGGAGAGGGAGAAAGAGAGAGAGGGAGAGAGAGAGGAGGGAGGAAGAGGGAGAGAGAGGGAGGGAGGGAGGGAGGGAGGGAGGGAGGGAGAGAGAGAGAGAGAGAGAGAGAGAGAGAGAGAGAGAGAGAGCTGTAACTCCTAACCTGGTCTACCCGAGGCTGCGAGTCCGTGGAGGGATGCGGTTTGTGCACACGCGTTTAAGAGCAGCCACTTTCAGCACCGGAGTCCATATAAGAAGAGGAAACTTGGACAAAGACATCTCACAGGGAAAGACAAAGAGGAAAGTGTTAGCATTCTGTCTAAGCTCTGTCCCACGTTACCTGGCAACAGCCAGGTGTGCCTGACTCACTATAAAGGGGGCTGCTTGCCCCCTCCTCTCTCTCTTGCCTTCTTGCTCCTGCTCTGCCCTCTTGCCTCTTACCCACCCCCCTCCATTCCCCTCCCCGACCCTTTCACGAGCTAATGGGCAGGCAGCCTCTACTCTCTTTCTCTACCTTTCTCTGTCTCTACTCCCCTAACTCCCCTCTCCATGCCCTGAATAAACTCTGTTCCCTCAGGGGGAAGGGGCTCCTCGGCATGGGCCCACAGAGGCACCCCCTTCCCCGACACCTGAAACACATCCACAAATATATTCCTCCTCTCTTTATTATTATTATTATTATTATTATTTCTTTTATAAAACACAGAAAGAACAGCCACTTGAAGACTTTGAAGGCAGGGAGTCTAGGGCAGCCATCAGAAGCTGACCCAGCTCCAATGCTGAGGGCAGACAGGAAAGATCCCCCTCCAGTGGTTGGCAGAGGGATGGTTTTTTTTTTTTTTTTTTTTTTTCAATACTAGGGCTGTGAATTTGGCTGCAGGTTCTTAGACTAGATCTGCTAAACAATGCATTTCTGCTGTATTTAAGCTACCAAGGTTGTGACAGTTAGAAGAAAAATCTTCCTGATGGAGAAATCCAGACTCCAAAAAAGACAAATGTTGTATGTTTTCTCTTATATGTGGATGATAGTTTTTAAGCCTTTGATAGGCATGTTACAATCTGTGTCACCATAGAAGTTATGGTATCGATGAAGGGCAGGGGAGAGGGAAGGATCACCCAAAGAACTGGGAAACAGAATATACAGTTATGGAGAGATTGGGAGAGGTACTGCAGTGAAGGAATTAAACAGAGAACAAGGAGTAAGAGACAGATGGGTGGGCCGTCAGTAAGGGATAATTGAGAGGTCCTATGAAAACCTATTCTTGTAGAAGCTTCTTAAAATATATCCATGTATGAAAGAAATCTAAATGGAGTCACTGTTGTGATCATAAAAAGAGAAAGGGGTTCACTATATTCTATGGGGTGTGTGGTGAGGTGTGGGGAAGGACGTGTCTCCGTGGGCCCATGCCCAAGGCACCACACACAACGGTATAATATAGAACAGTTTATTTAGAGCATGGAGAGGGGAGTTAAGAGGGCAGCAGAGGCAGAGAAAGGCAGAGAGTAGGGAAGTAGAGGGCGGTCATGACCATGAGTAGAGAGGAGGGAAGGGAAGGGGGAAGGGAAGAG
Source organism: Apodemus sylvaticus (assembly GCF_947179515.1). Lineage (NCBI taxonomy): Eukaryota > Metazoa > Chordata > Mammalia > Rodentia > Muridae > Apodemus > Apodemus sylvaticus. Next base: position 136,980,041 of record NC_067475.1, on the reverse strand, counting down.
CCCAAGAGGGCAAGAGAGAGGGGAGAGGCCAAGAGGGCAAGAGAGAGGGGAGAGGCCAAGCAGCGCCCCTTAGAGTGGGCCTGGCCTACCTGGCTCTTGCCAGGTAACTGTGGGGGTGGAGTCCAGACAAGGGTCACCAAATTACAAGGCAGACAGTTTTCACCAAGTGAAACTCCCAGTGCCGGGAATAGGTTACCTCTAACTGAGTCATTGCCCAAAGGGCCCCATGGAAAGCCCCAAATAATCCAGGCTGTTACCAAGGCTATTGGTCGCTCTCCACCAACTGAAGGTAAGGTCCTGTTGCTAAAAAGTCCACTCATGGTGCTCACTCACTGAACATGGAGAGCTCAGCTGGTGCCTAACGAGGGCCTCCGCCCCCGTTGACCGGTTCCTGGTGCTGAAAGGTACTTTGCCTGCTCTCAGAGGAGAAAGAAACTAACCTAGTTACAAACCCAAGGAACTGCAAAGGTGACCTGCTGCTGCGTAACACATGGATGCCATGGTAACAAGAACCGTGGGAGTAGCCAAGCATCCTCTGCTTCGGTTCAAGGCCCTTGCACAAGATGGAGCCCATGCCTGACATTACATGCGTGGCCAAGAAGCAGAGACTAGGTAGGCCATAGGTCTAGAGGAAAGCCAGATACTATTGTCTTGTGAAAGAACATAGCTGTGAAATTCCTCCTCAGAACACCTGACTACACATATAGATCAGTGTCCCACTCAGCAGCCATCAGAGAAGCTTCCTCCTGTATACATGGAAACTAACACAGAGACAATGTTCAGAGAGAGAGAGGGAGGGGGAGGGGGAGGGGGAGGGGGAGAGGGAGGGGGAGGGGGAGAGGGAGAGGGAGGGGGAGGGGGAGGGAGAGGGGGAGGGAGAGGGAGAGGGAGAGACTTTGGAACACTTCTGTCCTAAATAGGATGCCTTCCCTCAGGGCTCAGGGAACTGCCTAGAAGAGGGAATAGAAAGATTCTAAGAGTCAAAGGGGATGGATGACACCAACAAGGCTCTCTCTCTCTCTAAAAGATTATTTATTACTTATTATACATAAGTTCACTGTAGCTGTCTCCAGACACACCAGAAGAGGGCATCAGATCTCATTCCAGATGGTTGTGAGCCACCATGAGGTTGCTGGGATTTGAACTCAGGACCTTTGTAAGAGCAGTCAGTGCTCTCGCTCTTTCTCTCTGAAAGATTATTTATTACTTATTATATATAAGTTCACTGTAGCTGTCTCCAGACACACCAGAAGAGGGCATCAGATCTCATTACAGATGGTTGTGAGCCACCATGAGGTTGCTGGGATTTGAACTCTGGACCTTTGTAAGAGCAGTCAGTGCTCTTAACTGCTGAGCCATCTCTCCGGCCCAAGAAGGCAGTCTCTTACAGACATGACAGGACTGATGCACTTAAGAGCTCATAGAAACTATGGTGACCTGCACAGTGTTGACACAGGTCCAAGACCGATGGGGTCCCAGCCCTGAGAGGGACGGGATGGACATGCGTTCCCACCCCTAATCAAGAAGCTATTTCCAATTGCTACCCATTTGCAAAGGAAAAACAAACTCAATATTTTTGTAGGTTTTAAATTTTTTTCATATTGCTTTATTTGAGCATTTTTTAATCTAACCAGTCTTTTGCTTGTATATTCTTGTTTTCAATTTTGTGTTTTATGGAGTTGTATGTGCTTGTGTGTGTGTGTGTGTGTTTGTGTGTGTATGTATGTATGTGTGGGTATGTGTGTGTGCATGTGTGTGTGTGTGTTTCTTGTGCTTCTTTTTCTTTTTAAGTTGTGGCTAGTCTTTTCATTTGCCTGTTTTGTTTTCCAAAGAGAAGGAAAGGTGTGGAATTGGGGGAGTGGGGGATGGGGGGAAGGGAAACCATGATCAGTGTTTAGGGCTGGAAAGGCAAGGGACCTGAGGGAATGGAGCCAATAAAAAGGGTCAATCTAAAGTCTCGCGCAATAACCGACGTTAGCCGGAGCATCGGACAGTTTATACTCTGAGGATTAGGAGGAGCCATGTGAGTGACGTGCACAATCGCAAGGACAAGCCACGCGTGGTGAACCAGCTGCCCGTGGCAAAAACATGTTTTCCACTGAGGCACATAAACAAAATAGCAATAGCCATTCCTAGTGAGTCATTTGAAGTATACTCATTCATTCCTGTCTGTTGCACCTGGGAGGAAGACAAATACACATTCCAAGAATATTTCCATGTTTTGAAGAAATTTGGTCACAAGACTCTTGATTTTTTTTTTTTTGAGTTTTCGAGTTTTCTTACAAGCACTCAGAAGTCTTCATTCTTAGACTTGTTATGCCCAAGTTGCAGGTACCCCAAAGGCCACCGAGGAGCCAATTCCCATGAAAACACGTAAGGGTCTTTACTAGGAGCTCAGGAGCAAGGTCTCTCACCTTCCCATTGCAGCAGATGAAAGTGTGAGCTCTGACCACTGGGGTTCAGGATATTTACTGTAGTTACAGCAAACTTGGGGAATTTCCATACGGGTCAGCAAGTTAATGTTTTAAAAACCGCATTTCTGGCGTAATCTGCCGGAACCGAACACAGGGACAAAACTATCTGACAAACAGGATGGCTAAGTTACCTATTCTCTGCAGGATGTCCTAAATTATCTATATGTACCTTGACCCTGCTATTGTAGCCTGACTGGCTGTTGCTAAGGGGGGGGGGGAGTTGCCATAGGATGCTTGCGAAGGAGGACTCTGTGATTTTCTTCCTGGAACCCTGGAACTGGAATTTAGTCCCTGGTCTGGCACAAAATGGAGTTTCTTAAAAAATAAAACAAACAAACAAACAAATGGAATTGGTTGGGTTTTACAGACTATGTTCAAAAATCCTTCCCTCCACATTTGGTGGTTTGTTTGTTTGTTTTTTGTTGTTTTGGGGTTTTTTTTGTTTGTTTTTTTCTGAGATAAGTTTCTCTGTTTAGCCCTGGCTGTCCTGAAACCCACTCTGTAGACCAGGCTGTCCTTGAACTTAGAGAACTGCCTGCCTTTGATTCTCAAATCCTGAGATTAAAGGCATGAACCACCATGCCTAGTAACCCTTTTTCTTGTTTTTAGTTTTTGTACTTTATTTATCTGAGTACATTGTAACTGTCTTCAGACACACCAGAAGAGGCAATCAGATCCCATTACAGATGGTTGTGAGTCACCATGTGGTTGCTGGGAATTGAATTCAGGACCTCTGGAAGAGCAGCCAGTGCTCTTAACCTCTGAGCCATCTCTCCAGCCCACCATTTTTTGTTTTGTTTTATTTTGTTTTTTAAACACAGAATATCCTAGGTGGTTTTGAGATGTACACAAATATAATTGTCATTTGATGCATGATTATCCTATAAGCAAGCAAATTATACACATAATGAATAATATTAGAACAGTTAAAGTACTGTGTGCAATACTGTGCCATCAAGAACAGGGATACATGTCTAGTACTATTGGTTATGTTATTATACTGATCAGAAACATCTAGAGAATAGCTTGAGAAGAGACCCTTATGATTAGTAGTTCTTGTAGAGCAGAGGTCCATGTCTGCCTTTTAATAGGAATCCAAATGCTACGATATCCTATGCAAATGGGAAGTCATTCAAAGCCCAAGGAAAAATGAAACACAGCCCATTCTCTGGATGAATGAATTTACAGTCTCCAGGTCCAGACATAAGCACAGTCAATAGTAAAGATAACAGGGGCTGTGTCCACGCTACAGGTTGAAGTAAGGGACAACAAGGAATGTAAGACCAGTACGTGTGCTCAGAGGCACTGACCAAGGATCACAGGCCAGAGCAGCCAGCAAAGCCAGAAGAGGGTTCTCAGTGATGTAGGACTCTGTGTGGCTTTAGAATAACTTCTCCCTTGGTGCACAGGGCCTTAACTTGGCACCGGCAAGGCAGACTCAACTTTTTACAATATGGCCAACATCTCCTTTTCTAGCTGGGTGGTGCTGCCTGCCTTTAATCCCAGCACTCAGAGGCAGAGGCAGGCATGTCTGAGAACTGGAGGCCGGACTGGTCTACAGAGCGAGTTCCAGGACAGCCAGACCTACACAGACAAATCCCTGTTTCAAAAACACCAAAATAAAGCAAGCTATGTCCTTTTGCCTTTTAGCTGGAGGCTTGCTATCTTCCTGGTGACTTCCACTGTCTCCTCATCCTCTGCTGTGTCCTTACCGGCCCAGGGCTTGAGAAACTGAAGAGAAGTCTATGTTCCAATGGCTCCATCTGCAATGCAGCGAATTCAGACCCCTTCCCAGTTTCCTTCTGGAAAAGCAAACCAGAGGGCAAGTTAATGCACCAGGTTGCTTATTTTCTTCTGTAACCGAGGAGGTGCGAGTGTGCATGCGTGTGAGCAATAAGCGAAGGCCGCATTCAGGTCTTCACCAGCTGTTGTCGTTTCAGTAGTTACAGAAGTATAACAGAGCATGGAGGTGACCCCGGGCCAGTTAAAGCAGACTCTGAAACCATACGTTAACCATAATAAGTGAATTCAAACAGCCAGTTCTGCCTGTCGAGCTGAGGAAGAGACAAGTGTTAATAGGCTAATGAACATCTGGACCACGAATCCCTCCCATCCCAGTAGATGAATCATCAATTAAATAAATATCTGCCTGTGAAATGGGAGAAAGTTGGACAAGTTTTTAATCATAAATTCAGCATGTATGAGAAAATCCCATAGCTTAGCGGCTGGATAATGACTTCCTGTCCTTCCGTGGTAATTTGCAAATGAAATTTGAAAATCCACAGAGTTCTGCGATACTCTTAAAAACTGATTCTTAGCTATGGGAAATATAATGCAGCAAGGATCAAATCCATGTTGACATCAGGTCTTCCCCTGATTTAGGTGAGCAGTTAGTATTCTACATCCTCGCTGTATGAATAGATACATCCCAACTTTAGCCTCCAGTGCCTGGAGGAGACAATTTGGTGGGAAAATAAGTGAGTTTAAAAGCAGTGAAGGCTCTACACGATACACAAATGGCTTTTTAGCCTGAACTAAACAACGGTTGTTTTTATCTTGCCTCATAGATAATGCGTGAGGATTGTCCACTGCTGAGTTTCCTATTAGTTTGAAATAGATTGGCGGGTGCGTTGGAAATACCAAGTTCAGCTTATGAGACCAGGGAAAGGCTAATTCCATTTTCCAGCCGAGCTTTAGCCCGCCTAGGCTCTCCTAAATCCTCATCAAAAAGTGGAGAGAATTTGGGATTAGATTGATTATCAGATCTGTCACATTGTGACTCAGGGACCTTTCCAAGCAGTGGAGGGTACATACATTTAAAGGAGATTCCAGTGAGGGGGCAGCGGTGAGGGGGCAGCGGGAGTCGTCACTAGAGGTTCCAGTCAGGAAGCAAAGGAAGTCGTCACTGGTAAAGTGATTGGAGGGGCTGGTTTTACTTTGCTTTCAAATGTTGCCTGAATGGGAAAAATAATTTGTTTGTCTCACTTACCAATTAATAATAATAATAATAATAATAATAATGTTTTTTTTCAAGACAGGGTTTCGTCTGTGCAGCCTTGGCTGTCCTGGAACTCACTCTGTAGACCAGGCTGCCCTCAAACTCAGAAATCCGCCTGCCTCTGCCTCCCAAGTGCTGGGATTAAAGGCGTGCGCCACCACTGCCCAGCATTGGTCATCCATTTTATATTAATTTAAGAAACTAGCTGTTCTTTCCTCATGATTAACAGCCTCATTATCTTCCTTAAGTCTTTCAATAATAACTCAATGCCCAAGTGACCCACAATTACATGGGGATGGATCTTTTCCTCTTGTTCATATACCTTTTCAATATTCTTTCAGATTCCATCCCCTCCTTCTTCACCTAAAGTTTTCTTCTGGAAATTAGGGATTATACTTGTGCTCCTCTTTTCTCTAAAAGATGGTGCACAAGCTCAACACAAGGCAAAGTCTTGCCTGGTTCCTGTCCGATTTTTCTCACTCACCTCCTCCGTGAGGGTCTCCACTCTCTTATCTCAGGGCCCTGTTCAGGGGGCCACTTGTTTTCTGCTCTAGAGTCAGTGGGACCTGGGGGTATGGAGTCAATAAACGAGGCAGACCGAAGTCTCATGTGACAGCCAACTTTATCAGAGCATCAGACAATTTACACTCTGAGACACATAAGCCACAGAGACAAACCACACGTGGTGAGCAAGCCGTACACTCCATACAGGCATAGCAACAAATAACAGTAGCCAGTGGTGAGCGAAGAGTCTGAATAAACTCATTCCTGTCTGCTACACTTGAGAGAAATACACAAACACATCCCAAGAATAACTGCGTTTTCAAGGATCTGGGGTTACAAGGCTTTTGTTGTGCTAGTTAGTCTTTGGTCACCTGACACACAAACTGTAGGTATCTGAAAGGAAGGAAACTTAATAGAGAAAGTGCCTCCATAAGATCCAGCTGTAGGGCATTTTCCTAATTAGTGACGAGTGGGGGAGGGCCCAGCCCATTGTGGGTGATGCCATGCCTGGGTTGATGGTCCAGAGTTCTATAAGAACGCAGTCTGAAAAGGAGCCAAAAACATCCAGTAGAAAAAAGATGGCCTTTTCAACAAATGGTGCTGGTTCAATTGGAGGTCAGCATGCAGAAGAATGTGAATTGATCCATTCTTATCTCCATGTACTAAACTTCACTCCAAGCGAACCAAGGACGTCCATGTAAAACCAGACACACTGAAACTAATAGAAAAGAAACTGGGGAAGACCCTTGAGGTCATGGACACAGGGGAAAAGTTCCTGAACAGATCACCAATAGCTTATGCTCTAAGATCAAGAATTGACAAATGGGACCTCATAAAATTACAAAGTTTCTGTAAAGCAAAGGACACTGTTAAAAGGACAAAAGGGCAACCATCAAATTGGGAAAAGATATTCACCAACCCTACATCTGATAGAGGGCTAATATCCAATATATACAAAGAACTCAAGAAGTTAGATCCCACGGAACCAAATAACCCTATTTAAAAATGGGGTATAGATCTAAACAAAGAATTTTCACTTAAAGAAATTTGGATGGCCGAGAGGCACCTTAAGAAGTGCTCAACATCATTAGTCATTAGGGAAATGCAAATCACAACAACCCTAAGAGTTCACCTTACACCAGTCAGAATGGCTAAGGTCAAAAACTCAGGAAACAGCAGGTATTGGCGAGGATGTGGAAAAAGAGGAACACTCCTCCACTGCTGGTGGGGCTGTAAGATGGTACAACCATTTTGGAAATCAGTCTGGCGGTTCCTCAGAAAACTGGACATGACACTTCCAGAGGACCCTGCTATACCTCTCCTGGGCATATAACCAAAGGATTCCCCGGCATGCAATAAAGACACATGCTCCATTATGTTCATAGCAGCCTCATTTATAATAGCCAGAAGTTGGAAAGAACCCAGATGCCCCTCAAAGGAGGAATGGATACAGAAAATGTGGTATATTTACACAATGGAATACTACTCCGCAATTAGAAACAATGAATTCACAAAATTTTTAGGCAAATGGTTTGATCTGGAAAATATCATCCTATGTGAGGTAACCCAATCACAAAAGAATACACATGGAATGCAATCTCTGATAAGTGGATATTAATTAGCCCAGAAGCCCTGAATACCCAAATCGCATAACAAATGACTCCCATGAAGAAGTATGGAGAGGGTCCTGATCCTGGAAAGGACTGATCTAGCATTCGAGGGGAATATATGGACAGAGAAAAAGGAGGGAGGTGATTGGAGAATGGATGGAGAGAAGAAAGTTTATGGGACATATGGGGAGGGGGGGTCTGGGAAAGGGGAAATCATTTGGAATGTAAACAAAGAATATAGAAAATAAAAATATTAAAAACAAAAAAAGAATGCAGACTGAGCAAGCCATGAGGAGCAAGCCAGTAAGGAGCATCCCTCCATGGCCTCTGCATCAGCTCCTGCTTCCAGGTTTCTGCCCTGCTTGAGTTCCTGTCCTGACTTCCTTTGGTGATGAACAGCAATGTGGCAGTATAAGCTAAATAAATGTTTTCCTCCCCGACTTAACTTTTCTGCCGTGGGCTTTCATCACAGCAATAGAAACCCTAACTAAGCCGGGCAGTGGTAGCGCACACCTGTAATCCCAGCACTCTGGGAGGCAGAGGCAGACAGATTTCTGGGTTCGAGGCCAGCCTGGTCTACAGAGTGGGTTCTAGGATGGCCAGGGCTATACAGAGAAACCCTGTCTCGAAAAAACCAAAAATCCAAAAACCAAACCAAACCAAACAAAAACCTAACTAAGATACTTGTCTTATTTTCTTGGAGTTATCCCACAAACCCTCAGAATTTTCCTCATATGATTCCATTCTTGATGGTGTTGTTCTGATAACTGAGAATATAGTGTATGAATTTATTCTTAGAAGAAAGAAAGAAAGAAAAGTGTTCTCTGGAACCATTTACTGCTGGGCATGCTAGTATCGGCTTTGCTTACCATCAGCCACCTGTGTGTACCTCCTTAGTTTAAAATCTACTGCAAAGACACAACAGCTACCATTGCTGATTCTCTCCCCCCGCCCATTCCTTATCGAGACAAGATCTCAGGTAGCACAGGTTGGTCTCAGACACTAAGGTAACAGGGGATAGTCTTACACTCCTTCCTTCTCTACCTGTGCTGCAGTTACAAATGTGTGACACCACACCCAAGTGTTACACGTGGTTCCAAGCCCACAGTTTCTGACTCAGGAGTCAATATTTAGTATGACCAATGCCTGGATACATTCTATCATACTTTTCTGGTTTATTAGACCAGACAGTTTGCAGGCATTTTCCTTTCATCAAAACCCTTTCCTTTCTCTTGACCTCAAACAGAGGTCTGTGTGGTCTTGTGTTTTTCCAGTTATTTTGAATAATCTGCACCCACAAAAAATTTGAATTTCATTTCCCGAAGCTTCATTTGAATTCTGCATTGTAAATACTTTTTATCTTATTTTTAATTGTTGTGCAGGTGCGGAACATTACACATGAGCGTACTGCCGGTCCTGAGAACAAATCCAGCCCATGGCAATAGCAACGTGTGCTCTTAACCACTGAGCCAGCTCTTCAGTCCTGAAAACATGGCGACCTGTGAACATCAGGTTTGTTTCAACACTAAATTCCTTTGCATCTCCTTACTCAGCTGGTTACTAAATTCCTTTCTCCACACATCCCTCTCCTCTGATCTTTGAGGAAAGAAGAAACAAGAAGCTACACTGTGTAAGCCAGGGGTGATGCTACACGCTTTTGATCCTGACTCTCAAGAAATGGAGGCAATATGAGCAGAAGTCCAAAGCTATGCTCAGCTACATAGCAACTCTGGGGCCAGCCTGGGCTACATGCGATTGTGTCTAATACCTCTCCTATACCCTCCCCCACATACCACACCAAAGCAAAGAAACAAACTAAGACCAAAGCAAAACAACACTGCCCCTCCCCATGCAACACAACCATATAAAGAGGATATGATGTATGTGTGGCAATGGCTTGCAGAACCCTCTTGCCTTGGCCACTCACTGAGTCCGAGGATACAGTCTGAGGACATGGATCAGAAGCAAGGGATCAAGCAACGGCAGCAACTTGGGGAGCAGGGGACGAGAGTGGGCAGTGGAGGTAGAGCCATGACTGACGACTTCCGCTGCGGCTGCTGAGACCTGAAGCTCTCGAGGGATTCTCATAACATTGTGGTCACAAAACAGAGCTCAAGGCAGAGGCCATGGCGGCTTCTGGCTTAAGGCAGAGGCCATGGCGGCTTCTGGCTTAATCAACCTGTGAATGGACTTTGGCAGAACCCTGGAGGAGGCCAAGTGTGGCTTGCACATTCTTCTCTCTGGGTGACCCATAAACTGTTGGGACCTCCGTCCATCTTTGGTGGTTGATTCTGCTTTTTATTGTTGCACAAGATGAATCTTGCCCAAAGGGCTCACAGCTTTGTGAAAGCAAGACAATGGACCTTCGTGTCTCTGTCCCTGCCTCCTCCCAGGTCCCAAGAAACACCAGCCTGCACTGGTAGATGTTAGGGTCAGATTTTACAACAGGTTTGTTTCGAGTTTATGAGGGAGAGTGGTACAACGTAAAAGATCAAGGCTGGCATGTGAAACATATGCAGACAAGGACACAGTGACATCATTTTAATAATCCACAAAAAGCATGTATTTGTGCTGAGTCTGGACCGAAGAAGTTTAAGTATGAATTGAATACTCGTATTGAATGATGTATTTTAACAGCCCCTGTGCGTGTGTGTGTGTGTGTGTGTGTGTGTGTGTGTGTGCATGCGCAGTGCTGATGTTGGCATGCAAATATTGGTAATAGATATGTAGTACCCTGAAACAACTTAACGATTTGTTAGAGGAGATGAAATGGGCACAGAAATAAGTAGAATTTTAGAGGTATTTCAAGCATTGTTTGAGTTCTTAAGAGAGTCATTCTGTCCCTTTGCAGGATTACAAGACGAGCTGGGGCATGAGCTCTTTTCAGAGAAGCAGATTTGACTTAGATGTGCAGGCATCTGAGAGGATATAGTGCTGTGAGGAAAGCCACAGCAGGAAGGCTCAGCGAGTGGCCAGGGGCCACTTTGGGTGACTCAGGGTCTATGTGAGAGGCGCTGGAGAGATGACATCACTGTAAAGAATGCATACTGCTCTTGCAGAGGGCTTGGGCTCACTTCCCAGCACCCATGTGAGGCAGCTCATAAGCGCCTATAGTTCCAGCACCAGAGTTCCACCGCCCCCTTCTGACCTTTGAGGGTACCTGCACTCACACGCCCTCTCCCATACATGTAATTAAAGTAAAATAAATACAACTTTAAAGAGTTAATGACCAGGACACATGGGTGATGGTATCACCTGAATTGACCCCAAACGTTCAAGTCATAATCCCAGGGCCTCAAGTGAGGCTAGATGTGGAGGTAATGTTTTAACTGATGTTATGATTCGATCTTCAGGGTGGGTCCTAACCCAATATTGTAGAAAAGGAAGTTTGGGCACAGGCATGCAAAAACACAGAGGAAAGGCTTCGTAACAGCATTGGGACAAGCTGCCAATGACAACTGAGAGCGCCCTCCGAAGAAATGAAACAGCTGACTGCTTGATCTCATGGAGCTGGTATCTCATTTGGGGTTTCTATTGCTGGGGAAAAGGTTAAGTAGGCACGCTATGGCGGTCTGAATGGGAATGGCTCCCAAAGGCTCATATATTAAATACTTGGTTGCCACTTAGTCAAACTGAGAAGTGTTAGACCTTATTGGAGCGGGTGTGGCTTTTTGAGTGGGCGTGGCATTTGGAGGGTAGGCGTGGCCTTTTGGAGTAGGTGTGGTCTTTTGGAGGAGATGCACCTCTGGCAAAGGAATTTAATATTTCAAAAACCCATTTCAGGTTTAGTGTGTTTCTCCCTCTGCCCAGTGCCCGTGGTTTAGGATGTAAAGCTCTCAGCTGTTGCTTCGGCACCATGCCTGTCTGCTCCCCACCATGATGATAAAGACTAACCCTCCAAAACTGTAAGCAGGCCCCCAGTTAAGTGCTTTCCTTTATACAGTTTATAAATGTAGTTCATCACTGAGGGAAGGCAGGCTAGGAACTCAAGCAGGGAAGGAACCTTGAGGCAGGAATTGAAGCCGAGACCGTGGAGAAATGCTGGCTGCTGGCTTGTTCTCCGTGTCTTGCTTAGAATGCGTTCTTTCCTTCCTTCCTTCCTTCCTTCCTTCCTTCCTTCCTTCCTTCCTTCCTTCCTTCCTTCCTTCCTTCCTTCCTTCTTTCTTTCTTTCTCTCTCTCTGTCTTGAGACAGGGTTTCTCTGTGTAGCCCTGGCTGTCCTGGAATTTACTCTGTAGACCAGGCTGGCCTCGAACTCAGAAATCCGCTTGCCTCTGCCTCCCAGAGTGCTGGGATTACAGGCGTGCGCCACCACTGCCCGGCTTGGCCTGCTTTCTTAAACCACTGAGGAGCATTTGCTGAGGCGTGGCACCACCCACAGTGGGCCAGGCCCACTCTACATTCATTATTAAGAAAACGTCCCCACAGCAGGTCCACCTACAGGCCAATCTGATGGAGACATTCTCTGAACTGTGGTTTCCTCTTCTCAGTAACTCTAGCTTGTGTCAAGATGAAAACAAACAAACAAACAACAACAACAACAGATAACCACAACTAGTTAGGACAGCCAGGACCCATACCATGATGAATCTTTTCATCTAGAAGTCCTCATCTGTGGTACTTTTAGGTAGCATTAGAGATGTTCCCTGGGGTCTTGGATTCTACCAAAAGGAGTTTAGGCTAGACCCTGAGCAGGTGGCGCTTTAGGGTGTGGAACAGATTGGTAACAATGTTGCCACAGACTCATTTCAGTAGTATATCAGAGTGGCCCCGTGTCACTTTGCAGCATCCACTGAGTGAATTTACTAACCTTGCTTACTCCCTGCTTATCCTGCAGTGTGTCCCAGAAGCCTCAGCGAATGAGCAAAGGTTTTGGTGTTTTGTTTTTGTGGTGAGAGAGTGTATGTGCAAACATTCATGTTATCTCACACAAGGTTTTCAGTGCTGTTGTCTTTTGAGGATACCACTGTCTCCACTGCAGAGTTTGACTGGCGTATTGTGAAGGAGCCTGCCGTGACCACATTGTTAGTCCCACTGGGTGAGACTATAAGTTCACTACCACACTTTTGAGACAAAATGGAAGCAAGCTTGATTTTACTGGGGTGCACCCAAGAGCTGGCCAGTGGCGACTATCTCTTCAGTTGGATTAAAGAGAGCAGGACCTAGTCCACTTCTTGGGCCTCTTTTAAGGAGTAAAGTCACAATTAGTTTCATATCAGGTTTGCAGAAGAGAGACAATGAGGAAAAAGGAAATATAGAAAAAAACCCTCAAAAAAAATCACCATGTGATTAGAGACAGTTCAGAAGGTTAAGGAGGGTCAGGGTATCCTCAAAAATAGGTCAAGATCATGGCTCCAGGAAACAGACAGGGTTTCTCTGTGTAGCCCTGGCTGTCCTGGAACTCACTCTGTAGACCAGGCTGACCTCGAACTCAGAAATCTGCCTGCCTCTACCTCCCAAGTGCTGGGATTAAAGGTATGTGCCACCACCGCCCCACTTTTTTTTTTTTAAAAGATTTATTTATTATATGTAAGTACATTGTAGCTGTCTTCAGACACACTAGAAGAGGCCATCAGATCTCATTATGGATAGTTGTGAGCCACCATGTGGTTGCTTGGATTTGAACTCAGGACCTGCAGTAGAGCAGTCAGTGCTTTTAACTGCTGAGCCACCTCTCCTGCCTTAGCAGAGGCTTTCTTATCCTAACAGCAAGACATGTGTGAATCTGTCTCAGTGTTTTAGTCAATATTCTATTGCTGTGAAGAGACACCATGACCATGGCAACTCTTACAAAAGAACACATTTAATTGGGACTTGCTTATGGTTTTGGAGGCTTAGTCCATTATTGGCACAGTGGGGAGCATGGTGGCACATCTGCAGATGTGGTACCTGAGAGGTATACACCCAGATCTGAAGGGGACAGGGAGAGAGGGAGAGAGGGAGAGAGAGAGAGAGAGAGAGAGAGAGAGAGAGAGAGAGAGAGAGAGAGAGAGAGAGAGAAAGAGAAAGAGAGAGAGAGAGAGAAGCTGGGCCTGGTGTGAGCCTTTGAAACCCCAAAGCCCACCCCCAGTGACACACTTTTTTTAGCAAGGCCACACCTACTCCATGGAGGCCACACCTCCTAATGCCTGTCAAGTAGTGCCACACCCTAATGACTAAGTACTCAGATATATGACCTATGGGGGTCATTCCTATTCAAACCTCCCTACCCGTTTCTGTGGCTGAGAAGCCTAGAGTCCAGTTACCTGTTATCTCAGCAGCGCTCGTCCGGAAATGTCAGTGGACGTAAGATAGGGCTATCACTCCTCATACGTACATGCATCCACACTGAAATGTTCACGTTGAAATTTGCCTATTGAAAAAAAATTTTTCAGGAAGAAAAGTTCAAGATCCGCAGCATCCACATCACATCACATACTGAGACTTCTGGTGATATGTGAAGTCATAGAACTTGAGTATGATTATTCAAATTGGGGACATTTTTATAGTCTTTTACTTGGTATATTTTACAGTAGGGAATAATTCTAGGTATACCTATTTTTCTTTTATAAGAGGAATTTTTTTTTGATGGAGATAGTCTTCCAAATTTGTTTCCTAGCGTTTGCATCTAACAGTTGAAGCTTTTTCGACAGTGAATTTAATAAATATGGAGGAAGAGATCCTGTGGCTATGCAGTGACTACTGAATTCTTTAATGTGCTTCGGCAGGCTAGGCCTGAGGGGAATTGGTGTGGTCCCACAAGAACAGAAGACCAGCGCCCCCTTGAGGCGAAGCCAAAAGCTGCAGTAGGAACACAGAAAATTCTTTATGCTTAGATAGTAGCATAGATAGATAGTACCAGGTTTTTGAAAGTGCAGTGTCTATTGATTTGAACTCAGAGTCAGTCTCTGAGCACCCACTGTCGGGCGGGATGACTTCACTGTGGGACTTCACTGTTTATTGACCTAGTGTCTGGGTTTAGGAAGAAATGTTCCATGTGTCAATACAGAGAACTGGATTGTTTTGTCCTTGTAGTGCGGAGGAATCAGCTCAGAGCCCCTCACGTGCTGGAATTGTACTCTGCGCCTGAGCGGTTGTCCCATCCTGAGCACTTCTAGTTTTGATATGGTGTGCCGGTGAGAAGGGAAGAGACAGCTAACGGTCTCGAGGTTTCTTTCTCTTTAATCCTACTAGTATTAATGACATTGACTGAGGCCTAAGGAAGACGGTAGGCAGCAGGCCTCAGGGGAGAAACAGCCGTGCAGAAACATCTCACAGCCTTCACATAGTCTCCAGTATTCTGTGGCGTGCTGGGCATCAGGCCCAATAATTTTATTTTTAATGTAATATATGGTGGTTTTCTAAATTTTAAAGACATACTTTATGTATATAGATGTTTTGCCTGCCTGTATGTCTGCGTATCACATACGTGAAGTGTTGGGGTGGCCAGAAGAAGGTGTCGGGTCCCTAGTATCTGGAGTCTGCATGACCATGAGTCATCATGTAGGCGCTGGCCATTGCACCTGGGTCTACATAAGAGCAACACAAGCTCTTAACCTCTGAGCCAATTCTCCAGCCCTAAGTCTTCTAATATTTAAGAATTAAAGAAGACAAGCAGCAACTGGGAACGGTGGCATACCCCTTTAATCCCAGTATTCCTGGCAGGGTCAAGGTCAGGGTCAGGGCCAGTCAAATCTGTGAGTTCTAGGCCAGCCTGATCTATAGTACAAGTTCCAAGGCAGACAAGGCTACACAGAGAAACTCTATCTCCAAATATCAAAATACCTGACCAACCAACCAACGGACAGACTGACCGACCACACACACACATACATACACACACACACACACACACACACACACACACACACAAGCTGCCACACTCTCAGTCTCAACTCAAAGGAAGCAAGACCATGATTGCAGTGTGCTATTCTCTTGGGCTGTGCCAAACTTTCCTTCAAGAGATTCTTCCAGCAAGTCACTACTTTAGGGTCAGTAACTTTAGCATCTTGTTATATATTTTTAGTAGCTGTGGCATTGGAGTGCTTACCCAGCAGGAATGAAGGCCCGAGTCTGATCCCCTGCATAGTGGAAGGCCAGGTGTAGGTGTGGTGGTACCTGTGCCTTTAACAGTAGAACTCTGCAGGTGGAGGCAGGAGGATCAGAAATCCAAGGCCTTCTTCAGCTACATGGTGAGTTTAAGACTGACCTAGGTGTATCATCAAAGGCTTAAGTGTGTGTTTTCATGTATTTAACATGTGGTTAGTCCTGACACATCAGGCATACTGTGAAAAAATTTACTTCCTATAAAGTTCACCCAATTGGTTCATTAAAAGTAGTCTCTACTCCAGTGATATATCAAGAGACTGACCTGACCTGAAGTTATGAATGACCTGTTTCCTAACCTTTATTTCTTACTTTATTAAAAACATCTAAACACAGCTTTCCAACATTCTTACAAGCTGTCTTCTTTGCTCTTGGATTTCCGAATCCTCTGGGTTAGGTGCAGTAAACTCATGATGATGTAATCAACCCTGCTAACAGCTCTGGTTTCTGTTGAACTCTGGACTAGTGGAACAAATACTTGATGCTTCTTCAGCCCAAAGAGGTACTTCTTTATAATTTTTAAAAAAGATTTATTTATTTATTTTATGTATACTCTATACTGTAGCTGTCTTCAGACACACCAGAAGAGGGCGTCAGATCCCATTACAGATGGTTGTGAGCCACCATGTGCTTGCTGGGAATTGAACTCAGGACCTCAGGTAGAGCAGTCAGTGCTCTTAACCTGCTGAGCCATCTCTCCAGCCCCAAAAGAGATGTTTTTATATTAATTATAGGGTTTATTCTCTTATATCCATGAGAGATGTTACAGATAGTACTGGTAAAGGATATCAATTTGTAAATCTATCAAACTTGTAAACGATTTGCTAAGAATTTAAGTGATAATGGTATAATTGCATTACTATATATTATAAAGTAAAATAATGTTTCTTCAACATTTCATTATTGGAGCCATAGTATTTATGTATTTATCATGCATTTATATATTTGAGGCAGGGCCTTGCTATGTGCAGATCACTGTGCAGCCCTCACTGCCCTGGAACTCTTAATTACTTAATTACAGGCTACTTTTAATTAGCCTGTAGACCAGGTTAATTTCAAACTCACAGAAATCCACCTGCCTCCACCTCTTGAATTCTGGGATTAAAATTGTGTGCCACAGAGCCTGACTTGGGCTCACAGTCCATAATGACTCATCAGTTTTACTTAGTCAAGCATGCCTGGAAATAGCGTTATTTCGGGGTGCTGGTCGGCAGTGCACACTGATCATAGGGAGCACAGCACAGGTAGGCTGTGTTAGGTGTTGCATACACTGAGAAGTAAATAATCCCTCCCACAGGTCTCTTGGTAGTAAAAAGCTCTCTGCCTTAACCAGGCGCATAACCTCATTCACAGCTATGAATAAGCCTGGCTATGCTCCAGTAAAACACAGCTTAAGGCTTCCGACATGCGAGTACCATAGCATTCTGAAAAGTGTTTTCGAATTATTTACAATACAGTAATATACAAGGTGGCATGTACCTGTAATTCTAGTACTCAGGAGGCAGAGGCAGGAGGATTCCAGCTTGGAGACTAGCCTGGCCTACACAGTGAAACCTTCTCTCAAAAAACCCAAACCCAAACCATCATTGTCAGCTCACAGTGCATGGTGTCAAGTGAATAGGGAATCGTCTTCTTACTAGCCTTGCTCCTGATTCTCTGACAGGTCAGTTTCTGCCACCTTGATGGCAAGGAAATGGATGAGATTTTACTCAACCCTCCTAAGGTTACAAGTAGCCCCCCTGTCCTAGACCTTAGACACTTCAATTTAAGCACTTCTACCAGTCTCAGAGATATATTATTACTCTTGAATTTGGGAATGGCACGACTGGTTCCGGCCCTTTGTTACATAGATCAAGCTATCTAAAGCCCACAGAAGCAGAGGGACAAATTGTTGCAGTATAGATATGTAGACTAAGAGCAGCAGACACTAGAATGGTGCTCCACTTGCTTGGTGAATGATTTTCACAGAAATGAAAGAAATGCTATCTGAATCTAACTGGAAAAAATATACTATCTCTTATTATAAATAGCCATTTTAAAAAATGCTGGATCTTATTATATCTGATTTGCTGATTAATTCAAAGTGTAGTACACATTTCTTTTTCAAGTATAAATGTATACTTGAAAAAGTATAGTTGAAGATTTTTCTGCTTAAGAAAAAAAATCCGAATTCATCCCAATGCATCCCAGAGTAACTAACTCAAATTCCAGATTCCTTGCAAACGCTCGGTTTTCTCTGCCTAAGTTCCCATTGCCCCTGGGGAGCAGCCTTACTTAGGATCAGAGCGGTTGATGGCCCAAGGCAAGCCTCCAATTCCCAGTACCTAATTTAACTCATTCTCGAAACCCGGCCCAGTTCCGCACAAAGCTCCTCCCACACTCCCGCCCACCTGAGACTCCTCCCACTCTATTCGCGCGCGAAGCACAGTTCCCTCTCGCGGAGCAGCTCCACCCACTCTCCCGCCTGCTGTGGAAGCTCCGTCCAACCTATGGCCCGCCGGAGAAGCTCCACCCACTTCACCCGCCCGCGAAGCTCCGCCCCCTCCTGCCCGAATCCCAAGCCTTCTTCCTTTGCTTCTCCCTCTCCCCGCCCCTACGGATGCCTTTCATTGGCTAAGACGGCTAAACCGCGCGGGGAATCCAGCAGTGCCACATTCTGATTGGCTAAAGTGTAAGCCGGGCCCCTTGTCATTGGTTGATACGAGAAACCAGCAAGAGTGGCTGTGCAGCGGGCGTGCGGCTGCTGCTTTGTTGCCGGAGGGGGCGGCGTTGGAAGTTGCAGGCTTGCGGGACCAGCGTTCCCGGGGAGAGGAGTTGCGCCGCTGTTATCTTTCGTCCAGTAGTCTTCGGCCAGTCCCCGCCAGACAGTAGCCATGAGCGGCGGCGTGTACGGCGGAGGTGAGTGAGCGCAGCGGCGCCTCGGGGCGTGCGGACCGGAACGACCGGCCCGGTCCCTGGTCGCTTCCGTTTCCCTCCGGTCCTCAGCGGGCCCTTCCGGTCTTTGGCCGGTGCTTCCGGTCCCCGGATGGGCCTCTCCTCTACTTCGGACCCAGGGTCCGCGCTCAATCGGTTTCCGACTTGTCCTGTCGCTGTTCCGAGATGGCCTCAAGGAAGGGCTTCGGCGTGTCTTACACTTGGGGCTCTAGAACCGGCTGGACTCTGATGGCAATCACCTGGCACGCCGGGTCCCTCGCTGTACCGGTTCCGCCGCGCGTTAGTCCGGGGCAGCTCGCGGAGGTTCCGGGCCCTCGGGGTGGGCACTGGGTGCGAGTTGTGCCCGGTCCTGCAGCAGCTGCTGCAGACTGGACATCGTTCTAGGTGTGTTCGGTCCCTAGATGAGTGGAGCTCTGAGGTACAGACTGCTGTTCCCCTGTCCAGCTGGGCAGGAACCTTATATAGATTGGCGATAACGAAATCAAGGCTTTTAAGCATTGTTTTGTTTTTTTGTTTGTTTTGTTTTGCTTTTGATTAAGAGTAGCTAACTAGTTAGAGACTCTTCTCTGGGGTGGATGTTGACAGGAGATGGTGCTGCTGTCCTGCTCGTTAACGAAGAAGAAAATATTGGGAAGAGTTAAACAGCTCAAAGTTTAAAGACTTTCTTTGTAAATTGGGAGGAAATAGCTTCTGGGATGATGCAGAGGCGTTCTTTTGTCTGCAGTGTACCGGTAACACGCACCTATAATGAGTTAAGAGTATCCTCACACTAACAAACTTATATCTGGATTGGGTCAGTAGATCTGTGCCCTCTGGAGTTTTAACTTCTGTGTAGGGTTTTGTAAGAATGAACTGTCGCAGTTTGTCTAGGAGCTGTAGTCTTTTCCCTGGCAAGAAGTGTGACAGTAATAATTAGAGTTAGCTAATATTTATCGTGCTTATTACTCTAAGTGCATTTACACATTAAAACATTGAAGACATTTAGTCATTGTATCCTGTGAGGTAAATATTTAAATACATTTTACAGATTAAACTGGGACAGAGAAGTTAGTAAATTACCCATCTCACATAGTTTATTGGTCACTTTTCAGTTGCTGCGGTTAAAAAAAACCAAAAACACCTTCTAGAAGGAAGAGTTTACTTTAATTCCAGAGGGATGAGAGTGCAGTGTGAGGGAGGCATGGTTTCAGGAGCAGGAGTCTGGGCTCACATATCCAACCTCAAGCATGAAGCAGAGAGCAAACCGGAAATGGTGGGAGCTTAAACTCAAAGCCTGACCCCAGTGACAGCATTCCTGCATCAAGGCCTGCATCTTCTAAACCCCCACAACCAGCACCACCAATTGGGGCCCAGGTGTTTAAATATCAGAGTCTATAGGAGACATTTTCATTTAAACAGTTGCATATGCATCTCCTTTTAAGATACGAATTTTTCCAAACCGATATGTCTAAATAGCTCTGTGATTCTCTTTGGGTTCCTCTTTGTAGCTAGCACTGAACTGCATAGATTGGGCATAGATTAGCTTTAACTAGAGAAATAGAAGAACTTGTCTTAAGGCCTTTGCAGTCTAGAAATGTAGGTAAGTAGGATTAGTGTTTTAAATTTTGAGGGGGTACCCCATGGACAAACCAGCACTGAGAAATCAAAGTTCATTATCCTAGGAGGCTTGCTGTTTGGGGTGAAGAACTTGGAAAGTAAAAATGGAGGCTATTCTCTGGATTGGACTGAGAAAGATTGCCAGCTTTTTCTCTCACCACTAAACTGTCTCCTCACGACTGGGGGTTGTAACTTAAATGATATCTTTATTAGATGCTTTTGACTTGGCCTGTGTATTACACTCTGATTTCCATGCTCTCCAGTTTTCATATTTTGCTGAGTTTCTTCATTTCATGAAACAAAACATAATTTCCCATAATTGATGAAATGGTACTCTGATGTATTGGGTGGTTTTTTTTTTTTTTTTTTTTTTTTTTTTTGTATTTTGTTTTGTTTAGTGTCACCAGATTCTCTTGCTGTCATTTGTACCCTACCTGTGCCTGTAGAGATGACCTCTGGGCTTTCTCAGCCTCTGGTTTGAGCTTTGAACTTTGATTAGGTGTTGGTAGGGTACTGTACTTCTAGCCTGTGCTTTTTGTTAAAAGCGGGTGCTCCCCAGCCAAGTTAATAGTGTCCCAATTTGGATGTTGGATTGTAGAGCCTTCCTGGAGGTTGGCGTCTGAGCCTGGTCCTCCCTCCCTGGAGAGGCAGCTGGAGCTCTCCGCATCATTCCGCTGTCACCAACAACTATCCCCACAGACAGCGTTCTAGGTTCTGGTACCAGTTTCTTCTTGTTTCCTCCGTTTAAGGATTATGAGGGTTTCCCTCTGTTCCTCCTTCTGTGCCTGGACCATAGATGTTTCTAACTAGTCCCTTCTACCACCTGATGACTCTGCTACCTGATGTCAGTGTACCGTGTTTTTCCTGCTTAAACCTCCACTGATAAAGCAGTGTATGACTCGCCATATTTTAATTAAATAAATCTTGAAGTTGTATTTAATACTGGGTTCAAGCCAGACATGGTGGTGCATACTTTTAATCCACTTGAGAGTCAGAGACAGGAACTTTTTGAGTTCTGCGACAAGCAAGATCACATAGAGAGACCCTGTCTCAAAACAACAATGGTAAAATCTAGCTAATGATGTGTGGATATAATGGATTTTTACAAAGTTTTAAGTACTCTCATTTTATATACATGAAATATGTCCTTTGTTGAGACGAGAGTCTCTCTATGTAGCCCTGGCTGCCCCAGAATTAGTTCTGTAGACCAGGCTGGCCTGGAGCTCAGAGACCTGTCTGGCTCTGCCTCCATTTACTGGGATTAAAGCATATGCGATTCTCTTTTACTTTTAATTCTCTTTTAATCTCCTCAGATGAAGTTGGCGCTCTCGTTTTTGACATTGGCTCGTACACAGTGAGGGCTGGCTATGCTGGGGAGGACTGCCCTAAGGTAAGAACAGTGATACTAATTACATGGGTTGGCAAGACTCATCTGTGCAAAATTAAATTCAAGCAGCAACTGAAAGCAACAATGACAGTAGACCTGTCCTAATGAGAGCGTGGTCCTCCCACCATGTGCTGATGTCCCAGGTCGATTTCCCCACGGCTATCGGTGTGGTGCTGGAGAGAGACGACGGAAGCACGATGATGGAGATCGATGGCGACAAAGGCAAGCAGGGCGGGCCGACCTACTACATAGACACCAATGCCCTCCGCGTGCCCAGGGAGAACATGGAGGCCATCTCACCGCTCAAGAACGGCATGGGTATGAATTGGCTGTAAACAACAATGTCTCACAAGATGAGCAGCAAGTGTCTGTCTGTTTTAACTCCATAAAGTAATATTTTGGATTATGAAAATACAAAAATGTATAAGAAGTGTTCCTTTCCCTTAAACTCAATCCGGAGAGTTTGGTGTGTGCACAAAAACCTGCTAGACACCTGATTAAGAGCTCTGTGGATGTGGTCAGGAAGCAGTGGGCTCAGAGAGTTTGTAAAGGATGTAGCTGCTGAGCCTTGCTTGACATGGATAGGAATTCAGCTGCCCGCAAGGCCAAGAAAAGCAGAAACACACCAGCTTGTGTGACGAGATGGGAGCTGTGAGGGAAATATCTTTGAAATGCCTTACAGATATGGCTGCAGCATTGTGAGTGTTAGGCCACTTGCAGGAAAAGTAGGCAGGGAATGCTGTCTTTCTTTGGAGCACGCTGGAATGGTCCCTGGAAGCTGGCCTATGGAAACTATGTAAGGCACCGTGCGTTCGGTCACCTTTGCCACTCTGACAGTATGTAGAATCTGCCGGAGGGATGTACTGGAGACAGGACGGTAATAGAAGAGGAAGTTTCCGATGGCCACCGCTGAGAGCAGAGGTCCTGAAGGTGCTTTGAGTTTCCAGGTGGCAGAAGGCACTAGAAGATGGAGGAGGCAGAAAGGAGAGGAGAGTAAGGTTTCCGAGAGTTTTGGTTGAGGTGATGAACCAATGGTGATATTAAAAGGGAAGGCAGGCAGAAATGTTATTGTCTCTGGATAAAACTCTGAGGTAAGCTACTCATAGGAGGACTCATGCGACCACACTGAAAAGACACATGAGGACAGCATCCAAGGAAAGGGGAAAGGGGATGAAATCCAGAGGAGACCCAAGTCTTCTCACTGTGGGTGGCACAGTGTGCTCCCGCCTCAGCCGCAGTGTAACAGCGCATGTATTGTCTACCTAGGAGCTCAGCAGAGACTCTAAGGCTTTGGGGGCCGGTCACATAGGTCCACCTCTGCCTACCATATGTCAAAGGTGTGGAAACACAGGGGGGAGCAGTAACCAGCATAAGCCACTTTTCACGAACAGGTTGGACACAGTAGCCTCCTCTTAGCATACTGGGTAGGTTTCGTATCAGTGCAGGGAATTATAGACCAGTTGAGTGCCTAGACTCCAGGGCAAGGGCAGGGTTACTGTGCTCTCCCGTACGGCAAGTGAGTGTGGCCTGACTTCAGAGTGCATGGCACGTCGCTAATGACCTCGTAAGCAGGTCAGCTAAAAGTCACGGGGAAACACTGAAGGTGTGGAATTGACTGTGTGACCCAGAGAGGGTGTGGAACTTGTTGGAAGTTAAGAATGGGCTTTCTGTGGGAAACTTGCTCAGTATTTAACCAGTTGAGATGCGTGCTCAGGAAGGAGAGTGAGAGCCTTAAATTAGGGGTGGGGAAAATTCAAGAGAAAATAAGACTCAGAGAGTCAAGTTGTGGCCAGTATTCTCAGAGGTGGGTTGAGATTTCCCCAAGGGAGGCATAGGTCCCAGCTAATGCTGAAGTCCACAGACTTAAAGAAAAATCCTGTGGGTCTGTGGAGAAAATATTTGTAAACCATTGCAATCAATAATGCCAAGTAATCTCAAAAGGTCACATTTAATTGATAATACTAGTCATCCAATGGAACTGTCACCAGTTAAGCAGTGACTCATGAGCAGATGGAGGGGATGCCAGTTTTTGTTTCGGTTTTTTGCGACAAGGCCCAGCTCTGCAGTCCTGGCTGGCCTTGAGCTCACGGAGACCTGCCTGTCCCTGCCTCCCTAGTGCTGTGTGCTGGGAGTAAGGGTGTACAATGCCGTGTCTAGCTACTCTGGACTTTACATGCCTTTAAATCCTTACTTTTCTAACAGATAGTATATTTTTTGCTTTTTGTTTTCTTCCTAGCTCCAGATATAATTGTGTCTACCCTATGAGCTGCTTTCTGGTGTCCTTTCTCTTTCTTTCTTTCTTTCTTTCTTTTGGGTTTTTTTTTTTTTTAATTTTAATTTTAATTTTTTTTATTTTTATTTTTATTTTTTTGTTTTTGTTTTTGTTTTTTTTTTTTTCAAGACAGGGTTTCTCTGTATAGCCCCGGCTGTCCTGGAACTCATTCTGTAGATCAGGCTGGCCTCGAACTCAGAAATCTGCCTGCCTCTGCCTCCCAAGTGCTGGGATTACAGGTGTGCACTACCACCGCCCAGCCCTCTTTCCCTTTCTAATCACCCAAATGACCTCTAGTGAGATTTAGGTGTCTTTTTACCCCATTTATATTTGGGGCAGATCTGAGAGGCCCACCTGTAAGAACCAAAAGGAGATTCTATATGCAGAAAACAAGACATGTGTTTTGTAAAGTGCTATGTTACAAAGTAGATTCTGTATGTTGAAATATTAATTGTAAATCATAGAAATTGTCTTTTTGTCTTAGACGATGCTTGTTCGTTCATTCATTCATTCATCCATTAGCTAAGCTGTGTTTCAGGCTCTGACTCTTTTGTTCTAGTTGAAGACTGGGATAGCTTCCAGGCCATTTTGGATCATACATACAAGATGCATGTCAAATCCGAGGCCAGCCTGCATCCTGTGCTCATGTCGGAGGCACCGGTGAGGCCGCTTTCTCTTCTAGCTTCTCTAGTATATGTTCTTTTTCTTCTTTTACTCTCCACTCATTTGAAGATTTTCTTTTTAGAAAAACTACATTTATTAATTTATAGTGTGTGCATACACACACACACACAGGTGCTCAGGTGTCAGGCACACATGCAGAGGTCATACAACAGTGTGAGGGTGTCTCCACCACGTGCATCCCAGGGCACTAACTGTCGTTGTCAGGAGTGGGGACGAAGCAGGCTTTACTGCTGAGTCACCTTGCTGGCCCTCTGTTTTCTTTTATACACTCATCAAAATTTACATTTTGAGTTTGGAAATTTGGGGAAAGATTAATTTTGGTTATGGTTATAACATTGCAGCAAATGAAATAATTGGCTTTGTTTGTGAGTACCAGTTACAAGTGGGGTGATTGGCTGTTTTAAAATTCATATTTTGGATTTTGGTTACCAGATTTAATATTTAAGAATACTTTTGTTTTTAGAATTTTCATTTTCTTTTGATTTGGAAAGTCTTTATTTCTAGAACTCATATCAGCTAACAGTTTTACCTGTTGAATAATAGAGATTAATTCATGCTTTTTTGTGGGGGGAGTTGGATTTGGTTTTTTCCGAGACAAGGTTTCTCTGTGTAGCCCTGGCTGTCCTGGAACTCACTCTGTAGACCAGGCTGGCCTTGAACTCAGAAATCCGCCTGCCTCTGCCTCCCAAGTGCTGGGATTAAAGGTGTGTGTCACCACCGCCAGGCTAATTTATGCTTTTTTAAAGAAAGGAACTTAACTTACTTTCTTTCCTTTCCTTTCCTCTTTCCTCCTTTCCTCCCTTTCCCCCCTATCCCCCCTTTTCCCCCTTTCCCCCCTTTTCTCCTTTTTCCCCTTTCCTCCCTTTTTCCCCTTTCCCCTTACTTTTCCAATATGGCTCTGTAATGTGGTATGAAGTGAGTCAGTGCTTTAATTTCTCTTCAGTGGATAACCGTGTCCTCCCCTCCCCAGTGGAACACCAGGGCGAAGAGAGAGAAGCTGACGGAGCTGATGTTTGAGCACTACGGCATCCCTGCGTTCTTCCTCTGCAAAACTGCCGTTCTGACGGCGTATCCTTAAAGTATAGCAGCTTTTCTCCGTGTGCGTAAGGCATTAGCGGAAGAAGTATTTTCTAGCTCTTTACCTATCTTGGAGTATTTTTTAAAGCATTTTCCCCCCTGGTTTTGGTGTGTAATCATTGTACGCAGTGTTTGGTTTCATAAAGATAATCTTCAAGTATATCACTTCTCCTTCAAGAAGTATATCAATATCTCCTTCAAGTGGGTGGTCATATTCACGCCCTTCCTCTGCTAGGATTCACCTGCCCCTCCTCATATACTCTCCCCTCTTTCTTGTCTCCCACTCTGCCTTCCAGGTTTGTGGTGGGGACTGGGCTTGGGGGTGGTACACATGTGCAAATGCCTGTGTTTTTAATGTAGCTGAGGGATTCTTGGATTTGCAGATGACACTGCATGTAGTTTGTTTCCCTGGCTCACTCATCTGATCTGCAGTTTCCGAGTAGGCGGCAGTATTCCATCCCTTCTGGCTAAGCAGAATGGCAGCCTGCGAGTACTTCACATTCTCTCCAGGTGTGGATGACCCCTGCCTGGGCTGACTTTACACACAGTGCTGTGATGATGGGACGTGCAGGCATCGCTGGGCTGTGTTGACGTCCTTCTTTTGGCATAGATTTAGTAGGTCTGACTGGATCCTGAGTAGTAACTTTAATTTTTTGAGGATCCTCTTTACTGATTTCATAGTAGCTGGACTGACTTCCATTACCACCAGCAGTGAGGTCTCCTTTCTCACCGGCTTCTGTTAATCTGTTCTTTTGTGGTTGCGGACAGCCAATCTGATTAGGGTGAGATGAAATCTCATTGTGGTTTTGATTAGTATTTTCATGATAGCTTTAAAGGTGTTGAGCCTTTTCTCATGTTTGATGAGAGCCATCTTTTAAGAGCTATGTATTCATTTCATTGGGCTATATTATTGATTAGGTTACTATACATTCTGGTCAACTTTTCTGACTTAGGTAAGTATCCTAGATAGTAATCCTTTGTCCGATGTGTAGCTAGCAGATTCTTGCGTTTCTGTAGGCCACTGGCACTTGCAAAATCTTTGTAAAGTCATTCTGTGTTGAGTCAGCATGGGTCTCTGTGGTCCTTCTCTGCCCTATTTTGGGACTCTGTTGACTGTAGTTGTGAGCCCACCATGTTCTGGTGTTTTGTATTTCCTGCTTTATCTACATTCTTTCTTTGCTTTTTGCAGATAAACTGACTTCGGGTTTTTTTTTTGTTTTTTTTCAAGACAGGGTTTCTCTGTGTAGCTCTGGCTGTCCTGGAACTCACTCTGTAGACCAGGCTGGCCTCGAACTCAGAAATCCTGAGTTCCTGCCTCTGCCTCCCACGTGCTGGGATTAAAACCACTGCCTGACTTGACCTCTGTTTTTCTAAACAAGAACCCTTCAGTGCAGAGATGGCTCGGCGTGTATCTTCTACTTTTAAGGAACGTTAGTGGCAACTTTGTTGTGATCTTCTCCCCACCTATTTCTCTGTACTTTACCTCTTCTGGAATGTTAGTGTGTCCCAGGCTTGGGACAGCATAAATGCTCAGCAAGTAGTTGAGCCACCAGTGAAAAGCCCGGCTCATGAGCCTGCATGCAGGCCTGTTGCATGCTGCTGAGGGGCAGGGGACCTGCTCTTTGACCAGCTGCTGAGTCCACCTGTAGTTGCTGGTCAGCATGATGGGGTGTGGGACTGCCACCTAGCTGCCTCACCTGCAGTGCTCCTCCAGAACTCTCCACCGAGGTGTCACAATCTCTCGATGTCTTTGTCTCGTTTTTGTACATGTTGTTAAACATGTCTCAGTTTACTGTAAGCCTTCTTGATCACTTGTAGAGGTTTTCAGTATGTTCATTCAAACAGCTTAATTAAAGAAGGAACCATTCTGGAGTCCTGCCTGTGTAAGTCTTTTTCAAGACAGTAATTATTTACACTACCTTTTATCCCCCAGACCTGCTTTTACAGGTTTAACATGATAACATGTTTAATAAACTGGCTTAAACATTACGAGAGCCAGCCTTTCATAATCAGTGCTATCCTAGGAGCTTTGGTACTTTATTTTCCTTAATGCTTTAAACTAGATTTGCTAATGGTCGCTCTACTGGGCTGATTTTGGACAGTGGAGCCACCCACACTACAGCGATTCCAGTCCACGATGGCTATGTCCTTCAACAAGGTAACTGCTTAAGGAGGGCACAAGGGCACTTCCCAGTCTTGACATAGATGGTGAAGACAGACCAGGAACTCTATTGGAGCACATCCATTTCCCGAGTAATATGTTTTAAACGCATGGCTTTCCTCTTTGGAATGATAGTTCACTTAATCTACTAAAAGAAACCTATTCCAGTGTAAATACATTCACAGCTCCAAGGAATTGAGACTTTGGGCTCCTTCAGCCTTGTTTGATTTGGTTCTCAGGCATTGTGAAATCCCCTCTTGCTGGAGACTTCATTACCATGCAGTGCAGAGAACTCTTCCAGGAAATGAACATAGAACTCATTCCTCCTTATATGATTGCATCAAAAGTAAGCAGCATGTGAGGTTCCTTAGTGAGACCTGCCCTGCCTCCTCTCCTGGGTGGGGAAGTCTCTCAGTGTGTGCTCTTGTGTTCTCAGGAGGCTGTTCGAGAAGGCTCTCCAGCCAACTGGAAAAGAAAAGAGAAACTGCCCCAGGTTACAAGGTCTTGGCACAATTACATGTGCAATGTAAGTAACCCTTACTGTCTTTATAAAGTGTTGAGTCCAAGGATTTTTTTTTTTTTAAACAACACAGAGATTTATTACCCTGGAGGGACAAGTGGGCTGCCTCTGGATTGGGCAGAGACAGCCATGTTATGGTTTTTTAACTATCTGACAAAACGAATAGCTTAGGGGAGCGCTTTCTGTATTAGTGAAACAGTCCCTACAAACAAACTGCTACATAGCAGTGTGGAGACATGAACCGGTTTGGCTTTACGGTAGAAGCAGGCATGCTGTTTTATACTGTGGTTGAGAAAATGGTTTCAGTTTGTGTAGTACTTAGTATAGCTTAGGTGTGATTCCTTCCCTAGCATTTATCAGACATGAAAAAGTGTGTGTGCTCCAGCAGTGGGCCAGTGAGACTGCTGGAGATCTGTCTGCGTGCGTAGTCCTATGTAGGTCAGAGATCGGTATATTGCCATCTCATAGATACATACGAATTTCTAATAGTTAAAGGGTATGAAAACTAGTGTTGACTTAGTGTATTCTGAGAGTATGTTGTACCCAAAGTTGTGTGCATTAGAATGTGGAAAATTCTTGGAATTTCCCATATCAGCCTGCAGGCCATGCTCATTTCACAGCAGTCACTAGGAATTTCTATGGGCTATGATGTGTCTGCATGCCATAGTCAGGTGATAAAATCTCTTTTAAAATCAAGTCACTGGGTGGTGGTGGCACACTCCAGCACTTGGGAGGAGATGCAGTTGGATGTCTGAGTTGGAAGCCAGCCTAGACTACAGCATGAGTTCAGTGATAGCCAGGGACACACAGAGAAACCCTGTATCAAAAAACCAAAGACAGACAGACAATAAATCAGGTTACTTTTAAGGAAACGAATGATGTTCTGAAACTGGTTTAGTTTGGTGGGGCAGTGGTGCAGGTTTCTGGTTGTTTTTAATCTTTTGTTATTGTCCCATAAGTAGTGTAATTGAAATAACTTGTGTAATTATAGTTGTAGAAATGAATTTAATTTATGCTATAAATTGTAAATTCCCACTTAACTGTAGAGTTATCCTCTTCAAATGACTGAACCCTGAGAAAGGGGTCTGATGCCAGTCTATAGTTTATCACATACAGTGCACTTTACAAAAGCAGATTTCAACTGATTGCTAACTTCTCTCTGTCCACAGTGCGTCATCCAAGATTTTCAAGCTTCTGTTCTTCAGGTGTCAGACTCTACCTATGATGAACAGTATGTTTTCTGTCTAACTGTGTATTGTACTTTGGGAATAAGGGCTTTTGTTTGTTTAAATATTAAAATGTTGTAGAATATGTTAGCTTGGAAACAAAGTATATTCTGAATACTGCGCTTAGGAATTTGTGCTCTAATTTCTCAGAGATTGGTAGCTCCTTATAAGTGGATAATAATTTTGAGCAGGGTGGTTTTGCGTTCTGTGAAATACTGTTTACATTTGTAGAGTGGCTGCACAGATGCCAACTGTTCACTACGAATTCCCCAATGGTTACAACTGTGATTTTGGTGCAGAGCGGCTGAAAATTCCTGAAGGATTATTTGACCCTTCCAATGTAAAGGTGCGAAAGCTAATGTCAGAACTGGTGTGGCTTTTCCTGTGTAGAGAATTTATGAGATTACAAATCCTACATAAGACTCAGTTTGCCAATGGGTGCCTTCCATGTGAACACCTACCTTCTTGTTCTAGGGGCTGTCTGGGAACACGATGCTGGGAGTCAGTCACGTGGTCACAACGAGTGTTGGAATGTGTGACATTGACATCAGACCAGTAAGTGCCAGTCCCTACTTGTTATTGTCTCTTAGAGCAATGAAATGCCCCAAATTTGGTTTGCAACTTTGGCCACTGGCTTTCAGGGCAGTTTATAACCACGAGGAAAGAGCTGGACACGCTGATAAGACCAGTCCGCTTGGCTCCTGACTTGCACTAACTCTTCCGTGAGTGTGGCTGTGGCCGCTGGACTGGACACAGCAGAGTCTTAGAACATTTTACCCTCACAAAATTTCTTTGGTCATTACTACTCCAGATTTCCTAAAATGTAGAAAACCTAGATACATAGAAATTGGTGATTTTTCTTGACTTTTACTTGTAGTTTTCAGGAAAGTGTGGTTTAAGTGTGCAACTTTTACATGATCAGATCAGATGACTTTAATATTTGTTCTGCTATGTCAAGTTTTTAAACTGTTGATATTATATCGAATTGATTATATAATATACTCATCTATATTATAATTTATTAAGCTATAGATTTATTTCATAATCCACATACTATCTTGGTTTTCAAGTTAATTTGCTTAAAGTATGATGTGAATCGATGTGAGTGTATAAACACAAAAGGCTGTTGGGGACCACAAAAATAATTTCTTTTAAGTGACTTAGCAGCCTACACCACTTCTAGGATAGTTGAAGTAATAGTTTAGAATTGTGTGTGTGTGTGTGTTTTGTATATGGAGGGACAGTTCTGTGGGGTTGAGTGTCGTTATACTGTCACATGGATTCCTGGGAGCAGACTCATGTCCCTATGGGGCCCACTGAGCAAATTTTCTGCTCTAAGTGTTGATGGTTTTTGTGCAAGGTCACTTAAGGATTAAATAAATACATTTGCAAGAGTGGAACTTTCTATTGAGATCATTTTCTATTACTTAATGTTGTTAGCAGATGGGACCCAATTTTTGCATTTTCTGTTTCAAAATTTAGATGATTTAGATACTTGAAGAAGATTTTAAAACTAAGAACACAGCTAGTTAAAAAGGCAGGCTGACATTTACGTTTTGATAAATACATGCAAAGTAGAAGTAAATACATTCCTTACGAGTATGAAGTTGTTTTTATTTGGGAGGTTCAGCCTGTGTTCTAAAGAAGTTGCAGCATTCCTATAAAAGGGAAAGCATTTTAGCTAGGAGTGTTTCCAAAGAATACCATCATCTGTCATGATCATAAAACAATTTTGTCTAATTTAAAATACCATGACTTTCAGATGAACAAATTCTAAAATGTACTTCTGATATTAGTAGCTGTGTGCTAATAAGACTTATGAGTTTAAGAATAATTGTTTTATGTTAGTGGCTCTGGGCTGGCAAGATGGCTCAGTGCATAAAGGTGGTTGCCACCAATGTCTGATTCTCAGAATCTACATGCTGGAAAAAGAATCAACTCCCAAAGTGTCTTCTAATTTCCACATATAAGCTGTGGCATGCTTACATACACACAAAATAAATACATGGAAAAACAATGGAGTTGGTAGCTGGATCCAATTCCTAGCACCTGGCAATACTGTAGGATTGTTGGAAACATCTGGAAATGATTTTGTTTTTCTCCTAGGGTCTCTACGGCAGTGTGATTGTAGCAGGAGGAAACACGCTAATACAGAGTTTCACTGACAGGTTAAATAGAGAGCTTTCTCAGAAAACTCCACCAGTAAGTTTCTGTTCTCTGTGTTATTTAGTTGTGTCCATTCTCACTGAGTGGAATTTAATGGATAATTGTCTATCTTTACAATATGAGTAATATCTAGTAATAATCTACTTGTCCTACATAACACTATTGGTTCCTCCTCTCTTACTTGAATCTCTTTTAAATGTTTGTGTGTGCTGTGTACATTAACCCATGTATGTCTCTCTGGAGGCCAGAGGTCAAATTAGGTGTCTTCTATCTCTCCACATTAATTTACATACACACATTCACAATAAGTGCATACACATGAACACACATATACACTCACAGGGCATATGATGCTAATTTTCAAAGGAGAGGAGAATCTGGAGGGGTAATTTACATGGTGTATTAATACAAGGTATAATATGCTTAAAGGGTGTTAAGTGTTTCTGTAGAAACTGTTTTGACTGCTGATGTTACACAGTTAGAAGTGCTATTTGGGTGTTAATACACTTCAGTGATTGACATCTGCCTTCAGTATACTGCACAGTTGGAGATGGTAATCTAGGGCAGTGGTTCTCAACCTTCCTAATGCTGTGACCCTTTAATACAGTTCCTCATGTTGTGTCCACCACATTATTCTCATTGCTAATTCATAACTATAATTTTGCTGTTATGAATCATAATGTAAACACCTGATAAGAAGGATATCTAAATGTGACCTCTGAAAGTGTCATTCAACCCCCAGAGGAGTCAAGGAGGTTAGAACCACTGGTGTAGGAGAGCGTGCAGTAGAAGTTCTGACCATTGGATTTCATAGAAAGCCGACAAATACAACTACAGGCAGATGAGTGGTCCAGGGTTTGTTGAAGCGTGAATTAGGGGCTGGTTTTATGCAGCCTTCTCTGCATGAATATTCCCTGCGTGAACTATTCTTGCAGAGGACCTGAGTTCCCAGAACCCACATTGGGCTCCAGGCCTCTCTGGCCTCTTCAGGCACCTGTACTCATGTGCACATATGCTCACACAGGTGTATACGTACACATAATTAGAATAATTAAATAAGCTTTCCCCCACCCCCAAGAGCAATTTAGAAAGTTTGTCCTTTAAGGAGTAATTAAACTGAAGAAAACGGTCAGGAGAAAGGTTCCATTCTAGAACAGACACTCATCCTAGCCCGCTGGGACTGGGCCCTGTGTCACCACACAAGATAATGCACTGTGAAGATAGTCCATATTTGTGTTGGATAGAGTGCCTGTTTAGACACCTTGAAAATGATTCGTAAGAGAGGCAGATTCGTAAGGAGGAAAGGAAAAGACCCTAAATACAGGAAGTGAGACGATAGAGTATTGAGCCCGGCCAGGTGGTATAAGCCTGTTATCCCAGCTGCTGGGAGGCTTAGGCAGGAAGATCCCAGGTTCAAGGCCAGCCTGGGCAATATACCAAGTTCAGAACAGAGGCACTAAGGTTTTAGGTTTTTGAGATAGGGCAGGTGGTGTTGTCTCATTGTAGACCAGGCTGGTTTACTCAGTATTCTGTCTCTTCAGCCTGGGTGCAGGCAAGGGTTGCAGACATGAGCAACCCTGCTAAGCAGAAGTACGAATTTGGATGGCAGACGGTATGAATCCAAAGTCACTTGTGGTCTGGCATTTAGATTGGGAAGAGTTGCGATAGTGCAACCTCTCTGGGTAGGGTGGTGGGCAGAGACTTTGAAAATGGATGGAGCGCCTGGGGTGGTGCCTTTGGAGTATGCGCATGAATTGTCAGAGCTGCACTTTACTGTACAGGTTCTAACGTGTCTGGCTTTGTTGCTTTGTTAGTTTATGTTTAACAGTAAGAAATTACGTACACATATATCAATACTGTCTTATATGTCTAAATGAGATCACAAAGTATCAGTGTTAGTGATTAAAAGAACATCATAAAACATGTTTAATAGAGCTGTTAAAGGGAAGGAGACTCCAAGCTCTGTGTAGTGTCTTTAGTGCTGCAGAAATGAAAACTCAGGGGAGTGTCACGCTGAGGATATTGAACAAGTTTCCTGGCAGCGGACGTTAGGCATGGGTTTCAGTGTCTTCAGTGTAGTGTCTCCTGCCGGGTGTGGTGCTCCATGCTTGTGTTTGCCCAGTTCTCTGACTCACATACAGTTCATTTTCTTACCTTATTCAGTGAGACCTTTCCTGAAAAGTAGCCTAACCTATGCCAACTATTAGCTTAGCTATTTGACACCATGTGAAATGAATTTGTTTTTTCTATGTGTGTACATGTGTTTGTGTGCGTGCGTTCGTGCGTGTACGTGGGGGGGGTGAGGAGACACACACACACACACACACACACACACACACACACACACACACGGTGAGTGGGTATGAGGTATGAATGCTGTTGTAGCCCCCATCTGACCTCAACCTCACTATGTAGACCATAGTGGCCTGGAACTAAGCGATCTGCCGCCCTCTGTGTCCCAAGTGCTAGATTAAGTGTGTGCTCCACGGTGGCTCTAGAGGATTTTCAGAACTGAATTCCCAGGTTGGCTGTTGTGCCTATCCCAATATCCTGCTTCGTCTGTTGTAGAGCATGCGGTTGAAACTGATTGCAAACAACACGACGGTGGAACGGAGGTTCAGCTCCTGGATTGGTGGCTCTATCCTAGCATCTTTGGTTAGTAGACAAGATTCCCCTGACCTATATAGACGCCATGGTTTGAGAAAGGGACTGTTGAGAATGGGATTGTGTGCAGCAGCTTATAAAGAGTGTTTTGTCATCTGACAGTGCACCATATTTTTCTCTGAATAATTATTTATTACATCTTTTCTGGTTCTTTTTGTTGTTGCGTTTAATATTTATTCTGTACTGATAGAACTGTCTTGATACTACAAGTAACTTCCCAGTTTATATACTTCCCCCTAGAACAGTCCTCTGGGTTTTCTGGTGATTGTTTATTACAGTTTTGAGTTATATAAACTTTGAGTACAAGCAGAAATTTTCTTAACTTAAAAACAAGGTTCTTATTTGGCTTAAATATAGCACTGAAAATACTATTTAGTAAAAATATTAAGAATGATTTCAGTGCTTCACTGATCTTTGCATTTAAAACTGACAGGTGAGTGGGACATAGTAGGAATATCTACTTAAAACCACTTACATATAAAAATGACTCCCCAACCCTACTCCCCACTCCAGCAACCTCAGGCTGGCCCCCAACATGGAGTTGAATTGCCTTGGCCTCGAGCGCTGGGATGACACGCACGCACCACTGCGTTTTGCGCTGTTGGATCCATCAGTGAACATCTTGGGCCTCCGCTTGTCATGTCTTGGCCCTGGGCAGGCTTCGGTGTGCTGCTGAGTCATTTCTTCTTGAGTTCAGTTGTTTCCTGACCCCTGGTGAGGCTGTCAGGAGCTGGGTGTGTAACCAGGGCCAGTGACACCACTGTGCCTTAGTCTGCCTTGAGTTTGGAGTGTCTGAGATGTCGGGCATTCCATTTCCCTCAGAGGACCTGAAGTAACTGGCATGTGCCCAGTAAGAGGGTCCACTACTGTCCTTAGGACCCTTCCTCGTGCCTTTGCCAGCGCTTTCTAATTTCTTTTTCATGTAACAGGTATAGAGGGCTTGGTGTTCTCAGACCTGAAAGGCCGGGCTCAACAGTGCCCGGCCTGTCTCAGGAAGGCAGAAGGAATAGGGGACCGTACTGTTCTCAAGGAGGGGGGTTAATAGTTTAGCAGTTAAGGACATTTGTGTGTAAAAAGCACCCCTTTCTATTGAAAAGCGAGGCATAATTAGGCAGTGTTTCTTTCTGTTTTACAGGGCACTTTCCAACAGATGTGGATTTCCAAACAGGAATATGAAGAAGGAGGGAAGCAGTGTGTAGAAAGAAAATGCCCCTGAGGGCTCCGCCCTGCCTCCCGTCCCCTCACGTCGGTAGCTTTAGTACACTCAGGAAAAGAAGACCATCTTTTGTAGAATGTTTATACATGTTTGCATATTTCAATTTCCACTTAAATTTTTAAGGCTTTAACTGGCTCTATAAATTAAATGAGTTTGTGCTTTCCTTGAAATGCACTTATTCTTATTACAGGCATTTTATAATTTTGTATGAATGTCTATTTTCTCTAAATATTTTGCTTTCAGTAAGTACTTTCCAGCTCTCCTGTGGGTTGGTGGAGTTACTCTTTATTGACTAGTAAAAGTTACTGCCTATGCTTTTTACCTTAGGCTTACAAAACTAAATAAAAATCACTACTGTCCAACAAGGGTTTTGGATTTGTCTGTTGTGACTTGCTGCTGTCAAGTGCTGCTTTTACCATTCCTTGATGTGGGAAAGCAGTCACTGTTTGACTCCTGGTGTCTACATGTCTTTCATGCTAAAACAGTTATGCATACAGGGATTTCACCTGCATGCAAATCTGCCCCACACTAGTTAGTGCCTGGTGTCTGCACAAGCAGAGCAGGGTGCTGGTTCCCTCACCTGGAGTTACAGAGGTTATGAGCTTCCATATTTGTGCCGGGTTCTCTGGAAGAGCAACAAGTGCTCTTAAGCACTGAGCCCTCTCTTCAATGCCCATCCTCCATCCCACCCCCACCCCCAGTTTAACCTCGCCAGTGAGAACAGCATTTCCAAACTGACCTTGCTGCTAGCACTGCTCTGGCACCAGCATTACTCTTAGACCAAGACACTGGTGGCATTGATCGGCTTGGATGTCAGGACCTGTTCGCAGGGAATTGAACCTGAGCTCTGCCTGGCTTTGGTAGAAGGAACACTGCTTGTAGAGCTAATGAAGATGTAATGTTACCTGGAAGAACAACTGATGCCACTTGATAAGAACATTTCTTTATAAACTGCTTAACAGATATTCACATCAGGACGCCAGCTTTAAGAACAGTGGGACCGGACAGGCGGTGGTGGTGCACGCCTGTAATCCCAGTACTCTGGGAGGCAGAGGAAGGCGGATTTCTCAGTTCAAGGCCAGCCTGGTCTACAGAGTGAGTTCTAGGACAGCCAGGGCTACACAGAGAAACCCTGTCTCAGAAAAAACCAAATCCAAAACAAAAAAAAAAAAAAAAAAAAAAAAAACGGAAAAAAAAAAAAAAAGAACAGTGGAATGGGACTTCAGGGTCTCATCTTAGACAGTACTTGATTTCCGGTCTTGAGAGAGATGTGGGAACTTTGCCTGGAGAATTTTTTCTTTCTTTTTCTGTAAACTTCTCTTTCTTGCTTCAGTGCGGGCGTGTTTCTCAATTCTTAGTCTAGTATAAAAACATAACAGCAACTTAGACAAAACCATTCTCACATTTCTCAAAACATGTCCCAGCCAACTCTATAAGCTTCAGTTATATCTTCACACTTGCTGTATATAAATCAAGCTTTAACAGTGATGACCACAAACACACAAGATGAAGTAAAACCATCTCACTACTGTGCCTACAGAAGCAACGTAGCAGATTTCTTCCCTTAAGCATTACTTCCCTGGTCTTAAATGTGGATCAGCACCAGATCTGGGTGAGCAAGGCGTCCGGAGACAGCAAGTTCTCACTGAGGAAGGAGGGCGTGCCTAACTACAGCAGGTGGTGCAAGGTGGGCTATTCTGGACACATGGAGCTACTGTGTAGTTTTGAAACAGTGATAAAAGCCTTAAAAATCAGGAGGCATAGAGCAAAGTGAGCATCATGTTTAGCAAGGGCCTATATACTAGAGCAGACAACGGAAGATTTGGTGCAGTGCAGGAATCATTTGAGGGACAGACTGAACCCAAGGCTGGTTCTGAAATACAGATGTGTTAGGGCCCGCACTGCACACGTACACTGGACAAAAATGAAGTTGGGTGTGTAGGTGCACCTTTAATCCCAGCAGGCAGAGCTCAAGGCTGGCCTGACCTAGATACTACTGTTGATACTAATCATTTTAATGTTCAGTCTATAAACTAAGATGGCTGGTGATAGGGATCAGCAGTGAAGGCACTTCCTTTTGATTCCCTGAACCTGGATTATAGGGGAGAAGTACTTCCTGCAAGTTGCCCCCTAACTTAAACCCACAAACCATCACACCAGGACTGTGTATGTGTACAAACATGGGCAAACTTAGAAATGTAAGTCTCTTTTACTTTTGCTATGGATTAGGTTTGGGGTAGGAACCAATTTGTGAAGAACCTTGGTGAAATCCTAAAGAAATGGCTGGCAGGTTTGTTTACTTCCAACAGGACTAACCAGGGCTCCTACCCATTCTTCCGTAGCCACCTCCATGCTGGGTCACAGGTGTGCCAGCATAGCAGCTAAAGGGTGCACATCTCCCTTCATGATGACACCGCAGTCTTGTGTCCCTGCCTCCCTTCTACTGCAGTGTGGTAATTAAACAGTCTTGGCTTGTCTGCTTTTTCTGATTTAAGGCTTCAGTGATTCAAGTAGCTTTGGACTGGAAAATAGCTCAGAGGTTAAGAGCATTGACTGCCCTTCCAGAGGTCCTGAGTTCAATTCCCAGCAACTACATGGTGGCTCACAACCATCTGTAATGGGTTCTGATGCCTTCTAGTGTGTCTGAACACAGTTACAGTGTACTCATATACATAAAATAAGTCTTAAAAAAAAAAGAGGAAGAATTTTACCTAGCTTCTTAATCACCTAGCTGCTGGTTACTGCCAACTACAATTCTGTAACAGAAGCACCATATTCTCCTTGTCTCATAGAAACTGAATGCAGAATCTGCCACAGAAAATGCTTGAGGGAGCGGCCTGCAGCATAGTTCCGTCTCAGACACCATGCAGCAGACACCTCCCCGCTCCTCCAGCCCTGGGAGAAGGAGCTTACACTTCCCTCTTGTCTTCAGACATACAGCTTCCAGAAGGACACACGCTATGGTACAGTGACGATACACATAAGGTTTTAGATACATGGCATCAGTTTTCTCCTTTTTTCAACCTAGTGCTATTTCTTTTTTTAAAGTAATGAAAGCATACTCTTTATGTAACAGAAACCCAGGTGTAAAGGAAGCTCAGGCAGGTCACAGGCCTCCTGGGGTCAGGAGGCGGCTTCCTCATGACTCGTGACACAGCTCACCTGATGAAGCGATCCACGTACGGCATGGCGAAGAACCGCCTCCTGTTGTACCTTTTATTTAGGTACCAAGGTACAGGCCACTGCTTGAATTTGTGCCTGCCAAAAAAGTGAAGTTATTGTTTTACACAAAATATTTGATACATTTTTACTTCAATTTTCACTGTTTTCTAATTGGCCTCAAATAAATTAAACTAAATAAAAATTGTTAAGATAATAGGGACAGTGAGATAGCTAAGCAAGTTCCCTCTGACCTCCACCATACACCACAGCACACACCCACAAACAGGTAATTTTTTTTAAAAGCAGTTTTAAAAAAATTATTAGAAAATGCAGTTAAAATTCTATGCTGGAGATTTTTCAACCAGAGCTACATCCCTAAATCCTTGAAAGATTTTATTTATTTTGAGACAGGGTTTCTCTGTGTAGCCCTGGCTGTCCTGGAACTCACTCTGTAGACCACAGGCTAGCCTTGAACTCAGAGGTCCTCCTGCCTAGACCTCCTGAATTGAGATTAAAGGTGTGTGCCACCACTGCCTGGCTCTTTGGAAGAATTTTTAAGTGAGGTTTTGCAATTTCTCTCTTTCTGCTTGCATTAGATGGTTCCTAACAGGGTGGTTGACATTCCACATCAGGTGAGAGGTGCCATTTATAAGGTGCTGGGTTTGGAGAATATCTACAAACCTCAGGCTTCTCCACCTGCTGCTGACTCATGTTTAAGATGCTACATGTCCCCGAGTTAGTGTGTCCTGGGTCCTCTGGGTTCTTTAGTCCTCAGTGTCTAAGCTGACTCTCAGCCCCTTCCCTGGAAGGGGGTAAGCTGTTCATTATTGGCCCAGGCCTTATCCCGATGCTAGGGAAACAAACAAACTGCCCTTATTTTCTTAGACCTCTCAAGAACCCAGGTTCTTAGTGCACAACGTGGGCAGAGGTGTATCTGAAATTAGCTCTTTGAGTTTTAGAATCGGAAATTACAGTGTATAGGCTGATTTTTCTGTTAGAAGTATCTAATTTTCATGAAACTCTTAAAAGAACTTATGATTCACACAAGACAAGAACCTACGGGGATGGGCTGTCTAGTCTGGAATTTGTTTTCCAAGACAAAACACGTTTTGTGGTCTAGGGGATGGGGACTTCCCTTTTCATAAGACCGACAATGTGTCAACAGGAGAGGAGTTTTAAAGGTACCGAGAGGGGCCACTGATCGCCACTCTCAGAAGTCAGTGTAATCACATACCAGACAATTCGTCCAAAGATGTCCCTTCTCCAAGCACCAGGTCTGGGTTTTTCTTGACCGGTCTGAAGAAGCCTTAAAGCATCTTCTCTCTCCTGGACAACTTTATCTAAAGCATCCATAGAATCAACGACCTGAGGTGAGAAAAAGACAGCTAACTTTAGCCATCACCTGCAACTGCACTGCAAAGGAACTCTAGAAGATCTACAAAGTAGGGAACTTGTATTTTTATTTAGAAACCACCCTTTACAGGACTTTGTAAGAAGCCCCTTTGACAGGCGTGTTCGGGGGTGTCTATAGCATGACTCTCTGTAACCTGTTTGAGGTTTTATCATTTCCTTTCTTAACACTTGCTTCCGATTGCACAGGGCACTAGCACTCAGTTTGAACATGCAGCGAGCTAACAAGAAGTGACACTCACTGCCGCCTTTGTCCAAGCACTGTGGACACTTGGACTTGGCAAACACATCACGTCACACTGTGTCACACGTGGCCGTCCATCTGTAGGCAGTACGTGAGAGTGCTTACTGATGGTACGGGCAAGGGAAGGCAGGTGAGCTGAGGTGAGGCTCAGACTATGGCTGGGACAAGGCTCGGCTCCGCACCCACTGGCTGCCTGTGACAGAAAAATCGAGTGCTGAGCTCTAAAACAATCTAGGGGGAACACAACAGAACCTCCAACTAGAAAGTGGGCTGAGCTACTGGAGACTGACCAGACGGGGCTAGACTGTGAGTGCAATGGCCACTGTATGTCCGGGACACTGGAGACGGGACGTGGGTGGGTCCCATGGCATGGGGTCCCCACACAGGGCCGCCTCTGTGGAGGAGCCTGCCACACAGGGCTGCCTCAGAGAGCAGCTCACCAGAGACTTAGCAGAGGGCCTGGCAATCTTACTCCCAGGAAGCGGCTCTAGATAAACAAAAATAAACACCCATCTGTAAGCAGCAACTGAGGAGGGACAGCGTGGCACAATGCTCTCATGTGGAACTGTCGGAATGGGGTTAGCTTTAACGCCGCACCATCGAGGAAGGGCTGACCTCCCACCAGCCTACCTTTTCCAACCGTTCTGGGCTTGGCATTGGCAAACTCTGTCGCTTGGCCTCCTGCTCTAGAGTTAGAAGCATGTTTCTTTCCTTCAGAAGGACATACCTGTACCAAATACAGAGCTGTGATGCTACTGTCTAGGGATTTCTTACATCAAACTAAAAGCCGTGAACGTCCTGAAGTCCTTCAGAACGCTCCCACAGCACCACCACAGAGAGCCACCCTCCAGCTTGCTCAGGTCTGCGTCCTGTGCAAACTGCCAACAGGTTACAGTCCCTCCGCCCCACACGGCAGGAAGATGAACAGTTCTACTGCGCAGCTACTGCACGCCCGGGTGCTGAGCCGTCTCCACAGCCTCGAGGTTGGGGCTAGTTCCCTCCTCTCATGAAGACAGCTCAGAGAGGGCACGGACTAGCATCTTGGGCCACGCAGCAAATTCTGGGTTCACGTCCCAGACTTCTGTGTAAATTCTACCTCTAGCCTGCCATGTTACTTCCAACTGGGTTAGGGAGATGACATGTATTAGAACAGTTATGGTGTGGACATGAGGCACCTCCTCTAGAGCTAAGGTGACTAGGGAAGACTTCCTGGTATCAGCTTTATGATGGAAGGGGACAAGGCAGCTGAACTCTAAAGCACTGTCCTGGCTAAGCTGCAGAAGGGGCGTGGTTAGTACCTCAGCTTCAGAATTAGTGCAGAATTAGTGCAGAAACTGTTTAAACAAGTGTAGTTTAAACAAAACAAGATTTGGGCTTAATTCTACAATGAAAGACAGCAGGGACACCTGCCAGAAAAATCTACTCACATTCCCAACCGATGTAGCCTTTGACAAAACCCACCAGGATAACAGACTTAAAATTCAGGCCATGAAACAGGCAGTAAAAAGGCAGAAGCTGTGAGTGACTCCTTAACATCTGGCCAGTGGTGAGACTTTAGTTAGAGACATCTGAATGTTCTTTTAGAACAGGGAAAAAGAACCCTGCTTGAAATGGGACACTGTCTTTCTTCTTCAACGTTTCCAGTTCTTAAACAGCGTTACTAACAAATGAGGTGGGAAATGGGTGTGTTCAGGGCATCTGAGCGCTGGACCTCAGTAAACCCAGGCTCCACGTCTGCAGAGTTTTGAGAGGACTGTGGCCTTCTTTCTCAGTGCTGTGTGCACGTGGTTAATGTTAAAGACCCCACGTTTTGTTTAATCGCCGTGACTTCATTACCCTGGCAACAGAGCCTCTTCTTGTTCCTAGTTAGGGTGTAGGGCTCCCATGGGTTGCAAGTAACAGGGTTCATTTTAAGTACGGGGTGAGTCACCTTTGGGACTGTAAATACAGGGAAGTGTATACAGGTCTTTATCTGCTTTCTGTCTGGATTTATATTAAATAATAAGTTAACAAGGAAGGGGGAAAGGGACCAGCCAGCCCCCGGGGCCTTTCTAACCTTGTTTCCTGACACTACTGGTGTAATGGTGGTGGTCTGTCTCATAGCACTTACAACAAAATCTAAATTTCCAGCTACCTTTGAACTGTGACACATGTCAATCCTCCGCCACATTTTTACAAGCTCATGCAATCCCCCACTGTCCCATGAAAGCACACCACTTGGCCAGTTGTTTCTCACCCGGGGCCGGTTCAGACCCAGCTGTTAAACTGTGACGTTCCAGTCCGCAGGCCACTCACCAGAGCTTATGCAAGTCTTCGTTACT
This sequence comes from Apodemus sylvaticus, assembly GCF_947179515.1. Classification (NCBI taxonomy): domain Eukaryota; kingdom Metazoa; phylum Chordata; class Mammalia; order Rodentia; family Muridae; genus Apodemus; species Apodemus sylvaticus. The sequence continues at coordinate 136,937,331 of NC_067475.1, read as the reverse complement.
TTTGTTCCTCAGCTGCTGGCAGGTCCATGAAGCGCCTGTGAGAAGGAGAAACGTGTGACATTAGGTGACGCTTCTAGCTCTGTCTCCTGGCTGAGTGCGCGCTCGCTCTCAAAATTCAGTGTTTCTGTATCTGTGAAAGGCGCAACAGAATTATCATATCATCTTCGGTTAGCATTCAATTAAATACCAACGTGAAAATATCAGTAACATGACTGGCAAAGACTGCTGGCATCTGTGTCAAATGCATTTTCCTTCCCTAATGTCACTGCAAACTATTTTTAAGTATTACTTAAAAAAAAAAGAAAAGAAGCCAACTAAAATAAACCCAAGCATCATATTATGTAACAAGTTCAAAGCACCCCTCTTCTAAGCAGCCCACCAATCAGCCAAGGGAGTTTTACTTCAGTTAAAATGTTAAAGTTTTACTTTAAAATCCGAAGGAAATTTTAAAAGAAATCCTAATCTGGATAATCCTCGGGTGATGGAGCGCCCAATCGATCACTACAGAACGTTCTATATATCTCACCAGATTTGACTTTTTCTTCCCCCCAGTTCTTTGGGTCATCAAAAAATTCTTCTAGTCCTTTCCTTGACAATGTGGTATGAAGTGATTTACACTGGAGGAAAGATGCGGCCTGTGGTGTGTTCTTATGCAGCAAACTGAGAGAAGACCTGCAGCTGAACACAGATAAGGAACGAAAGGGTAAGTTTTTAACGCTCACACTTTAGCAGCAAGGGACATTCCTTTATTACAGTGTCAAACAGTCTACACAGGATATTTACCTTAATAGCGGTAAGCTTTTTAAATGCATGAGAAAGTTTATTTTATTTTTTTAGTGTATAGATTGCTACCCTACAGTTTCAGACAACATACGTATATAATTATATATGTATATCTTTTTCTTTACTGTGAGTGCACATGTGTGTGAGTACGTGCATTCATGTACTGTGACACACATGTAGCGGTCAGAAGACAGCCCCCAGTGTCGGTCCTCTTCCACCTCGCTGAGGCACAGTCTTTCTCCTTTATGCTGCACTGCTGAATACTCAGGTCTGAAAGCTTTCGGGTGCTTCCCCTTTCTCTGCCTATTTGGGCTCAGGAATGCTGGGATTCGAGATGTTGGCCACTGCACCCAGTTTTTACTACTTAGTTTCCTCGGATCAAACTGAGGTCACCAGGCTTGAGTGGCAAGCACTTTTTACCTTTTGAGCCATCTTGTTGACCCCACAATTATATTTTAGTACATTTTTTAGGTGCTTCCTCCACTGTAGCAAGTAGATTTATGAACAGATCAAAACAATTCTGAAAGTCAATGTAGCAACATTCAAAAGGCACAATGCTTTCTCCTTTAATCCAGTAATTCTGTATCTAGAAACTTGTAACATAATAGACAGGAGCTCACAGATTAAGATATCCACAAAGGCATTAAATGTAGAATTAAAGAGTCGTTAATTACATAAATGTACAACACTGTATAACTGCATGAAAATCTTATGCATAATCATTAGAAATTATGTTTCTAAAAACAGTGAGCTGACAAAATGACCTTAAAACAAAATGTGAAGTCTTCCAAAAGAGTATTTGACTGGAATCTATGTTTGTTTTCCTGTGCACTGAGGACTTAGTCCAGGTCTCATCCATGACTACATCCATGACTCTTGACTTGAACCTAACTATGATAAAATAATCAAAAAGTGTAAATCCTACCCCAAATTGCCAGTATCATGATAAAGGAAGAAAGAGACAATGGATTAGTGCTAACTATTGCAATGAATGACCCTTCATTGGATCCTGAAGAAAAGAATGGAACTGAACGGAGACAATGAGATGGAAAGAAAAGGAAAGGGATTAGTAGGGCAAGTTCAAATTTTATTTTGGATTATATGCTAAATATTAGCAGAGTATTCCTGAGTGTGATCACGGAGTCAAGCTTACAAGGCAATGTTTTTGTTTCTATAGGCTAAGAGTATATGGTTACTGTTTTACTCTAATAACGTTTCTATTGTTCTGGGGAAATAATGACAAATAAGACATATACCTGCAAAATTAAATAAGAAACGGTAATGTATTCATCTGGGAATATACAACTGGCTTTACCGTTTTCAAAATACTTTGCCTCTCTTCTGAGTGACAGGTATTCATTTTTATAAAAAAACAAACCACGCAAATTGTTTCATTAAAAACATTTAAGGTTTATGTATTTGAATGTTTTCCCTACATTTCCCTACATCCCTTGACTGCTTTAGAGTCAAGGCAGGCATTGGATCACCAGGAATTGGAGTTAAAGACGTTAGTGAGCCACCGTGAGCCATGTTAGCGACACTAGCTTGGGTCTTCTGCAAGAACAACATATGTACTTAAACACTGGGCTCTCTCTCCTGCCTCAAATTAGTTCATTTTTAAGGGAAAAAAGATAATGAAAGAAGGGATGGATCATTTATTCAAGTTTGCCATCCCGATCAAGTTGCAATTCAACAAGGTTTTAAAATGCTAGTTTCCAAAGCTGGTGTTAATACTATATAAGATAACGGATGCACAACAGAGGAGTGTTCAACTGAACATGGACCGCTGCCTTCAATTAATCTGCACTCTACTATTTCTAAACCTCGGCTCCCCGCTGGCAAGTGTCAAAGAAGAGTGAGCTGTCTTTCTCACGCTCGCAGAAGCAGCTTCTGTTGCCTTAGCTACCCTCATCACTTAAGATCTGCGGGACAATCCGTGTCCGAACCCGACGGTACGAAGACACCAGGGGAAGCCTTCCGAGCTTCGGATACTCCCGTCGCCCGCGGCAACAGAACGCTGGGGGGGAATAGCAGGGTGCGCCAGTGTAGGGACTCCAAGGTCACGCTCTCAGCCTCCGCGGTGGCCTGAGCTCAGTTGCACCCTGCAAGAAGCGCCCCAAGGCGGAGGCAGTCATTTCTTCTCTCATCACTTACCCGGAGTGAGCAGGGGCCTTGGGATTTACTAGGGAACAAGCAGCCTTCAGGAACGCTGAGGCTCTTCTACAAATACCCACTAGACTGGTCGCAGCCATGTTTCTAATGTAGACCACTGCGTCGGTGTCCACGAGGTCACTTCCTCTGGCTGCAGGAGACAAGTGAAGCAAACAGGAACAGGTTTTGCCCTTACTAAACATGGCCTCTCCCACGGCTCTCACCCGGACCCCCAGTATGCCATAGAGTTTACAGGGCTCTCTTTGGGCGCCCCACCTACAATGTCGTCACTTTTGTCAGCCAGCGTCTGCCTATGGAGCTAGCAGGACTCGGGCGCTGCCCTCACTCAACATGGCCTCCTTTAGCGTTCGCCCTTACTGGTGGATTGTCCCTCCCGGCTCCCGTTGCCCACCCCACTTCCTTCCGTGGCCGGTGTAGCCATGGCGGCCATGAGCCTGCTGCAGCGGGCTTCGGTCGCCGCGCTGACAGCGCTGTCATGCCGCCGCGCTGGCACTCGACTCGGAGTCGGAAGTTTTCTCACACGGAGCTTTCCGAAGACTGTCGGTAGGTGCCGGCCTTGGAGACGCGGGTGAGAGGTGGGAGGGCTGTTTTCAGGTGACCTTGGGGACCTCGGAGGGAGAGAGCGGGGACAAAGTCGGCCTGGGGCTCTAGGGGAGCCGCGGCGCTGGCTGTGCGAAGAGCTGCTGCGGGGATCGGATGGCAGCGTTTGAGCTCAGCGTTTGCGAAGAGCGTTGCCACGCCGTGCCGGGCGCTGCTCACCCGCAGCCAGGGTAGACGGGCACGGAGCTGCCGCCCGCGTCTCCAAGGGCAACTGCACACCCTCCGTCATTGGGACTGGGTCTCGGAGGTCAGAGGCTCCCCCTGCCCCAGTTCCCGAGGGCTGGCATTACAGGCTTGCGCTGCATCGCTGGGCATGGGGCAGAATCAGCATGGGTGGCACCTGCAGCCAGCTTTAACCCGCAGATAGGAAGTTGCTGAGGAGTGCACTGAAGTGAAGACTGTAACGACGTTCCTAGGCACGAGTGTAAGAAGGCTCCAGGTGACAGTCCCGTTAGGCACAGTGGTAGCTGTGTCCGTGGACCTCACGACATTATTTTTTTTGACGTCCACGAAAATATTTTATGTTTGTTATTATAAAAGACTGTAGTGTGAGTGAATGTGTAATGTCAAGTTCAGCCCAGGGTGTATCGAACGGCTGTATGTTAATGAAGTCGTGCCTTTAATACATTGAGCACCCCTCTAAGACCATAGGAAAACACAGATGTTTACATTATGATTTATGACAGAAGCAAAATTACAGTTATGGAGTAGCAGCAAAAATAATTTTATGGTTGGGGGGACACAACATGAAGAACTGCATTAAAGGGTTGCAGCATCAGGAAGGTTGAGAACCACTGGTCTCTTAGAAAGGAGCTCAGGTCTCAGGACAGTCATAGTGAGAGCCTAGGAGCCTGACCCTGGATCCTTCTTTGCTTTCCAGAAGAGTAAACATAGCAAAATACCTCCTGCTTAGTAGTCGATCTATTTTTTTTCTCTTCAGAGACTATGGAAAGAAAATTCAATGCTATTCTGTCATTTTACAAACAAGGAACCTGACTTAATATTAAAAATAACACACCATTCTACTAAGTTAGCAACAATGGGGTCAGAGTTAATTGAGCATCTGCTAAATGCCAGGTACTATTTCAAGTAGTTAGTTCATTAAATCCTCTTGGTTAGAGTTACACAATTCGCCTTGTCCAAGATAGAAAAATGAAAAACTTACATTCTCTCCACTTTCCAAACATCTTGTCCTATTTCCCTCTTTTTCCCAACTTAATTTTAATTACGTCACATTCTGTATTGAGACAGTGCATAGGGACCTTCCGGAACATGCTGGAAAGGATCAGTGCTTTTAAAATACTCCATGTGCTGACACTTCTTGGTCAAATCCTTCTGCACATCATTTTTTATCATAAATATCCTCAGATACACAAGTAGAGATCTCTTGCGTCCTCCCCCAGAGGTGCTGAATGTGGTCTATCTAAACTGAGCTAAGGTTCTGTGGCTCCTCTTCCTGTACTAGTTCTCACTCTTGTAGTTCTGAGGGCACTGCAGGGAGCCGATGTCCTGTCCAGAGAGAACAGGGAAGGCCTACGAGCTGCTGTTCCAAGAGTGACCGCTTCATTATCGCTGCTGTCACGGGTGTATGTGTGTGCCACTGCTCCCTGAAGGTTTTCCTCTTTCCCACCAGTTCCTTGGGTATCCCAGCAAGATGGCTAGGCCCTCTCCCATCTTCTTTTTCTGGAACTAGGCTGCCGAGATTCAAATCTTGGCTGCAGAACTTATAAGCTCTATGACCTTGAGTCAACACCTACTGGAAGCTAAAGTGGAAGGCACTCGTCATGATCTTCATGTCCTTTCTGGAAGATGGCCATCTGTCTGATTGTCGGAGACATCTTACAGAGTAGTTGGGAAGCGTTTTGAGTAGGAAGCATTTTTAGCACCTTGCACCTAAACTAGAAAATACACACAGTGTTAGATTTACCCTTTTGTTTTATTTGTTTATTTATTTGGTACTGCTGATGAAATACAAGTGCTTGTATATTCTAGCCAGGTGAATTCTTTCCTCTGGGCTGCATCCCTAGACCTCCTTTTTTGTCTTTAGTCTTTAAAAATTTGAGACAGAGTGTCATGGAGTTGAATACACGCTGCATTGCAGGCTGGCTTTGAGCCTTCAGTGCTCCTGCCACAGTATTCCAAGAAGCTGGTAGGTTGCATTTGAGTATCTGGGGGGTGGAATTCCAATCTGAGATCTTCCTGTCATTGAGGGGGGGCCTTGAAGGGCGCCAGTCCCTCTTGTCTCTTTCTCTGCTTTCCAGCCACTGGAAGGTGTGCAGTCTGTTCTGACACATACTTCCATCATGCTTTGCCACAGGCCCAAAGCAGCAAACCCCCAGACCCCCAGCTTGCCGTGGGCGGGAAACACTGAGTCCCTTTTCATTCTAAAGCTAGTATACACAGATATTTCTCAGGGTAGAGGAGAGTGGATCAGCACATCTGTGAACACAGTACTGTGAACTCAGGCGAGGAGTATACCTTGTAAAATGAATATGGGAATCACCTTAACGTGGGAAACTGGCAGAAGTAGTATGTGGGCTTCCTGGCATGCCTGGATGTAGGACTTTTGAGAGAACTAGGGTGTTCAGAGAAGGGGGAAGAAGGTGATCAGGACCTAACTGGGGTGGAGAAGGGGCCTTGACACAGCTAAAGTGCCTGTGCATGTAGAGGCCAGAAGACAACTTGTGGGAATCAGCTTTCTCCTTCCACTATGGGATTTGGGGATCAAACTCAGGTTGTCAAACCTCACAACAAATCCTCTTCCTTTCCAGCCCACCTCACTAGTCCTTCTTAGAGTTGTTATTAGTTTGTCATTGATAAGTGATGAAAGATTGCCAGATGCAAGGAAGTGGACTTAGCTTTTTGGCTCAGGTAATTCAAATGGTACTTTTAACTGAGAATTTAGAGAAAGACAGTGAATGACTAGTTTTGGATTGTTTGAAACACCAAAACCAATGTTCCCACAACATCTGCCACGTGTCAGACACTGACGCTTTCTGGAGAGACTGACAGAGCTGCTTATATTGTCCTCTGACCTCCCTAACAAATTCTTAGGATTAGTGTTCTTCGAGTTAAAGGAAATTATCAAGTGTTGCTCAAGGTAAGAGCAGGAGACCAACACTGTCTGGGGAAGTCAGAAAAGAGCTGTGTTGGAGATGATACACAGCTCCGAGGGGTGAGACGTGAGTCGTGAGACGGACGGGCAAAGAGGCCAGGGCATAGGGGTTGATTCAGGCGGAAAGAAAGCCCAGGAGGCAAGAGAGGTTTCTTGGGGATCTTGTTCTTGTTTTATTAGATATCGTCTCATTGTGTAGCCCTGGCTGGCTTGGAGCTTGTCCCTATGTAGACCAGGCTAGACTCAACCTGCCTCTGCCTCCTGAGCGATAGAACTTCAAGTTGTGTGCTATCATGCCCCACCCGCCTTGGGGTTATTTGTCTTGAGAAGCCAGAGATGGTTTGGGAAGAACACTTCTTTATGCCCTGCTGAAGATAGGGCATGCGATCAGGTTTTCTGAAAGAAGTGGCTTAATCCTCTTGGCTAACCTGTATCACACGAGATTTCCAGATTGCACTGTGGTTTCTTGAACAACTACTGTGAAAAATAGGTGAGGCAGTCCAGTTTTATCTTCAGCCCCCACATTTCTAGGAACTTCTGAATCTGTGAAGCAGAGAACTGTTCCCTTTACACACTGACTATTGAGCCTTCCCTTCAGGTGGAAACAGTAGAGCCCTCTTTCCTCCACAGTTCTTTAGCTATTTAAAAATGTGTAATCAGTTGAGTTCCCAACATGGTGGGTCACAGCCATGTGCAGATACAGTACCAGGGGATCTGATACTCTTTCTGTACTTCATGGACACTGGGCATACATGTACACAGACATGCATGCAAGCAAAATGTTCATACAAATAAATCAAATACAAAGAACCCAGTACCTTGTCTCTATCCAGACTTTGGTGCTGTCAGTCCCCAGGTCACTTGCCAGGTTTGTGAGCAACCTGGCTACTTAAGTCCTCTGTAAAGTATGCGCCCTGCAAGGAGGGCCAAGGTAAGCCTGCAGTGCTTAGAGCGCTCAAGGCTGGTCTAGGGTATACAAGGATACTGTCTCAAAACAAAGCGCCCGAGCTCTGGGATGGATGCACTTTTGGGATGGTCAGAAAATGAAGACCAGGTGAATTTCCATAGTCTCGTGTAACCTAGTTACCTTCAACCTCTGTAGAGTGTGACTTTGAGCCCCTGATCCATTTGCTCGGATGATAGGCGTGTCCCACCACACTCAAGTGGTGCTCAGGGTGGAAGCTAGGACTTCATTGCTAGGTCAGTCTTCAGGCCAGGGATCCAGGTTCATCCATTGTACTTCTTATACAGCAGGTTAAGGATGACTTGTCCTTGGAAGCTTTTGTGGGCAGCTGAGGCTTCTGTGGACCCAGAAAGACTTGCTCCTTACTTTGTGTTGAGCCTTTCAGATTCTGCCATTTTGTTCATGAAGACTTATTTAGGACTCGATTTCATTATGGTTGAGTTAGCCATTTTTCTAAGAGTTGCTTTGCGTTTCCATGGACCAGGTATGACCCTGGCAAGTCTTGTAAAGAAAACCATGTAATTGGGGCAGGCTTACAGGTTCAGCGGTTTAGTCCATTCTTGTCGTGGCGGGAAGCATGGCAGCATGCAGGCAGGCATGGTGCTGGAGAGGGAGCTGAGAGTTCTACATCTGGATTGGCAGGCAGCAGGAAGAACAAAACATTGGGCCTGGCTTGGGTTTCTGAAATGCCAAGGTCCACCCTTAGTGATGCATTTCCTTCACAAGACCACACCTCCTAATACCACTTCCTAAGTGTTCAAACATGAGTCTACAAAGGCCATTCCTATTCAAACCACCAGTGTCTCCATCCACTCAGGACAGTTACAGGAATGTAGACTCTGGGGCTCTGTGGAGGTCTCTTTGGTGGACCACATTTCCTAGGTAGTGTCTTATGCAGGGTTTCTATTGCTGTAATGAAACGCCATGACCAAAAGTTGGGGAGGAAAGCATTTATTTGGGTTATTCTTCCACTTTGTCATTCACCACTGAAGGAAGTCAGGACAGGAACTCAGACAAGGGAGGAACCTGGGCGCCAGAGCGGATGGCAAGGCATGGGGGTGCTGCTTAGTGGCTTGCTTTCTGGGGTTTACTCAACCAGCTTCTTACAGAACCCAGGACATCCAGCGCAGCGTAGCCTCACCCACCGTGGGCTGGGCCCTCTGCCATCAATCACTAATTAAGAAAATGCCCTACAACCAGATCTTATGGAGGCATATTCTCAATTGAAATTCCCGCCTTCTCCAATGACTCTGGCTTATGTTAACTTGACATAAGACTGTCCAGCACAGGTAGAGCAAAGCAGCCAGCTTCTTCCCTAAGGGAGCAGTGCACGTCCTCCGCTTCCTCCACTATCCTGTCTGAACTGCCCGTTCCCTCTGGAAAGGCCTGCTTTCTCCTGCTGGTTTGTCTGTTTCTCTGCTGCCCTTGGTGCCTTTGCCTCCTTGTCTACTGTTTCTCTCCCAGCAGGGTCTGTGCCCATCTTGACCTTTAGTCTCACAGAGGACCTGCACACAGTGGGCATTTCAGTCTTTAATGAGTTCATGAATGGTTTCTAGTATCATCCTGACTCCCTTCCATAACGGTAACTTTTAAAGGGGTTTCTGAAAACAGCAGGGTCTCCTTCTTATCTTGTTATTTCTGTAGTGTTAGAATAATCTGTGCTTAGTGAGTTCATGCCCATATCTGATTCTCTAGTGAATTAACTTCCTTAACCCTGTTGCTGGTGGTTCCAAAATCCAACAGCTCCCACCTTCAGATGTGGGTAGTTGAAAGTGCAGGGTTAGTAGCAGGTAGAGCTGATCCTCTACATCCATGTAGCAGCATCCTCAAATCCAGATGACTGTGGTTTGGAAATATTTGGAAAGTAAATTGCTCCTGTAACCTTTTTTCTTGGTATTATTCCCCTAACGATGCCGTATAGTAGTGGTTTACGAGGCATTCACTGTACTCAGCATTACTAGACATCACAGTCCACAGGAGAACGTGTGCGTTACTGTGTGGCTGTTGTTTCATGTAACACCTTGATGCTCATGGATGCTGACACCCAAGGATAGTTGTGCAGACCCGTGGGTATGTGGCATGTCTGTGGCCCTGAAGGGAGTGAGGAGTTGGAGCTGTTAAACTTGAGTAAATGGAACATTCTTTCTCATGTTAGGGTTGCCACCATGGGATCTCGGGCAGGTTCATTTTCTTTGCTGTTCTGGTTCCTTCAGTGGGAATCTGAGCAGAAGCGTAGCTGTGCAGCTTCTGAATTGCAGCACAGCCCTGCGTGTATAGTGCTGATGGCAAGTGTCGCAGCTTCCAGGGGACCGGAGCAGAGGAAGGGGATCTAGGAGTCACATCCTCCTCTACTGATCTCCAACAAGCTTTGATCTGAGGAGGAGGAGGAGGAGGAGGATAGTCCTAGTCAGAAATGACTTACAAGGACTTTGTCAGGATGCGAAGGATGGGGTAGCCTGGTGGTAGAATGCCTGATGCACGCTGACTCCCAGGTATCTGCTGGTCTTCTCTGTGCCCCTCCCCCATGAGCCCAACATCTCATTTCCAGCTCCTGTGCGGCACAGTGGGGACCATGGCAAGAGACTGTTTGTCATCAAGCCCTCTTTGTACTATGACGCTCGTTTCTTAAGATTAATGGTGAGTTGAAATGTTCTTAACTATGGCATGTCTAGGAGGAAACATTCCCATTTAGGAGATGTCTTTCATTTAAAAATTACCATTTCTTTTTCCCCAGAGGGTACGGAGGTTGGGTAGTAAGATCTGATTTGCTACTGAACTTTGTAAGTTTTAGCTGGAATTGTTTTTTCAAAGCATGGATTCACAGGACTGCAGGTCACGTGCCAGCCGCCCCTTCTGCTCAGGGTCATGCAGTTTGACGTCCAATTGTGCTTCCTCTTCAAGTGGAGAAACAAATCTGCAGGACTGGGTGGCCAGTGTCTGCTCAGTGCGTGTCTGCGTCAGGCCCTCTCCCAGCAGCATGAAGAAACGGCAGCCTTACAGACCTTAAAACTCAGCCACTGAGCTGGTCGTTTGTTTCACTAACATAGGCTTTGAAAAAAGCTGAGATAGTTTAGACTCACAGGAAGACTTCTACGGAAGCAGCTCTATTTTAGGATGTAATTTTTTTTTTTAATGCAATTTGGGAATGTTGATTTAAGTCAATATTCTTAATTCAGCATTAGTGTAAGTAATACTACTTGTTCAGAAAGCAGCTTGTCTGGATCATGGTCCAAAAAGTACCGACCAGGAGCTTAGGAATGGACACTTGCTGTTCCCCCTGAGATGCTTCCCCTCCTCCCCACTGTGCACACTGCCTCTCCCTAGTCCTCCCCCTCCTCCCCACTGTGCACACTGCCTCTCCCTTGTCCTCCCCCTCCTCCCCACTGTGCACACTGCCTCTCCCTAGTCCTCCCCCTTCTCCCCACTGTGCACACTGCCTCTCCCTTGTCCTCCCCCTCCTCCCCACTGTGCACACTGCCTCTCCCTAGTCCTCCCCCTCCTCCCCACTGTGCACACTGCCTCTCCCTAGTCCTCCCCCTCCTCCCCACTGTGCACACTGCCTCTCCCTAGTCCTCCCCCTTCTCCCCACTGTGCACACTGCCTCTCCCTTGTCCTCCCCCTCCTCCCCACTGCGCACACTGCCTCTCCCTAGTCCTCCCCCTCCTCCCCACTGTGCACACTGCCTCTCCCTAGTCCTCCCCCTCCTCCCCACTATGCACACTGCCTCTCCCTAGTCCTCCCCCTCCTCCCCACTGTGCACACTGCCTCTCCCTAGTCCTCCCCCTTCTCCCCACTGTGCACACTGCCTCTCCCTTGTCCTCCCCCTCCTCCCCACTGTGCACACTGCCTCTCCCTAGTCCTCCCCCTCCTCCCCACTGGCACACTGCCTCTCCCTTGTCCTCCCCCTCCTCCCCACTGTGCACACTGCCTCTCCCTAGCCCTCCCCCTCCTCCCCACTGTGCACACTGCCTCTCCCTGGTCCTCCCCCTCCTCCCCACTGTGCACACTGCCTCTCCCTAGCTTTTTTTTTTTTTTAAATTCAACAGAGGATCTCCTGTTATCCCAGGCTAGTCTCAGACTTGCTATGTGGTCAAGGCTGACTTCAAACTCCTGGTTCTCCTGCCTCCATCTATGGGATACTGGATTCCCCAGTGTGGTGTGTGCTATCACACATAGTGAGTGTCCTCTTCTCATACCAGGACCAACTCCAGTGACTTTCAGTGGCTGAAATGCTATTGTTTTCACACTGTTCTTAATACAGAATTTTCTTTATTGCATTGCTTTAACAAGAAGACAAAAGTCATTGCACATATATTGTAGTCTACTAAAGAGTTGTGTCTAAAAACTAAATCAGAGGAATGTGACAGAAACCAGTGATTTGATTCTGATTCCAAAATTGTCATATTTGTTCAGTAAGGATAAAAGGAAATCAAATGAGGGTAATTTTGGTGGGAGAAGAAGGAAAGACCATGAGAGAAACCTTTATGTTTTTCCTCACAGAAATTCTACCTTTTGTTGACTGGGGTCCCAGTTTTAATTGGCATAACACTGGTGAACATATTTATTGGTAAGTCCCTCATCCAGCCCTCACTCCATGGAATGATAGCATTTGTAAACAAATACACAAAACTTGAAAAAGGAATGTGTTCTTTATGGTGTCTTGTTACCTAAAAACAAAATGGGAAACTGCTGAGATGCTGGAGGTCCTGTCCGACACCTACAGGGTGGCTGTACCCCTCCCTCATAGGGGACTGATCTCCCCCAGGGAGTCATGGAGAAGCTAAGCTGGCTTCTGAATGTGGGGTGGGGGACCTGATGTGGAGCTGGGGACACTGGCTGTCAGTGCTAACCTAGCATCGCCAACATTCTCTCTGTAGGTGAAGCCGAGCTCGCAGAAATCCCGGAAGGCTACATCCCGGAGCACTGGGAGTACTACAAGGTCCGCATGGCTCGTTAAGACTTTTATCAGACATCTTGTTCATTGGAGACCAGGAGGGTGTCAGATCCCCTGGAACTGGGGACTGTATGGGTGCTGAGAACTGAATCCAGATCCCTCTGCAAGAACTAAGAGTGATCTAAACTGCTGAGCCATCTTTGTAGCCTACCATTTTTTTTTATAAGTAACAATTGATGGTACTTTCTTCATTAAAAAAGTTAAGCTTTATAGGTTAAATTAAATTAGCATAAAATATGATTATTTCTGGAGTCGGGTAGAAAGATCGTTGCATTTGCTCGGTAGAATTTCTGTCTCCTAGCTCGCCCTTGAGCTGCAGAGATGCTGCCTTTAAGGTGCTTATCTCAAAGCAGGCAGCAATAGCGAGAGCCCTGTGGTCAGAGTGACTCAGTACTCGGAGTTGTTGGCGTGCAAGTGCTTTAGTTATCTGGAATAGTAGTCAACCAGAAAGGAGGACTCCTTCAGGAGGGTACTGATTTGAAACAACTTTTCTCTCAGCATCCAATATCAAGATGGATTGCCCGGACTTTCTATGACGGACCTGAAAAGAACTATGAAAAAACCCTGGCTATCCTCCAGATCGAGTCTGAAAAGGCTGACTTACGGTAGGAGAGAGGGGCGGGAGAAGAGCGCAGGCTCAGAACCTGGATGTCTTGTGAAGCAGGAGAGGGCCCTCCGGGGAGAAGGGGGGGCTCTGTCACTGACTGGGGGGTGATGGCTCATACTGAGAGGAATGCCTTCTCCCTGTCCTTCTCTCTCTCCCTCTCCGCCTCTCTCCCCTTTTAAGTGGCTATGGTGTATGTCTCTGTATGTGTCTGCCTTGAGGAGGGAGGCCCATGGAGGCTGAAAGGGCATCAGGTCTCCTAAAGCTGGGGTTACAGGCCTGTGAGCCACCAGACACGAATGCAGTAAGGGTGCTTAACTGCTGAACCTTGTCTCCAGCCCTGGGAAGAAATTCTTAAATAAGCTACGCTGCACACAGCAGCCCGCCCACAGCCTGCCTCACCTCCTTCCATCCCACATCATCAGAGACTGCCCTGTCTACAACTAGAAACCACATGTAACCCTGTGTACTGTGAGTGCAGATACAGCCCTCTTACCAACCTTGCTTGGCCCCAGCCTTCAGTTAATGCTCTTCCTGGGGAGAGCGTGTGTTTCTCTTGGACCATGGTGTGCTTATTAGTTTTGGTTTGGTTGGTTGGTTGGTTGGTTTTTATGGGTGTATGTCTGTATGCAGGGTGTGTGTGTGTGTGTATGTGTGTGTGTGTGTGTGTGTGTGTGTGTGTGTGTGTGTACAGGTGTGTGCCTATGGAAGGCAGGGAAGAATCTCAGGTATTGTTTTGTGTTTTACATTTTGAGACAGGCGAGCCTCCCTGACCCGGAGGCTCGCCTGGCTGGCAGCTCTGGGGTCCGTCCCGCCTCCTCAGCACCAGGCTGTGATGGTCTTACACGGCTTTGGGGACAGGACTGTCCCCCAATGCAGCGCCTTACTGACTGCGCCATGTCCTCAGCCTTGGGTTTGGGTTTTTTGGCTGTGTCTTGTTTGCTGTTGTTACTGTTTTTTTACTTAATTTTTTTTTTATTTCTATAAGAAATTTCCACACAAGTCCTATTCCTTACACCGCTTCTACCTCCTTTCTTCTCCCCACTTGAGTTCCTTCCTTTCCCCCTACTCTCTAATTTATGAACTCTTTCTCTTTAATTATGATAGTTACACATTTTATGTAATTATATTTAAAAGAGGAGGGATAAGAAGTGTTTAGTCCTTTCAGAAAAGTTGAATAAATATACTCTAAGTCACAGTTACAAAGGTATATAATCTCATAAGTAAGGTTAGGAAGCTGGCTAAGGCTTAGGAAGTGAATTCTGTGGTTGTACATATCTGGTCATAAAAAGATTAATACCTGTACTTTGGAAAGTCAAGGGTTTTGTGGAGAAGGCTTGGCCTTGGCTGTGGAGTTTTGAAAGTTTAGAGACGTTTGATGTCAGCCGCGTGGGGCTCTGGGTTAATGGGGTTTTTTTGGCTCTGACTTTTCTGTTTTTAACAACTGAATATCTAATGTAGGCCATTCAGTGTGATGTTGGTGAGGGAGTTTCGCTTCCTGTGGAGAAAATCCCCCTCGTAACATTGATAGCAGCAGTAGAGGCAGACGGCAGCATGTCACCTCACAGCACAGGGACCCTCGCACGGGCACAGTAGTAGACATCTTAGCCAACTGTATTAACCTGGAAAAGCAGGGATGACAGAGCAAGCTGTCACAAAGCAGGGAGCGGGGCCTGTGGAGACAGTTGCTCAGTTAGGTGATGACAGGTCACAGTCCCGAGTTGGCTTGTGTGTGCAGCAGGTGGCTGTGCCGACTAGCATGCATACAGGGGGATGTGGGACTGTTTTCCCTTTCATCAATTTTTGTAGTGTATGAAACAATGGCTTTCCCGATGCCATCGTCATGATGATGTCTGTTACTTGTCTTTACCTCCTTTACTGTCTCTTCCCCTTTCCTCCTGCTGCTGATATCTTCCTGTTCTCCTTCCTCCTCCTGGTCCCTTTCTACCCCTAGCCGTTCTCCATCTGTCCTGTGTCTACCTGTATGTGTCAGTATGTGTGAGACCTGGATTCCACACAGGAGGACACGATGGCCTCCAGCTTCATGCAGTCCTCTGCGTGTGGCGTGGTTTCATTTTTCTCTGTGACTGAATGATGTTCCATTGTGTACATGGGACACATTTTCTTTATCCATTCATCTGTTGATGGGCATCTAGGCTGCTTCCATGTCTTGACTATTATGCACAGGAACATAGATAGTCAGCTGCGTGTCTGGTGTGCCAGCTTAGGCCCATGAGCAGTGCGGCTGTGGAGTGGTCCAGGCATCTTTGTCCTAGGGTGGTTCTGTTGTGTTACTTGAAAAACCTCTGCTGACTGCTATAGTGGCTGCACCTGCTCGTGCGTCCATGTTAACACCATTACTATTCCCCTTGTTACAGGTTAAAGGAGCAGGAGGTTCGAAGACTGATGCGTGCCCGGGGTGATGGACCCTGGTATCAATTCTCAACCCCTGAAAAGGAGTTCATTGATCATTCTCCAAAAGCAACTCCTGACAACTGACGAGTCATCTGTCTAAGAACAGTGTGTTCCTCTAGTGGGAAGAAATGAATAAATACTCTGTGTTTTTACTCTGATGCACACAAGTGTCTGTGACTGTTTCTTCACGTGGTTCAGGTGATGTGTTCTCTGTGGGCCTTTCAGTTTCATCTGTTGAGATTTACAGGGTAGTAATCAAAGTGGGAGGTCTGGGGATTTGTGACTCCTGAAGTGACACTGTTGGTAAGCTGCTGGTGCCTTTGTCTGTCAGGTAGAAAGTGCAGAGGCCCTGTGAATATTGAGGAACTGTAGTCTGTCTTTGCAGATGAGGGTTATTTGGGACTAGTTGGAATTTTAAGTTCACAAGAAATACTGAATATAAACCATATAAAATTATCAGCACCAGAATAAATAAATTTTAGTAAGCTAGTCTTAGCGTTTATACTGTAGTGTCTTGCTTTACTTTTGGGGTGCATGTCATTCTTTTTTAAAACCACAAACCCTTGAGACACAGTAACTGAACTTCCTTAGAGCACCATTTTGTAAACACCGAAGGTGCTTCCTTCCTGAGCCTGGCTGCTTTCTTACTGGTGCTGTTTGAGCCCAGGGCCTTCCATAGACTAAATACATTTCACCTCAGAGCCGCATCTGCACTCTCCAGCTGTGCTTTTCCTTTTAGATCCTTTTAGAATGCTGACGTAGAGCTGAGGGTTTGGAAAGACGACAGAGTGCTGGCACACAGGAAGCCCTGGCCTTGACCTCCAGCACTGCATGAGGTGTGAGTTAAAGCCCCTCATGCCTGTCATTTGTCAGGCCCTCACTGTCTGCTGAGCACGGCTCCCAAACATTGACTCTGCCACATCCTCTCCAACAGCACCATTTCCTAAAGTTCTTTCTCTCTTTTCAGGTGAGGGTTAGAGACTTCAGATGTGTTCAGTGTTTACAGAAATAGCTTTCATCCCCAGGGTTTGTTGTCTTTCAACTCAGGACAGCCTTCCTTTGCATCTGCTCTTCACTCTTCACGACAGACGGTGATGTGAACTCAGGTCGTTTAGATTCAGGCTCGTGGTTTTCTGTGGGGCATGCGGACCATGCGGCGAGAGGAATGGGCGTGAGACTGCCAAGGGACAGCAGGTTCTAACCCTGGAATCTCAAACTCGAGACCGAGGAGTAGAGCTAGCTCCTTCCCTGCTTCCGCCCCTGCCTTGGAGCTTGTGACCCGCAGACCCCCAACCAGGTGGACCGCCACAAGTAGTCACATAGCATAGCATGGCACCTGGAATTCTTCCTCAGGCAAATAGAGCATCACCAGCATCTTAGCATCAGCCAAAAGAATCCCCCCAAATCCCAGGTTCATGTAGTCCTGTCCACGTGGAATAAAGCACCTGAGTCATCTCCCCAAGGATCTTTTGAGACTGTTTTTACTGAGCTGTAACGTTTGGGGGAGGGCTCTCTGCCCCTGATGTACTTGTTGGACGTTTGGGCCCATCTGCCTGGCAGAGGCTCGCATCCGAACAGAGCACAGCCCCAACATCTCCAGCACTGGCATCTCTGCCACAGCAGCTGCAGGGCCCAGGACCCTGGTCCCCTCCCCACCGGCTGCCGGAACTCCTTTACTCCTTTTCTAAGAGCTGTAACACTTCTGACACTCCTGACCAATCTGGAGTTCCGTGGACCCTATTTGTCCCTGATTCCGCATTACCCCCTTTTACCTGGAGACTCTGACACCCTGGAAAGAAGAGGTTGACTGCAGGACCCCCCTCCCGCCCCCCATCCAAGACTTCACCTTTCTGATCAGGTGTATTGGCAGCATCTAGACACCACGAGAGGGGAGGCAGAACCTGGAACCAGTTTTCCAGGTATTGTCCTTGGACCAACAGTAAAGTGTGTGTTGCTACCTAAAGGAACAGAAGAAATGAAAGGCCACAGGGTCACTTGCCAGGCTCCCTGCACCTGACCTCCGCCAAGGTCTTCTGGAGTGCTGCAAGCTCCTTGTTTTCCCAGAGGGGGTGGCCACACTCACTACCCCAAAGATTTGTTCTGAGGCTTTCCTGTGCAGTCTCACAACTCTGCGCACAGACTGAGAGAAGGACATAAGGTCTCTGGGCCCCACTCATGCAGAGCATTTGTAGGAGAACTAGGAAAGAAGGAGCAGGCCCTGAGCGTGGTGGATCTGTAGGTATCATTCTCTTTAGTGGGCTGGTTTCTTTGTTTTCTCTCATCCTGACCACAGTTTCTCCTCCCTCTGCTCCCCTCAGCTCAGTTGTAGGTTTGTTTCCCTTTGCCATTCTGCTAATACGAGGAATATATCATTCCTTAGGTCCTGCTGAGATACAGAAAGCTTGGTACAGAAAGAACACTGTCCTATTAGACATAGTTGTTAAGTCTAATGTGTAACAGATAGGAACTAACCACATTTTACACACACACACACAGACAGACAGAGAGAGAGAGACAGAGACAGAGACACAGAGAAAGAGACAGAGAGACAGACAGAGAGAGGGAGGGAGAGAGACTTTAAAATTAGGCATATGTCAAGACAGCACATAGTCTATTTTTAGGGCATTCATGATTGTCATGCAGGTTCCTTCTCAGGACACAAAACAACACAATAAACAATTCCCATGAACTGACAGGGCACACTTAAATAGACCGACAGCTCTCTGACAAAGCTGGCTAGCTGGGCCAACTACAGACACTGGAATGGAAAAGGACTAGACTCATTTCATCAGTAAGGTGGAAGAATGTTTTCTTGCCTCCTGGCTGGCTTGCCAAACACTTTACCAGGGGTCAGGTCTGGCCTGGCTGTGTCTAGCCTCTTATTCAAAGGGTTGACTTAAGGGCACACACAGGGTTTCAAAAGCAGCAAGGTGACAGTTCAGGTCAGACACACAGTTGTGACTGACAGCCTGCTAGATGCACTCATTATGGTTACTTTCCCCCCGACCCCAGACAGGGTTTCTCTGTGTAGCCCTGGCTGTCCTGGAACTCACTCTGTAGACCAGGCTGGCTTCGAACTCAGAAATCTGTCTGCCTCTGCCTCCCAAGTGCTGGGAATAAGGCGTGTGCCACCACTGCCCAGCTTATGGTTACTTTTTATGGGGTTCAGAGACAGAAAACTTCAACAACTCAGGTGTAGTTTGGTTGGTTCTTCATTGTGGTTGACAGTCTTGGACATATAATGAACATGATCAATATTCATGTTACTTCCCATGATGCATCTGGTTTTAGTCATATACATATCAGATTATGCATAAGTGTGCGATGGTAAATAGGGGATTCTTCCTAAAAGCTCACTTAGAGGACAATGTGCCTTATTGCAAAGCACTCAAGACCAGTTCAATCTAGATCAATCTTCCTATCCTCTTAGTTGATAGGATCTGCCTGCCTCTGCCTCCCAAGTGCTGGGAATAAAGGCGTGTGCCACCAATGCCCAATATTCAAGTGTATTGGGAATACACTTGAATAGAAACTGCTGATTGCTAAAGGGAGGTAAAACTTACCCATTGTTTATCCTTCTTATTTTAAGTAGATATGTGCAGCTTGATGCAGGTAAGGGTTCTGGGTTGCTAACAGGTGACTAGGTTCAGAGAAGAGTGTGTATACATGGGTGAGGGTCTTAGGTTTCCAAGTACATTGTTAGAAGAGGGCCCATAAAATATCAAACCAAGGGGCTGGAGAGATGGCTCAGAGGTTAGGAGCACTGACTGCTCTTCCAGACGTCCTGAGTTCAATTCCCAGCAACCACATGGAAGCTCACAACCATCTGTAATGAGATCTGAAACCTTCTTCTGGTGTGTCTGAAGACAGCTACAGTGTACTTGTATAAATAAAATAAATATTTTTTTTTAAAAAAAGATACCAAACAAGTAGAGTCCTGGTTGCTGTGCTGTTCCCTGCACTTGCCTGCCTCAGTGAGCTGACACTCCTCCTCTTCCTCCCTTTTACTTTCCTGTTGCCATAAGGGGAACAATTGCTTCCGGCAGGCAACTCCATGATTATACTGTGTTGCCCCAGGGCCAAAAGCCACAGGACACGGGAATCTGCTCACAGACATGTACTAGGGAAACCAGAACATTAAACCCACAGCACAGGGCTGTTCCTTCAAGGAAAGAAATGCAAAATCTGTTTTCTGAAAGAGGCTGGAGTGGACGTGCTCTCCAGCCTTTGCACAGTCTGTGTGTTGGGAGACATCTCGGTACTGGACCTTCCTTCTGACCCTTCCTGTAAACTTGTTTTCCTCAGTCAGTATATATCTTTGTGGAAGGTGCCATCTATACTTTCAAAAGAGTTTCAGTGTAGTTACATCTGATCTGCATTTCGTTTGATCTGTTCCTTAAAGCAATTTAGGGATGTATGTTATGAATGCGGGATTGAGATAATCATCCCAAGAATAGTTCAGCTCATGCTGAGCTTAAAGAGGCCTGCAATAAACCACTCCAGGTCAGACTCCTGAAGTTTAAAGCAGCACTGTCTGCCTTGCCATGCTGTGCTGATCCGCCTTCTTGCCTCTTCCAGCTTATCACTGTGCTGTGAAGGCTGAGAGACCCCCACAACTATCACTGTGCTGCGAAGGCTGAGAGACCCCCACAACTAATCAGTCATGACATCACTTATCATGAGTGAAAACAAAGCTGTCTTTTTAAATTGGCTGTCTCGGGTGCTTTGTTACCATACTGGAATACTGGCTAACAGTGACCGAGATCGACTTGCATTCAAACCAACATAGTGCTTACGTAAAGGGAGAGAAGCTAAACAAATGAATAGTAATAATACAAGACACTTTCAGAGTCTACCAAAGCTTGAGACAGGAGAGGCTGGTCGTTGAGGCCAGCCTGCTCTACAGAGGGAGTTGCAGGACAGCCAGGGCTCTTCAGAGAAACCCCATCTCACAAAAAGGGGAGTGGAGGAGCTTATCAAAGGTGATAAATATATTTTGACCTGGCAAATTTAATAACGGGGTTGAATCTATGAGAAAAAGGTAATCAAGGTCATGACTATCACTCAAGGAAGCTCACGTGCTCTGCAGCCAACTAAGTAGCCTTTGCTCACGATGCCACCCTAAATATCTCACAAGGCCAAGTCTTGCCCCGTCCAACGCGTTTACCCCACATCTTACCTCAAAAGAGAACCAAGAAGAATATCCACCAGTGCTGGCCTCTGGCACCATGTTATACATATAATTAAATATGAAGCTTTAATTTTAAGAAAAGGGGGACAGGTAGGTCTGGTTATAAAAATAATGAGTGACTTCAACTTCTTATTCCCTTCACAGATGGATCACACTTACAAGAGCATGAACAACGAGGGGGAGCAAGAAGTCTTGGTGTGCGAAGACCCTGAGAAGCCCAGGGCCCGAGTTCAGTCCTCGTGCCTGACCTGGGAGGAGAGAACTGGATTCCTAAGGGGTCCTCTCACCTTCACATATGAGCCATGGCATGTGTGTACTCGTATGCACATGTATGCATAGATATGTGCTTACACAAATGCAAACACACATGCACACAGGCACACAATGCATATGTACATTTTTCAAGAGAATTCTTGAAAACAGAGTTTTCAGCACTATTATATATCAAAATACACCAAGAGATACTTGCAGAATATTCCATCCAACACTTGGAATATATATATATTTCCAAGGAGAGGTAGAGGGAAAGGGAGGGAACTGGGAATGGCTATATAATATATATATTTATATATTATATATAAAATCTATTTTAGGCTTACAGGTTCAGAGGTTCAGTCCATTACCATCTAGGCAGTAGCACGATAGCATGGAGGTATGATGGTTTGAGTGTGTCTAGCCCAGGGAGTGGCACTATTTGGAGGTGTGGCCTTGTTGGAATAAGTGTGCCACTGTGGACTCGGGCTTTAAACCCTCATCCTAGCTGCCTGGAAGTCAGTCTTATCCTAGAGGCCTTCGGATGAAGACGTGGCACTTTCAGCCCCTCCTGCACCATGCCTGCCTGCTTGCTTTTCTGCTCCCACCTAGATGGTAATGGACTGAACCTATGAACCTGTAAGCCAGCTCCAATTAAAGATTTTGTGGGTAGTGGTCCTGGGTCCTGGAGCCTTTCAGGGATATTTCACCAATGTGCATACTAGTAACACTGCTTATACTAATTGAGCTAGTTAGAGAGAGAGGGGGAGAGAGAGGGAGGGAGGGAGGGAGGGAGGGAGGGAGGGAGGGGGAGGGAAAAAGAGGGGGAAGGGAGGGATAGAGAGGAAAGGGAGAGGGAAGGAGAAGGAAAGGGAGAGGGAGAAGGAGAGGGAAAGGAAGCGGGAGGGAACTGGGAATGGCTAGACCTTTGAAACACTCAATCTCACCCCCCAGTGACAGAAGTTGTTCTTTAACAAGAGAGGGACTCTCCTAATCTCTTCCAAACAGCACCACCAACTGGGGACCATTCATAGTGGATGATCTCAGAATCCCACTCTTGTCCATAGACAGACCATGCAGACAAACAGAGAAATGCTGGAGTTAAAAGTCATAACTCAAATTTATCACAGAGTTAGAGTGATAGAAATGGCATGGTACTGGGATAAAATGGACACAGTGATTAATGGAATTGAACTAAAGATGCAGCTAGAAGCCCACACACCTATGGACATCCAGTTTTTAACAGAAAAGCACAGCTAGGAGGAAGACAGTATCTTCAACACACTGGATAGCTGCGTGGAGAAGAATGCAAACAGATCCTTACGACAAAACTCAACTCCAGCTAGATCAAAGGCCTCAACAAGGGACCAAAATAACTGAACCTGATGGAAGAGAAAGCAGGGAATAGGCTTGCACTCAATGGCACAGGAAAGGACTTTTTTTTAGAAGCCCCAGGGGCTAAACTCCAGTTCCAGGAAGAAAACCACCAAGTCCATGTGAGCAAACATCCTAAAGAACACCCCCCCAACCCCACAACTGCAGGGTCAGGTGCATATAGATAACCTATGGCAGAAAATAAATAACTTAGCCAGCCTGTTTGTCAGGTGGTTTTGCCCCCATATTGGTTCCTGAAGATCATGCTGGAAATGCAGCTTTTAAAATATTAACTTGCTGACCTGTGTGGAAATTGCCCAACCTTGCTGTAACCACAATAAGTACCCTGCACCCCAAGATTCAAGGCTCTCCTTTCAAGCTTGTAATAAAAGCCCTTATGAGCTAGGTAGTGGTGGTGCACGCCTGTAATCCCAGTACTCTGGGAGGCAGATGCAGGCAGATTTCTGAATTCGAGGCCAGCTTAGTCTACAGAGTGAGCTCCAGGTTAGCCAGGGCTATACAAAGAAACCCTATCTTGAAACAAACAAACAAACAAACAAACAAAAAATAAAAGCCCTTATGTGCTTGTGTGGGAATTGGCTTCTTGGTCTTTGAGGTCCCGGCGACTTGGGTATAACACTAAGACCAACAATTAATAAAGAGGACCCTATGAAGTTAAAAAACATTTACACAGCAAAGAACACCACCAATAACGCAAAGAAACAGCTTATAAAGTGGGAAAAAAGCTTACCAATTATAAATCTGCTGAAGGGTTAGTCTCTCTCTCTCTCTCTCTCTCTCTCTCTCTCTCTCTCTCTAAAAAACACAAAAATCCCACTACTATTACTCTGCTATAGGAACATAGCCATAAAATAACTCTTAATGACATATTGCTGTATCCATAGATTAATGAATTACTCAACCCTCATCAGAGTTGCATCATATTTTAATGGATGGTGATTAATACAGAGACCCGCAAGCGGGCAATGTGCAGGGACACCCAGTCCTAGGTAGGAGGTCTTTATCAAATCTTTCCTTTCAAAGAGGAGGTAGCAAGATTGTAAGAGCCAGAGGTGGTGGGCGACTCCAAGGAAACAGCATCTTCCAGACACAACTGGACTGATGGTGTGTGTATGAACACACAGAGGTACATGTATGAACTCACAGAGTCAGAGACAGCATGCATAAGACCCATACAGGCTCAAACCAGATACAGTCCCAGCCCTGAGAATGGAAAATGAACACAAGTCCCACCCCTGACTATCACTGGACTGTCAGGATCTGACAGTTCCTGAATAGTAACCCAGAGAGTTATTATTATTTATAAAAGTTTGGGCACTCTAGCTAAGCACCTCCCCACTAGCTCTAACTCGGCTAATTCTAGTTCACATCCTGCTATGTGGCCCGTTACCTCTCATTCCTTCTGGGTACCTGTTCTCTATACCACGTGTCACCTGGTGAATTCCTGCCTCCGATTCTTCCCCAGAGACACCCCCCCCCTCTTTATTCAACCAATCAGCAGGTGAGAGAGGTGTCTGCTAACAAAATACTGAAGCAGGTGATGGCCCATAAATAGAACAATACCCAAGGCCAGCCAGCACAAAACCCTCTGCTAGTGCAGAAATCGACGTTTGAAAGACAACCTTTGCACAGTGCACAAGAAGATGACTCCAACACCTCACCTAGCAACTGTTTGCAATCATTGCCTGCTGGGAAGGGGAAGATCTGTTTTCTCCAGTGAGGTGTATATTAAACACATTCCGAG
This sequence comes from Apodemus sylvaticus, assembly GCF_947179515.1. Lineage (NCBI taxonomy): Eukaryota > Metazoa > Chordata > Mammalia > Rodentia > Muridae > Apodemus > Apodemus sylvaticus. The sequence goes on along the minus strand of NC_067475.1, from coordinate 136,913,142 downwards.
GCAGGCCTCATGCCCAGGAGTACTCGGCAAACACAACAGACTCCCCGTTTACTCCTGGGCCTTTTGCTTCATGTTTAGCTTTTTTTGTTGTTTGTTTGTTTTTTGTTTTTGCTGTTTTTGTTTTTGTGTTTTTCAGAGAGTGAGAGCAAGAAGTTGGGCTGGGCAGGGGAGTGGTAAAAACTTTGGAGGAGTTAGGGGAGGGGAAAGAATATAATCAAAATATATTGTGTGAAAACAATTTATTTTAATTTTTTACATGCATTACATCCCAACCACAGTTTCCCCTCCCTCTGCAAATCCCAGTTCTCCTATACCTCTCCCCCTCCCCACCTCCATCCTCCTCACTTAAAAAAAAAGGCCTCCCAGGGATATTAACTGAATACAGCATAACATTATAATGAGGTAAGGTGCGAACCCTGAGATCAAGGCTGGACCGCCTACTTAGGCTCAGAGGCGATGCTGCTGGGCTCTTCCCAGGGACCTACCACAGCTCGCCTATCACCTGCTGCCCTTGCTGACTGACTGCCACCAAGTGTGAGCCAGGCCCAGCAGAACACAGAAGGACCACTCTACCAGCTCCCCTCTCTCCTAAGAAAGTATCGTAGGGTCTAGGAAGGCATTTTTAAGGTTGGCAGACACAACCTTAACCCTTAAGGTTAAATGGTGATAAGAAAGTGATTTAAGACCTATAAAAGGAGCAAATGTGCTTCAGGTTTCCTTCCCTCAACACGCTATTGCTATGTCAGGACTTCGAAAGTTCAGAGCTCTGACATCGTTGAATAGAGTTCTTATAAATTATTAGTCTAACACTGGCAAAACATTCCACTGCACAATCAATGATCGGAGCCATGAGTTCAAGATTTTAAGTTTCCTTTGGTTGTCTTTTAAGTATTGACGTGAAGATGTTTCTCATACAGACTAAATTTATATGCATTCAGTCTCTGAACAGAGGACTTCTCACCCTTTCTGCTTCACGAAAGGTTTTTTTTTTTCCCCGAGCTTACCTTAAGAATGTTCATGCTTTTTAACAAATTTATCTCTTATTGTAAACTTGAAAACATTCTTGTAAACCTCAGGAAACCCACTCAGACCCATTTTCATGGTTCAAACAGAATCTATCTGGATAGGCACCCCTGTCAATCAATAGCCTAAATTTCCTGCCAGTTGCCTATTTCAGAGGGTGGGATTCCTCCCCACTCCTGGTTTTGGGACTCCCCCTCTCCCACTTACCAAGACCCTGGGCTTAAAGGTTTCAAATGTACACCTAACAGTCCAGGTGTTTACTCACCATCTGCATCCAGGACAACTCCAGAGAAGCGGCCCACAGACGCTCCCGTCCAGCCTCACAGACTGCTCCAACTGGGCCTGCTCCTTCCTGGCCACAGAAGGTTCCACAGATCCTGGGCAGCAGTGAAACAGCCAGCTCCCCCAGGACCTGACCAGTATCCCAATTCTCATAGGGTCCCCAAAGACAGAGTGATGCCCCAAATTCAGCAGGAAGTAGTCTAAATAACACCTACCTGCTCCACCATTACCCCTTCCTAGTTCCTCATTTTTAACTAAGCAAAAGAGGAGGATGTTGGGTTATGGGCAATCCCAGGGACTAGGGACCTAGTAATGCCTTACACCATCACGGGCCACCACTGGCTGGCATGAGCCAGGCGTGGCAGCAACATAATAGGACTGCTCACTGCCCCAGTCCTCTCCTCTCTCTCTCCCTCCCTCTCTCACACGGTCAGTTTCCATGTGTTCTCAGCCAGCCTCTCTTCTCTTTTGTCTCCTCTCCTCCACCCCGTCTCTGCCCTCATGGCTCTGCTCCCATCTGTCTGCCTCTATCCTTCTCTAGGTCTTCACTCCCATCTCTTCCTTTGAATAAACTTTTCTGATACCAGGTCTGTCGCATGGTGTGGTTTCTCAGGGGGACACCTTGGCATGGGCTCCCCAGGCACACCCTGACCCCTACCTCCCACTGCATTATATTTCATAACAGCTATCCAGTAGAAGCTAAAGTGTCCAAAGCTCAGGCAGAAAAGTCAAAGACAGCCCCCATTCCCACTGTTAGGAGTCGCACAAGAACACCAAGCAGTCTGACTGTAACATACACACAGAGGACCTGCTCAGATCCATATAGGCTCCGTGATCGTCTCTGGGACCCCCTTGGAACCCTGCTTAGTTAATTCTGTGGATCACATTCTCACGGTGTCTTCTACCCTGTTGGCTACTAGAATCCTTCCTTGCACTCTTCTGTAGATGTGCCCTGGTTTTGTCTACCGTGTGGCTGTGGGTCTCTGAATCTGTCCCAATCCCTTGCTGAATGATGCTTCTTTAATGACAATTAGGCACTAACCTAAGAGTATAGCAGAATATCATTAGGAATCATTTCACTGACTTTTCCCCCCAGTTGTATTTGGATCTCTCCTGGGTCTCTGAGCTAACCAGCCTCTGGTTCTTGGTCATCCATACAGAGTTAGGTGTGGGTTTTCTCTTGTAGCATGGGCCTCAGCTCAAGTTGGACCAGTCATTAGTTGGCCACTCCTACAAGTTCTTCCCACCCTCGTCTAAGCACATCCTGCAGGTAGGGCATATTGTAGGTCCAAGGTTCTGTGGATGGGTTGAGAAGATGGCTGGTTCCGACTTCATGTCCCCCATTATTAGGAGACTTTTTAGGGTCTCTCACATAGATGCCAGGGAGTTACTACTACATTAAGTTTCTACATCACCTCCATGTGTATCCTCAGTTTCAGTCATTTCTCTCAGTATTGTCTCTCTCCACTAGACCCTCCACCATCACCACCTGAACCCTCCTGTTCCCATCCCTCACCACCCCAGTCCACTTGCAAAGTCTATTCTATTTCCCTTTCCCAGGGAGATCTATGTATCTTACCTTGAGCCCTCCTTGTTACTTAGCCTCTCTGGTTCTATGGATTGTAGCGTGATTATCCTTTACTTATACGTGAGTAAATACATATTTGTCTTTTGAGTCTGGGTTACCTCCCTCAGGATGATTTTTTCTGTTTCCTTCCATTTTTCTGCAAATCTTATGATATTGTTTTTAACAATTGAGTAATATTCAACTGTGTAAATATGCCACATTTTCTTTATCCATTCTTCGGTTGAGGGAAATTTGTTGCTGGCTATTATGGAGAAAGCAGCTATGAACATAGTTGAGCAAATCCTTTGGGTATATGCCCAGGAGTGGGTGGTACAGCTGAGTCTTGAAGTAGATTGACTCCCAATTCTCTGAGGCACTTCCGTATTGATTTCCAAAGTGGCTGTATAAGTTTGCACTTCCACCAGCAATGGAGGTGTATTCCCCTTGCTCCACATCCTCACCAGCATGAGCTGCCACTAGTGTTATTGATCTTAGACATTCTGACAGGCATAAGATGGAATCTCCTAGTAGTTTGATTGGCATTTCCCTGTTGGCTAAGGATGTTGGATATTTAAGTGTTTCTCAGTAATTTGAGATCCCTCTGTTGAGAATTCTCTATTTAGATCTATAACTGACCTTTTTTATAGGGAGGTAGGGAGGGAGGGATGGATGGATGGATAGAGGAAGGGAGGGAGGGAGGGAGGGTGTTTAAGACAGGGTTCCTCTGTGTAACTCTGGCTGTCCTGGAAGTTGCTCTCTAGACCAGGATGGCCTTGAACTCAGAGATCCACCTGCCCCTGACTCACAACTGCTGGGATTGAAGGAATTTGCCACCACTGCCTGGTCACATGTCCAATTTGTATCCTATTGATCTCCTTCAGTTGTCTTATTGCTCCAGTTAGACCTTAAATCAATATATTAGAGAGAGAGAGAGAGAGAGAGAGAGAGAGAGAGAGAGAGAGAGAGAGAGAGAGAGAGAGAGAGGAGGACAGCGTTACTGTTACCTTGTTTTTGGTTTCAGGGAGATTTCTTTGAGTTTCTCACTAATTAATTTGATATTTGCTATAGACTTGCTGTTAATTGCCTTTATTGTGTTTAGGTACAGCCACCTTGGAAATAAATATGGAAGTGCCTCAGAAAATTGTGAATCTATCTACTTTAAGACTCAGCTATGCCACCCACTCCTGGGCATATACCCAAAGGATTTGCTTAACCATGTTCATAGCTGCTTTCTTCATAATAGCTAGAAACAGATTTCCCTCAAACGAAGAATGGATAAAGAAAATGTGGCACATTTACACAGTTGAATATTATTCAGTTGTTAAAAACAATGATATCATTGTCTTTATTCCTAATCTCTCCAAAAATTTTATCACAAAGGGGTGTTGAATTTTGCTTAGATCCCTTTTCAGCATCTAATAAGGAGATCACATATATTTTCCCCTTCAGTTTTTTTATATGATGGACACCACATTGATTGAATTTTGTATGTTAAATCATCTCTGCATCTCTGGGGATGAAGCCTACTTGATCAATGTGGATAGATTTGGTTTGCAAATATTTTATTGAGTATTTTTGCATCAATGTTCATGAGGAAAAGAGGTCTGACATTCTTTCTTTGTTTAATCTTTGTGTAGTTTGGGTATCAAGGAGATTATAGTCTAATAAAATGATTTGGCAGTTTTCCTTCTGTTTCTATTTTATGGAATAATTTGAGGAGCATTGGTATTAGTTCTTTTTTGAAAATCTGGTAGAATTATGCAGCAAAACTTCCTGGCCCCGAGTTTTCTCCTCTCCTCTCCTCTCCTCTCCTCTCCTCTCCTCTCCTCTCCTCTCCTCTCCTCTCCTCTCCTCTCCTCTCCTCTCTTCTCTTCTCTTCTCTTCTCCCTTCCCCTCCCTTCCCCTCCCCTCCCCTTTCCTCCCCTCCCTTCCCTTCCACTTGACTCCCCTCCCCTCCCTCTTTCTCCCTCCCTTCCCCTCTCCATCTTCCTCCCTCCCCTCCTCTCTCCCTTTTTCTTGGGGGGGGTTTGGGGGATTTTTAATGACTGCTTCTATTTCCTTAGAGGATATTTATATTTAAATTGTTTTTATGATCTTAACTTTGGTAAACGGTATCTATCAAGAAAACAATCCATTTCTTTTAGAATTTTCAATTTTGTGGGGTATATATAGGTTGTTAAACTATGATCTAATGATTCTTTGCATTTCCTTGGTGTGTGTTGTTATGCCCCCACTCTTCTTTCTGATTTTGTTAATTTAGATATTCTCTATCAGTCTTTTTGATAATTTGGATAAGGGTTTGTCTATTATTATTATTTTTTTTGTTGTTGTTTTTTTCGAGACAGGTTTCTCTGTATAGCCTTGGCTGTCCTGGAACTCACTCTGTAGATCAGGCTGGCCTCAAACTCAGAAATCTGCCTGCCTCTACCTCCCAGAGTGCTGGGATTACAGGTGTGTGCCACCACTACCCGGCAGGTTTTGTCTATCTTGTTGATAGTTTCAAAGAACTAACTTTTTGTTTCACCGATTCTTTGTTTATATTTTATTGATATTAGCTCTCACTTTGATTATTTCCTGCTGTCTACTTCTCTTGGGTGAGTTTGCATCTTTTTGTTCTAGAGCTTTCAGGTATGCTGTTAAGTTGCTGATATAAGATCTCTACAATTTTTTTCCATTAACTTATTTATTTATTCACTCTACATCCCTATTGAAACTCCCCCTCCCTTCTGGTCCCTTTCTCACATGGCTTCTCCCCATCTGCGTCCTTTACCTCTGAGAAGGGAGAGGTCCCCTGGGTACCAACCTCCCCTGGCACCTCAAGTCATTGCAGGACTAGGCCTATCCTCTCCCACTGAGACTAGACAATGTGGTCCAGTTAGGGGAACAGAATCCACAGGCAGACAACAGAGTCAGGGACCTCCCCTGCTCCAGTTGTTGGGGACCCACATAAAGACAAAGCTTCTCATCTGCTACATATGTGCAGGGGCCTAGGACCAGCCCTGGTATGTTCTTTGGTTGGTGAGTCAGACTCTGGGAGCCTCCAAGGGTTCAGGTCAGTTGACTCTGTTGGTCTTCTGGAATCCCTATACCCTCCAGGTTCCAATTCTTCCACAAGACTTTCTGAGCTTAGTCTTTATGTAGGGTGCTTACTGCTATGAATTTTTCTCTAACTGCCACTTTCATTGGGTATATTGTGCCTTTGTTTTCATTGAATTCTAGGAAGTCTTTAATTTTCTTTACTTCTTCCCTAACCCAGTGGCCATTCAGTAGAGAGTTATTCAGTTTCTAGGCTTTCTGTTTTTTCCATCATTGTTGAATTTTACCTTTAATCCATGGTGGTCTGATAAGATACAAGGGGTTATTTCAATTTTGTTGTACCTGTTGAGGCTTGCTTTGTGACTACTATATGGTCAATTCTGGAGAATGTTCCATTTTCATATGCAGAAGATAAAATTGAAGAAATTGATTTCCCAGTCAAAGAAAATGCTAAATCCAAAATGTTCAAGACACAAAACATTCAAGAAATCTAGGACACAATGCAAAAACGGAACCTAAGAATGATGGGAATAAGAAGATTCTTGTCTGGCAGGGGCCTCCTAGCCAAAGTGAGAGCCTCTATTTCTTTTGCTCCTCCCCCCATCTGCTTGGCCCCAGGTTTGATGACCATTTTCCTCCTCCTCCAGTGCACACAATCCAACATACCTTTCCCTTGCCAGCCTTCCAAGTGCATCCCCAGTATGGGTCACCCCAAACTCCTCTATAGTCAAACATAATCCGCTGCTGACCATCCAACTATAAAAGCCTTTCAATCCCATCCAGGGCAGAAGCAGATGCTGCCCAGATGCCTTCTCCTGGTTTCTTAGAAAAGTCTGTCTGTTTTTCTGTAGGTGCAGATGGGTCTGTGTTTTCTGGTGTGTTTGTAAATCTTGTGGCAAACTCAGGAGCCAAGATGGAAACGGGTCAGGCTCAGCTGTCTGTATGAATGATGGTGACCACTGCATATTTTGTTTCTGACTGGCCGTCTTTGAATGTGCAAGCTCTCTGTATTCTGTGTTTATTGGTTTTGTTTTTGTTATCTGCCACTGCCAGCCACCAGCCACCAGCCACCAGCCACCAGCCACCAGCCACCAGCCACCAGCCACCAGCCATCAGCCACCAGCCACCAGCCACCAGCCACCAGCCACCAGCCACCAGCCACCAGCCACCAGCCACCAGCCATCAGCCACAAGTGCCAATACTGTTTGCCATGCTTTCTCTGAGGGTCAAGCTTCAGAATTTATCTCTGGGCTTTCTGGCTATTGGATTCAGTTTAGCAGGAGTTCAAATGCCCGCCCTTTGAGTGTAGATACTAATAAAGTTACTCTGCTTTATTGGAAAGCTGGCTCTGGAGTTGGAGTGTGACTTCCGCTCCTCGAGATCCAAGCATATTTGTTTAAAGGTTTTCTTCAAAATCTCTGTCCTGTGTCAGACAGGCCATCTGACTGACAGAGAGGACTGCAAAACAAAAACAAAAACAAACCAAAACAAACCAAAAAAAAGGATTTAAGGAAACTTGCTTTGCAATGACCGACTACTCATGCCTCTGACAAGCATGGCTGGAGGATGTGAAAACTTAGGTAGGTTCTGACTGAGAGTTAAGGAAGTGTCTAACTGCCTGAGGATACAGAAGCTTAATCTCAATGGATGAGAAAGCATTTTAAGGTATGTAAAAAGGACAGCTCTCAAGGTAAAAGAAACTGATTTAAGGTAATGAAAAATGTTTCAGATTATTTTCCTTCTCTATGCTATTGTTATATTAAGATTTCAAAGGTTTAGAAAACCTATACCCAACAGTTCTAGCAGACCAGTCAAGTGTCTGCAGAATGTTCACCAGCAGGTTGCTAAAAGGAGCCACTTAACCCTATAACACCTAAATTGACTTCTAAAACATCTGTTCCCTATGCTTGCTTTGTGATCAAACTAGAGAGCACTATCTATGTTGGCTTACAGAGGCTGCCTTTATAGGTCCTGTAGGAGACATAATGTGTATTCAGAAAGGAGTTCTACCTTTTATATGAGATGGTGGGTCTTTTATATTCTAATTAAAGACCCATGGTACTCCAGCCCATTGGTAACCTTTACTATAGCATTTATCAGGCATGATCAAAATACAGACGATACACACCCCACTCTCTCAAACCCGAGTTATAGACACTGTAGAAGAAATGCTCAACTTCATTAGTCATTAGGGAAATGCAAATCAAAACAACCCTGAGATTTCACCTTACACCAGTCAGAATGGCTAAGATTAAAAATTCAGGAGACAGCAGGTGTTGGCGAGGATGTGGAGAAAGAGGAACATTTCTCCACTGCTGGTGGGGTTGCAAGTTGGTACAAACACTCTGGAAATCAGTCTGGCGGATCCTCAGAAAACTGGGCACCTCACTTCCAGAAGATCCTGCTATACCACTCCTGGGCATATACTCAAAAGATTCCCCACCATGTAATAAGGATACATGCTCCACTATGTTCATAGCAGCCCTATTTATAATTGCCAGAAGCTGGAAAGAACCCAGGTATCCCTCAACAGAAGAGTGGATGCAAAAAGATGTGGTATATATACACAATGGAGTACTATTCAGCCATTAGAAACAATGAATTCATGAAATTCTTAGGCAAATGGATGGAGCTAGAGAACATCATACTAAGTGAGGTAACCCAGACTCAAAAGGTGAATCATGGTATGCACTAACTAATAAGTGGATATTAACCTGGAAAAGTGGAATACCCAAAACATAATCCACACATCAAATGAGGTACAAGAAGAACGGAGGAGTGGCCCCTTGTTCTGGAAAGACTCAGTGAAGCAGTATAGGGCAAAACCAGAACGGGGAAGTGGGAAGGGGTGGGTGGGAGGACAGGGGGAGGGAAGGGGGCTTATGGGACTTTCGGGGAGTGGTGGTCTAGAAAAGGGGAAAGCATTGGAAATGTAAATAAAAAATATATCGAATAAAAAAATCTATTTTTCCCCTTCTGAAAAAAAAAAAAAAGAAGTGGCTCAATGTCCCTCAAAGGTACTTACATCCGTAACATCACCCCTTTTAGGTGATATTGATCCCACTTCCCTTTCATACCATCTCTTACTTCAGACCTTAATATCTGAAAATCAACTGCTGAATAAAGCAGTTGCTTTGCAGAATGTTGGTTGTGTGTCCGTCCTGGGTCAAACTCAAGAACATCATTTGTGGTCACACCCATTGTCTTATTAGATTCTCTCACCTCCATCCTTAATTGCTCTAAGACAAATGTCACTACTTTTTCTTATCTCTCCCACATCCTTATCTTTGGCATCACAGACTGCTTTAACTCCTTATGGACACACTTTTTGGGCATACTGGTGTCTACAGACTGCAATTATATCTCAATCCTTAGTACTATCACCCAGCCTTGTGTCCAAACATTTACAATGCCTGGCTTCTCTGTGGCCCTCAAGTTTACTGTGGCAATGGTATGGGACTTGTGCCCCAGTGTTCCTTTTCCTAAAACTAGAAGTGGTACCTGGTGAAGAACCTTTCCAGTTCTGATCATAGGCTTTCTTGCAGTGTGTCATAACAAATGAGATCCTATATTTTCTAGCAGTTCTGGACATAATTGCTGGCATCACCAATATTGCTGTGGGGTGGATCAGTAAATAGAATGTCCAAAGGTTGCTCAGATTGTCCTTACCCTCTAGGGTCAAATAGACTCAGTGGCCACCATAGTGCTACAGAATCATGGAAGATTAGATCTACTAACAGCAGAGAGACGTGGTCTTTGTCTCTTCCTCAGGGAGGAGTGCTACTTCTATGTATATCAGTCAGGTAGAGAAAATGTAAGAAACAACTTGATTCTTCTGGCTAGTGGGTCATTGCTAGTTTACATGGAATTGGATACTACTCTTCTTAACCTCCCCTCACCTGCTTTACTTAATCCCATTAATTGGACCCAGCCTTATAAACATCTTGTCTAGATTTCTTCAACAACAGATCCAAATGATTTCTAAGCAGACTTTTAATCAGTTGCTATCACATGATTTCTGGCTCCTGTTGATGGACCCAGAAGTCATCTACTCCTGTTATTGCCCTGATGGTCAAGTTTGCCTAAAGGACTTTGACATCCATTCAGCAGGACGTAGTCTAATGATGACATGTTATCTCCCTTTACATACTCCTGATTGTTCATCAGGAATAAACGATTGAGTGGGCAGGCCCTTCCAACTACCAGGTTCTACCCACAGAACATTCTAACTGCCCTCATAGCTGTATCTGCCCCAACCCTATAGAGTAAACCAACCAACCAACCAACGAACTAATCAACCAACCAACCAACCAACCAACCAACCAAAAACCCAAAAACCAAACCAAACCAAACCAAACGGGGGGGGGGGGGGGGAGAAAAAAATAAAAACAAAAACAAAAACAAAAATTCACAAGCTCCGGACTTGAAAACCTACCAATTCTCTCTCTGGAAAGCTCTGTCCCCACAAAAAAATCCTAAATAAACCCCGTCTCTGCTCAGTCCTGTCTTGCTTCTTACCTGAGCAGAGGTAGCTACCTCCTGAGGGTTCCCTCCCAGTAAATTTCTTGTGTGAGGTTTGCTGTGCTGCATGCCTTTGGGGTACTTCTTGGCTCCCAACTGCCAGGATACCTTTCCATCCAAACTGTAACATTTGCATTGTTCAGTCTCTATGCATTTGTAGGCTTTCTGTTGTTTCTGTTGTTGAAATCCAGCTTTGATTCATGGTTGGTTGATAGGATGCAGGGGGTTATTTCAATTTTCTTGTATCTGTTGAGACTTGCTTTGTGACTGAGTATATGGTCAATTTTAGAGAATGTTTTGAGAAATGCTGAAAAAAGTTGTATTCTTTTGTATTTGTGTGAAATGTTCTGTAGATATCTGGTAGGTCTATTTGTTTCATAACTTCTGTCAGCTTCAATGTTTCTCTGTTTAGTTTTTGTCTGGATGACCTGTCTATAAATCTTGCAACTCTAAAGGGAAAGGTATCTTGGCATTAAGGAGTCAAGGATTACCACAAATCATCCCCTCCCCAAAAAGAAAAAAAACCAAAACCAAAACCAAAACCCACACAAGAGATTTATTGGGAGCGAAAAACCCAGGAAAGTGACTGTCTCTGCTTGGGTGAAAAGACAGCAGGAAACTGAACAACAGTCAGGGCTTATATAGAATTTCTTAGGAGGCAGAGCTGCTCAGGGTGGAAATTTTCATGGTGAGAATTTGTGGGATTTCAAGTCTAGAGATTGGAAGAGCTCAGGGATTGGTGGGTTTTTCTGTTCAGGGATTGCTGGGATTATTTCTTGTAGGGTAGGACCTGGCCACACTCCCACTTTGGGCCTGGAAATGACAGTTAGAGCTGTTAGAAAATGACCCTAATGCTGGGGACAGCAAACAAAGACAGGGACTGCCTGCAGTAGGCCAGGATGGAGACAGCTCAGAAGCCTGCAGCAGCTCCCTGAAGAAAAGGATGGTGTTTGGGACTCTGAGAAGCAGGACAAACACCCCTCCAGAGGATTTGCCATCTGGAATCAGGGACTGCCTGAAGTAGGCCTGGATGGAGACATTTCAGTGGCCCAAGGCAGCTCTTTGTAACAACAGTTGTTCCCATTTCTCCTAACCTTAGCCCTCAACAATGGCTGTATAGATTTCATTTGTGTGTGACTGTTTTTCAGTTGGTCTTGGTGTGCATAATTATTCTATCTGACTTTCTTACTTCTCTCTCCTTTTGCTGTGGCGAAATCTGTGAAACTAGATGTTCCCTGATGCAATGATTTTTTGTTTGTTTGTTTAATGTATTTATTTTTAATGATTTTTTATTCGATATATTTTTTTATTTACATTTCAAATGATATCCCCTTTCCTGGCTCCCCACTCCCCAAAAGTCCCATAAGCCCTCTTCCCTCCCCCTGTTCCCCCATCCACCCCTTCCCACTTCCCTGTTCTGGTATTGCCCTATACTGCTGCACTGGCCTTTCCAGAACCAGGGGCCACTCCTCCATTCTTCTTGGACATCATTTGATATGTGGATTATGACTTGGGTATTCCAATTCTCTAGGTTAATATCCGCTTATCAGTGAGTGCATACCATGATTGATGTTTTGAGACTGGGTTACCTCACTTAGTATGATGTTCTCCAGCTCCATCCATTTGTCTAAAAATTTCATGAATTCATTGTTTTTAATGGCCGACTAGTACTCCATTGTGTAAATATACCACATTTTTTGTATCTATTCCTCCGTTGAGGGACACCTAGGTTCTTTCCAGCTTCTGGCTATTATAAATAGGGCTGCTATGAATATAGTGGAGCATGTGTCCTTATTGCATGCCGGGGAATCCTCTGGGTATATGCCCAGGAGTGGTATAGCAGGGTCCTCCAGAAGTGATGAGCACAGTTTTCTGAGGAACCGCCAGACTGATTTCCAGAGTGGTTGTACCAATTTGCAACCCCACCAACAGTGGAGGAGTGTTCATTTTTCTCCACATCCTTGCCAGCACCTGTTTCCTCCTGAGGTCTTTCTTTCTTTCTTTCTTTCTTTCTTTCTTTCTTTCTTTCTTTCTTTCTTTCTTTCTTTCTTTCTTTCTTTCTTTCTTTCTTTCTTCCTTCCTTCCTTCCTTCCTTCCTTCCTTCCTTCCTTCCTTCCTTCCTTCCTTCCTTCCTTCCTTCCTTCCTTCCTTCCTTTCTTTCTTTCTTTCTTTCTTTCTTTTTCTTTCTTTCTTTCTTTCTTTCTTTCTTTCTTTCTTTCTTTCTTTCTTTCTTTCTTTCTTTCTTTCTTTCTTTCTTTCTTTCTTTCTTTCTTTCTTTCTTTCTTTTTGGCTTTTTCGAGACAGGGTTTCCCTGTGTAGCCCTGACTCTCCTGGAACTCACTCTGTAGGCCAGGCTGGCCTTGAACTCAGAAATCTGCCTGCCTCTGTCACCCAAGTCCTGTGATTTAAGGCCATGCGCCACCACCGCCTGGCTTCTCCTGAGTTTTTTATCTTGGCCATTCTGACTGGTGTGAGGTGAAATATCAGGGTTGTTTTGATTTGCATTTCCCTAATGACTAATGATGTTGAACATTTTTTAAGATGCTTCTCCACCATCCGAAGTTCTTCAGGTGAAAATTCTTTGTTTAGCTCTGTACCCTATTTTTAATAGGGTTATTTGGTTTTCTGGGGTCTAACTTCTTAAGTTCTTTGTATTTATCAGATATTAGCCCTCTGTCAGATGTAGGGTTGGTGAAGATCTTTTCCAAATTTGTTGGTTGCCATTTTGTCCTTTTGATGATGTCCTTTGCCTTACAGAAACTTCGTAATTTTATGAGGTCCCATTTGTCAATTCTTGATCTTAGAGCATAAGCTATTGGTGTTCTGTTCAGGAACTTTTCCCCTGTGCCCATGTCCTCAAGGGTCTTTCCCAGTTTCTTTTCTATTAGTTTCAGTGTGTCTTGTTTTTTGTAGAGGTCCTTGATCCATTTGGAGTTGAGCTTAGTACAAGGAGATAAAGATGGATCAATTGGCATTCTTCTGCATGCTGACCTCCAGTTGAACTAGGACCATTTGTTGAAAAGGCTATCTTTTTTCCACTGGATGTTTTAAGCTCCTTTGTAGAAGATTAAGTGGCCATAGGTATGTGGGTTCATTTCTGGATCTTCAGTCCTATTCCATTGATTCACCTGCCTGTTACTGTACCAATATCATGCAGTTTTTAACACTATTGCTCTGTAGTACTGCTTGAGGTCCTGGATACTGATTCCCCCAGAATTTCTTTTGTTGTTGAGAATAGTTTTAGCTATCCTGTTTTTTTTTTGTTATTCCAGATGAATTTGAGAATTGCACTTTCTAACTCTATGAAGAACTGAGTTGGGGTTTTGATGGGTATTTCGTTGAATCTGTATATTGCTTTTGGCAAGATGGCCATTTTAAATATATTAATCCTGCCAATCCATGAGTATGGCAGATTTTTCCATTTTCTGAGGTCTTCTTCCATTTCCTTCTTCAAAGACTTGAAGTTCTTGTCATACAGATCTTTCACATGTTTGGCCAGAGTCACACCAAAGTACTTTATATTATTTGTGGCTATTGTGAAGGGTGTCATTTCCCTAATTTCTTTATCAGCCTGCTTATCCTTTGAGTATAGGAAGGCTACTGATTTGCTTGAGTTGATTTTATAACCAGCCACTTTGCTGAAGTTGTTTATCAGCTGTAGGAGTTCTCTGGTGGAGTTTTTTGGGTCACTTAAGTAGACTATCATATCATCTGCAAATAGTGATAGTTTGACTTCTTCCTTTCCATTTTGTATCCCTTTGACCTCCTTATGTTGTCTAATTGCCCTAGCTAGTACCTCAAGTACTATATTGAAAAGATATGGAGAGAGAGGACAGCTTTGTCTAGTCCCTGATTTTAGAGGGATTGCTTCAAGTTTCTCTCAATTTAGTTTGATGTTGGCTACCGGTTTGCTGTATATTGCTTTAACGATGTTTAGGTATGGGCCTTGAATTCCTGTTCTTTCCAAGACTTTTAGCATGAAAGGATGTTGAATTTTGTCAAATGCTTTTTCTAATGAAATGACTATGTGTTTTTTTTCTTTGAGTTTGTTTATGTAGTGGATTGCATTGATGGATTTCCGTACATTGAACCATCCCTGCATCCCTGGGATGAAGCCTACTTGATCATGGTGGATGATCATTTGGATTTGGTTGGCAAGAATTTTATTGAGTATTTTTGCACCGATGTTCATAAGGGAAATTGGTCTGAAGTTCTTTCTTTGTTGGATCTTTTTGTGGTTTTGGTATTAGCGTAATTGTGGCTTCATAGAACGAGTTGGGTAGTGTTCCTTCTGTTTCTATTTTGTGGAATAATTTGAAGAGTATTGGTGTTAGGTCTTCTTTGAAGGTCTGAGAATTCTGCACTGATACCATCTGGTCCTGTACTTTTTTTGGTTGGAAGACTTTCTATCACCCCTTCTATTTCTTTATGGGTTATGGGACTGTTTAGATGATCTATTTGATCCTTATTTAATTTTGGTATTTGGTATCTGTCTAGAAAATTGTCCATTTACTCCAGATTCTCCAGTTGTATTGAGTATAGGCATTTGTAGTAGGATCTGATGATTGAATTTCCTCAGTTTCTGTTGTTATATCCCCCTTTTCATTTCTAATTTTGTTAATACGGATACTGTCTCTCTGCCCTTTGGTTAGTCTGGCTAAGGGTTTATCTATCTTGTTGATTTTCTCAAAGAACCAGCTCCTGGTTTTGTTGATTCTTTGTATGGTTCTCTTTGTTTCCACTTGATTGATTTCAGCCCTGAGTTTGATAATTTCCTGCCTTCTACTACTCCTGGGTGAATTAGCTTCTTTTTGTTCCAGAGCTTTCACGTATGCCATTAAGCTGCTAGTGTATTTCTCCCATTTCTTTTTAAAGGCACTCAGGGCTATGTGTTTTCCTCTTAGCACTGCTTTCATTGTGTCCCATAGATTTGGGTATGTTGTGCCTTCATTTTCGTTAAATTCTAAAATGTGTTTGATTTCTTTCTTTATTTCTTCTTTCGCCAAGGTATCAGTGAGTAGAGTATTGTTCAGCCTCCATGTGTATGTGGACTTTCTGTTGTTTTTGTCTCTATTGAAGACCACTCTTACTCCATAGTGATTTGATAGGAGGCATGGGACTAGTTCAGTCTTCTTATATTTGTTGAGGTCTGTCTTCTGACCAATTATATGGTTGATTTTGGAGAAGGTACCATGAGGTGCTGAGAAAAAGGTATATTCTTTTGCTTGATGTAATGATTCTTAAACAATTAAAAATTGAGTCATGGCCCAGGTGCATGCTGTGTGTTCTCATCTTAGAAACAATGCAATAACTGCACAATGGTCATTCCAGATTAATGCTTGACTTGCAAAGAAAGCTTGATGAAATTATTAGAAAATGAATTAGAGCCAACATTAGGACCCCAAAGAAAGAAAAAACTACTAAAGTTATTAAATAAGTTCTGCACAACATTTGAGAGTGGTTCCTGCATAAGCAAGTACAGAATATGTCAATCTTAGATTAGTAAAACTAAGTCAAAACACTGGGACTCTTAGGAGAGTCATTGTGTGCAATGTGCAGAAGTGGAAAGCTAGGGGAGCTATGGAGTTAAGGATTAACTTGATTCTTTCTGGCCACTGCCTGGCAGCTTTGCCCATGTCATTTATCATTAGAGCTTTGCAAGAAAATGCAAGTAGCTGGCCTCAGAGCTCTGAGCTCTGAAATATAATAGTTAAAGTTAAAGTTTAAATAATGATAAGTTTGCAATTATTATTATTTTGGCTATAGGCCTGGGAATAGAGAAGCTTGAAACTTTGGGGAACAATTGTAATTCTTGATTCTTTGTGGGACTTGGTTATTCCTTTGAAATTGATTTAGCAATGATTATACAATGTCTTTTTTAATCTTCTTTTGGAGTATCAATAAAAGACCATTAGGGAAGTTGAGGGGCCTGGGGCTGGCTACTGGAGCTCTTCAAGAGGGGACCTGGCCACTTTCCTGCCTTGAAGGTTTACAATAAGGCAAGAGAGAATGTAGAGTGAATGTAGAGAGAATGCAGAGAGCATGTGGAGAGCATGTAGAGAGCGTGTGAAGAGCACGTGAGAGAGCGAATGCAGAGAACATGAGAAGAGCTTGTGAAGAGTGAGAGAAGAGAGAATGTGAAGTGTGTGTGAAGAGTGTGTGTGTGAGTGGAAGGAGAGTGCATGTGGTGTGTGTGTGAGATGTGTATGAAGAGTGTGTGTTTGAGTGGAAGGAGAGTGCATGTGGTGTGTGTGTGAGATGTGCGTGAAGAGTGTGTGTGTGAGTGGAAGGAGAGTGCATGTGGTGTGTGTGTGAGATGTGCGTGAAGAGTGTGTGTGTGAGTGGAAGGAGAGTGCATGTGGTGTGTGTGTGTGTGTGAGATGTGTGTGAAGAGTGTGTGTGTGACTGAAAGGAGAGTGTATGTGGTGTGTGTGTGAGATGTGTGTGAAGAGTGTGTGTGAGTGAAAGGGAAGTGCATGCGGTGTGTGTGTGAGATGTGTGTGAAGAGTGTGTTTGTGAGTGGAAGGAGAGTGCATGTGGTGTGTGTGTGTGTGAGATGTGTGTGAAGAGTGTGTGTG
This sequence comes from Apodemus sylvaticus, assembly GCF_947179515.1. NCBI lineage: Eukaryota > Metazoa > Chordata > Mammalia > Rodentia > Muridae > Apodemus > Apodemus sylvaticus. Next base: position 136,896,135 of record NC_067475.1, on the reverse strand, counting down.
AGTGAAAGGGGAGTGCATGCGGTGTGTGTGTGAGGTGTGCGTGAAGAGTGTGTGTGTGAGTGAATGGGGAACACACAGAGATATGTATGAGCGAGAGAGTGCAAGAAAAGAAAAGCACACAGGAGAGAAGCAGAGCGTGCAGGGAATGCAGAGCGTGTGCAGCCTTGAGCTGCGAGCGAATGAGGAGAGAGAAAGCGAGCAGAGAGTGAGAGAGAGGAGAAACTTTAAGCCTTGAAAATCTGCCTGTCAGCTTGCACCCAAAAAGTAGCCTGTGTATGTTTACTATGCACCTTCCAGATATCCCTGCTTCCAGTTGAGAACTCCGATCCTGTGTCGAGGCTGGACCCTGGCACCCTTAGGACCATTAGGGAAGTTGAGGGGCCTGGGTCTGGCTACTGGAGCTCTTCAAGAGGGGACCTGGCCACTTTCCTGCGTTGAAGGTTTACAAAGCACACAAAGTTTACCCTGCTGCTTGCTGAAGTTGGTGTGACTAGCCAACACTGCCCATCGATGAGAGTGGGGTAATGAAGTCTACTGCTATCAGTGTGTGGGGGTTGATGCATGTTTTAAGTCTTAATAGTGTTTCTGTTACAAATGTGGGTGCCCTTGTGTTTTGGGCATAGATGTTGAAAACTGAAAATTCATTTTGGTAGATTTTTCCTTTTATGAATATTAAATGCCCTTCTCTGTCTCTTGATCAATTTTTCTTTGAAGTCTACTTTATTACATATTAGGATGGCTATACCAGCTTGTTTCTTTGGTCCATTTGCTTGGAAAATCTCTTCCAACCTTTTACTCTGAGGTAATGTCTATCTTTGGTGTTGAACTATTTCTTGTACGCAGCAGAAGGATGGATCTTGTTTTTGCATCTATTCCACTAGTCTGGTCATTCTATTGAGGAACTGAGTCCATAATATTGAGAGGTATCAATGACAAGTTATTGTTAAATTATATTGTTGTGCTCATGTGTATGCCCATGTCTATGCACTCATGTTTCTTGTCTTTGGGTTTTGCTGCTGTGAGATTATTTATTGCCTGTGTTTTCATGGGTCTAGTCAACATCTTTGGGTTGGAGTTTTTCTTCTAGTACCTTCTGTAGGGCTGGATTTTTGGATAGCTACTGTTTAAATTTGACTTTATCATGGAAAACCTTGCTTTCTCCATCTAGGGTGATTGAAAGTTTTGCCAAATCTGGGCTGGTACCTTAGAGTCTGGTCTCTTAGAGTCTGCAGGACATTTGTCTATACCTTTCTGGCTTTTAGAGTCCCCTTTGAGGAATCAGGTGTAATTCTAATAGGTATGCCTTTCTTAGCCTTTTCCCCTTGTAGCTTTTCATACTCTTTCTTTAGTGTTTTGATTATTATGTGACAAGAGGACTTTCTTTTCTGGTCTAATCTATTTGGTGGCGTGTGAGCTTATTGTACCTTTATAGGCATGTCTTTCTTTGTGTTAGGAAAATTTTCCTTCTGTGTGTGTGTGTGTGTGTGTGTGTGTGTGTTGTTGTTGTTGCTGTTGTTGTTGTCACAAGTTGAATGCTTAGCTGGTCAAGGTCTTGCCATTCAGTACAGATCAGGACTCATCTTGGTCTCTTTATCTCTTTCTGCACAAGCTTTGTCTCCAGCGTCAAACTTCCTGGTGATCTTTTTTTCCCCTTCAAACTGTATATTTTTTATTTCTTTTTGCACCTGTTGCTCTTTTTTTGCACTCTATTGCTGGTAGACCTGTATAAGAGTGATTATTAATAATTATGTGATAGAGTCAACATCAGGCTGTCTTGAAATCTCCAACAAAGCAATGATTCCATTACTTTTAAATTTAGCCTCAGGAAAATTTGTAACATAAAGGCATAAAGTAACCATATTCTTTGCCAAATATCATAAGGATGGTCTCTTGCCCAGCTGCTAAAATTGTTCCCCTCTAAAACTTCTTGAGCTGGGCATTCACAGTCTACACGACTCTCAGCTCCACTGTATTTCAAGCTCCTAGTAGGATGGCATTAAGTACCACTTGTAGCATTAAGCCACTTCTCTAGTCCAAAGTCACAAGGTCTTCCACTTCCTTTTTTTTTTTCAAGACAGGGTTTCTCTGTGTAGCCCTGGCTGTCCTGGAACTCACTCTGTAGACCAGGCTGGCCTTGAACTCAGAAATCTGCCTACCTTTGTCTCCCAAGTGCTGGGGTTAAAGGCGTGTGCCATCACTGCCCAGCTAAGTCTTCCACTTCCAAAAAATAAATAAAAAAAATCCACATGGCTCAGGCTGTCACAGAAACAGCCCATCTCTGGTACTAATTTCTGTCTTAGTACTTTTCTATTGCTGTGGTGAAACATTACGACTAAGTCAGCTTATCAAAGAAAGCATTTATTCGGAGGTGTGGTTTCAGAGGGCTAGAATCCATGATGGTAGTGCAAAGTTGTGGTGGCTTGAATAGCTGAGAGTTCACATCTTGGTCCAGAAGCAGGGGACGAAGAAAGATCACATTGAAAATGGTGAGTCTTTTGAAATCTCAAGTCTTCCCAAGTAGTTCTACCAACTCAGAACCAATTATTCAAACATCTGAGCCTATGGGGGGCATTCTTATTTAAATTGCAGCATCTGGCAAACAGATGGTTCTGAAAATAATAATTTTGAGTGGAATAGCCCAAACCCATAAAGATAAAAACTTCATGTTCTCACATATGTGGACATTAGCTTTAAATTTTTAGATCTGTGTGGGTCAGTGGACAGTGCCAGAAAACTTGGTAAGGTTGATTGGGTTCAGAGACCCTGGTGCCTACCTGAGGACTATATTAGTTTCCCTGATCCCTTCCAGATTCCTGGCCTGGAACACATGGCTACATTCCCCACATGAAGTCTAGTGGTCACGTAGCACAGAAACCGAGAGTTCTCCGTGCTAATGAGGTATCTAGATGGGCCATGAGGGTTTAGTCAATAAGCTTCCCTTCTCAGACATACCTTCCTGAAAAAGGTATTTCATCTCTGGCCAACCTTGAGAAAGTGGTCTGCACCCATTTTCCGTGATGAACAATAAAGGTATGGACAAACATAGACTGTCTCTCTCACCACGCACTGCCATGCATGGAGGTAGCTTTTGTCTACAGAGCCATGCCTCCTAAGTCTCCTGCAGAAGGCCCCTCCACACTGTTTGGACATTCACACCCCTGAGATAAACTGGAGATCCCCGTCCTCCAGCCCTGGGCTCATCCTCATCTCTCTGGCCCCCTCCATTCCCAGCTCCCCATGACTTCCAGTAGTGACTGCGTGCCTGGGGTCTTGGGAACTCCTGACTCTTCATCCTCGGCCTACTTTGTTTCTCATCTGGGTGGAGGCTGTATTCTCCTGCACCCTGCATCCCACAAGCCTATCATCCAGTGGCAACACAGGGTAAATACAGTCTAGTGTTCTGTGTTTCATCTGCCCGGCAGAGTTCTCACATCCCTGTGGTGAGGTTGAACACAGAACCACAGATATAGGCCTTTAAAGTGGAGTATTCATAGAAATCAGGAACCTAGTAAGAAGCCATAAGGATGGGTCTCAAGTAAAGAGGGATAGAATGTAGGTATTAGGAAAAAAGAAAGAGGAATAATAGAACAAAGTTTAAATAGAATCAGGGAGGAGAGCTAAGTAAAAAGGAGAATATGAAGATGGAACCACAGATATAGGCCTTTAAAGTGGAGTATTCATAGAAATCAGGAAACTAGTAAGAAGCCATAAGGATGGGTCTCAAGTAAAGAGGGATAGAATGTAGGTATTAGGAAAAAAGAAAGAGGAATAATAGAACAAAGTTTAAATAGAATCAGGGAGGAGAGCTAAGTAAAAAGGAGAATATGAAGATGGATTACTAGTACTAGAAACCATATAGAAATTTACTATGATATAAGCTCCCTAAACACACACACACACACACACACACACACACACACACACACACAGAGAGAGAGAGAGAGAGAGAGAGAGAGAGAGAGGTAGTCCAAATGGAGTTACCCTATGGGACAATACTTCTCAATACTTTTCTCAGATACCATAGGCTATCAAATAAAATAACCCAATGCGATGTATAGGGTCATTGGTCAGTAAATTCACATAGAATCCCCTCCCCCCAATAGTACAGTCTCTTGCCATTCCTCTTGTTTATCTTCTAGAGCTTAAAGGTAAGGCATTATTGCTAAAGACACCACAGACTTGATTCATACGACTTAGGGAAATAAAACTGGTACCAACCTGGAATTCTCATCCTTACTAGTTAGATTTCATAGTGTTATAAGTGTCTTTGCATTCTACAAGGGGAAAAATGTAATCAAAAGTCTTAACCAGCTGCGAACCCTATGACCTGAAGTAATAATTGTTCTGGCAGGATATGTTTACTGGCATAATAATGGCATAGATGTCATAAGAGTAACCAACTACTTTTGGATTGGATTTAAGGCCTGATCCACAAGATGAAATTGCTGGCACTATTGGCACTAAGATGGTTTTCATCCCGGGGTTGGGTCATAGAGCTTGAAACTCAAATATTCCATGTTCCCACCTTTGAGAAATTATTTCTGTTTTTGCCATCTATCCACCTTCCTTTATACCTATAAACATCTTAGTTATCAGGAATGAAATTCACCATGTGTTAACAATAATCACCCGGCATGGAAGAATTTTTTGTCTCAGTGCAACCTAGAGTCTTCTGGAAAGAGGGAACCTCAACTGGAAAAATGACCCCATCAGGTTGGCCTATAGGCAAGTCTTTAGAGAATTTTTTAAAATCAATGATTGATGTGAGAAGGCCAAGCTCACCATGGGTGCTACCACCCACAGGAAGGTTGGGTTCTATAAGAAAGCAGGCTAAGGAAGCCATGGAGAGCAAGCTAGTAAGCACCAATCCTCCATGGCCTCTGTTCCATTCTGCCTCCAGGTTCCTCTTTGAGTTTTTGCCCTGACTTCCCTTCATGAAAGCTAAACCCTTTCCTTCCCAAGTTGCTTTGGTCATGGTCCTTTATCATAGCAACAGAAGCATGCTAGGGTAGTAGACTACAATGGTCTCTAACTTACAAAGATCTGCCAGGCTCTGTCTCCTGAGTATGAGCATTAAAGTTGCCTTACTTCCCACATTTCAATGTGCCTCCTTCCAGTTTGGAATGTTTCTGTTCAGAGTAAATTGCTATTTGACAGCAACCCGTTCTGAGCACCAAGAGGTGCTGATACATTCCTCTTTTCTGCTCCTCCCCAATTTGCCACTACCTCTTTCTTTTCTTCAAAATGCATTTTAGCTAGTACATGCCTTTAATTCCACCACTCATTAGGCAAAGGCAGTAGGTTTCCATGATTCAAGGCCAGCCTGAGTTATATAATAAATTCCAGACCAACCAGAGCTATGCAGTTGGAATCCCTCTCAAAAGTATATTTAATTTTACTTATTATTACTTCTCTCTCTCCCCTCTCCCCCCCCCCCCGTGTGTGTGTGTGTGTGTGTGTGTGTGTGTATGTGTAATGTGTATATATGCCATGGTGTCTTAATTATTTTTTTATTGCTGTGATAAAATACCATGAACAAGCCATCTTATAAAAGAAAGAATTTAATTAGTTTCCTGTTCCAGAGGGCTACAGTCTTGATACTGGAGCAAACTCACCCCCATTGATCACCCCCATTGATGCACCTCACCCAAGGAAGCCATGCCCCCTAATCCTTCTCAAACAGTTCCACCAACTTGGGACCAGACATCCAAACATATGAACCCATGGAAGACATTCTCATTCAAATTACCACACATGGCTTGTGTGTGGAGGTCACAGGAAAACACTGTGAGGTTGGTTCTCTACTTCCACCACAATGTGGGTGCTGAGGGTCAAAATTAGGTCACTAAACTTGAGCAGCAAGTGCTTTTACATGGTGAGCCATCTTGTTGACCCCTTTGCCTCTTTCTTATCTTGTCATTTTCAGAGGATAAACTTTTCTTGAGATATATTCAAGTATCTAAACTGTTCTTGTAAACTACTTGCTTTGGATGAGCCTGCCCATGTAACACAAGAAACAAATGCAGGTCATATAATGAGTATCATGGTTCTGCTGGAAGTCCATAAGTCTACTGTGATTCCCTTTATGTTCTGAAGTTATCTCTTGTATAGTCTTTTGTAACTTCAGCTTTTCAATAACAGGGAGTGATGAGATAAGGAGGGTTGGGAACAGGCTTATTATAGGTAATATTTTCTATGTGTACATTTTATGGACGATGTCTCTGCAGCATGAGCCAGAGCTCTATTATGATGTCCTTTACCTTGCCTTCTAGTCCAGGATAGCCTCAAACTTGTGATCCTCCCATCTCAGTAACCTGAATGTGAGATTATAGATCTGTCTCATCATATCCAACAAGATAAGTAGTCTTAGATTAGTCTCCTAAGGCTGGGACAAATGGCCACAGACATAATGGTTTAGAACAATGGAGGTCTACAGACAGGGAAGTTATAATGGAAGTCTATAGACATGCAGTTTAGAATAACAGAAGTCTATAGATATGGTGGTTTCGAACAATAATGAGCTCTATAGACATGGTGGTTTAGAACAACAGAAATCTACACACATGGTGGTTTAGAACAAGAGAAGTCTGTTCTCTCCAGTTCTGTAGGCTGATATGAAACCAGTACCTGTGCACTAAGACATTGGCTTCCATGGTCATATTCCTGTTCCCTCTTTCTGCACATGTCTGCTTACTTCGTCTCATGAAGACACCTGAGATTATTGTTTGGTAGTATAGGCTAGTTTTTTTTTTTTTTTTTTTTTTTTATCTCCAGGTCTTCAGTATGTAAGGTCATTTCACAGGTCCTAGAGATTAAGACACAGGGGTCTCTGAGGAGGTGTTTCCCCTTCTCCAGGAGCTGAGCTTCAGATGATTTTGGAGGAACTGCTTTTGTCTGCATGAAGTTCTAACTTAATCTACTCAGGGCTCTTTGGTCCCTTCACAAGCAACCTGGTTTCACCCTTTTGCTGATAATGAACCTGATTGGAAGACTTTCCTTCAGCCAAGCCACAGTTCTAAATTCTGCTTTCTCCGCATTTTCAGAAACTCTAGTAAACACACTTATTCTCCATTATTCATTAAATAATAAAACAAATTTTAGGAGATACTTTATTTGTGCATTCTACCCTCCTAGATAGATTTCAAGTTGCCTGAGAGCAGAGACCATCTTAATACATCTTGTATCACAGGGACTAAGCCATGATTCTAACACAGTTTCTCAGAAATACATTAAAAAGGGCAATTTTAGAGGTGTTACCAGGGTAAGAGACATCTGTAAAACACTAGAAGCTGGCCTAATAGTGGAAGAACAGGCCAGATGCTAGGTGCTTTACAAATGCCTCCTATTCTCAACAGGTTTTCAAGGCATCATTATTTATTGTCTTATTTATTTCTAATGGCCCCATTTGTTCTTTGATAAATGACTCTCTCCCCATTATAGTATTTTCTGAAGCTTGGCTAAATAGACTGCTGTCTAGAAATCAGGATCTTGGGTTGGCCGTCTGAAGAAGGAAGGCATTGCATCAACTGAGGGGCACATCCAGGAGGAAAGCTGCTCAAGTGGATGCTGTCCTGGTGAGTGTTTAGCTGCATGGCCTTCAGGGACAGAGTCACTCCTTACTCTCCCACTGAACCCTTCAGGCTGCTTATGCAAAGCTAGATCCTAGCATTTATTGTGATAGGGGCTTGGTTGGTTTCAGAGAATGTGCTGCAAACTGCAAGCCCATTGGACCTGGAAGGGCGTTTTCTAAGTTGATGGAAGGCCGGGGCTTCCATTTTGATTTCCAATCAGGAAGCTGTAGATGTGCTCAGATGTGAAGTCAATCAAGCTAGCACCTGTGTTGTCTGAGATGGTATGCCAGAGCCACAGAAGTGTATCCAATATCCTAAGCATACAGTGGAGAGGAGGGGGAGGGAACCATGCTCTTTTAAAAGACAGTAGGCTATTTGATGCAAGGGTCAGACATGCTCAAATCTTTACAAATTCCAAAGAACAGGATGAACCTATTGTCTGTGTGAGCATGAAAAAAAGGACTCATTTCTAGCCAGATGTGGTGACACACACATGTAATCCTAGTACTTAGGAGGAGGCCCCTTTAAAGAAGAAAGTGTGTGTGTGTGTGTGTGTGTGTATGAGAGAGAGAGACAGACAGATAGACAGACAGCGACAAAGATACAAAGAGACAGAGGCAGAGAGACAGAGACAGAAAGACAGAGACAGACAGAGAAAGAGAGAAAACGACTTACCTTTGTGTTTATAATGTATGTGAGGAAAGAGCATCATGTGCCATTATAATTAAAATAGAGGCATCTAGGTAGATGCCCAGTTTTGAAGTTCTTCTAAACAAGTGGCATTTTTCTTCTGTAATGAATCCAAATTTTCCTCCTAGAGCAAATTACCACTTTCTCATTGTCCAACATGCCTCTCCTCTCTACTGATAACCATTTTATATGACAATTCAGTGTGGGAGGAAATTCCAGAAGTCGTTCTGAAAATTGTAAGAATCAACACATTCTACAAAATGGGTTGTTTTCTTAGGGCTGGACTTTGAAAACGTTTGACATGGAAGTGCAAACATTAAGCAAATTTGTTTGATCATGATGTACTTACAGATTGCCTCAGCGTGGGCTAGGATCCTGGTGCAAGCCTTGGATGCCTGGTGCAAAGTCTGGACCAGATGCCGGCTTGGGCTACATGGTGACAAGGGCTAGAAGTCTCTTGGCATAGCAGGGGAGCATGGCACTCCAGAGACGAACTGCTGAGTTCAGTCTATCCAATATGTTTCCAGCAGGGCCTGGATTCTTCACAAGGCAATTCACTAATTGCTCCTCCTGGCTCATGTCAATGACAGGAATTAATGGTGCAGCAGACTTTCTTATGCCTGTGGTGATGACAGAGGCCTAGGTGGACATCCTGGGTGGTAGCGATTCACAGCCAGAAGCAAATCCAGTGTGCTTATCACATGAGGCAGAGGTCCAATGTAAGTAATGGATCTCAGAGGTGGCTAATTCACCCAGCTCTGACTGTGGTTCATCACGGGATGCACAAGAGTGAAGGCAGTAGGCATTCTATTAAACTGTCATATTCTGCTCTCGGCAACTCCATGACCAGCAAGCAGAGGCCCAGGCAAGACACCACACTCAGTAGTTGGTGCTTATACCCATGGGGAACCTGAAAGCCCCAGAGCTTCTTGGTGGAAGATGGGGCCAGTTTCCTGGGAGAAAGGCGATTTAGTATCATCACATGTGAACATTGTGGACAATTCTCCACTGTGAGTGCAACTTTTATCATCCTTTTGTAATCGTCGCCAAGGCTTCCTGCCTCCATTGGCTAACCTAGGTCTCATCCTGGAAGCTTCCAGCCTCTGGACAATCTAATCTAGGTCTAGAATATTTTCAGCCTCTGAGACATTTTGCTGAATAAGCTCATCCTTTCTAGTTCTTTCTGAACTCTGCTGGCTGCTTTAATTCAGCTGTTCTGGCTCAAACTCCTCTCCAAGTTGACTGATCCAAATTAGCTACTCTTGGCTTCTCACTGAATTTCCCTTCTTGGCCTCATACTAACTTTGGCACTATGTTCTAATCTTCTGGCTCCTTCTCACTCTATGACTTGTCTGTCTAACTTGTTCTCTTTCTGCAACCTGTGTTTGCACAACTGTCCCAGTAAAACTGCCTCCCTCCTCTCTCCCCCTGCACTGCTCCCTCTTAAGTAGCTTCTCTTCCCTCTCTCTTCTCGTGTAAGAGTGAGTCATAACCTATTTTGTCAAATCTTTCTTTGATTTATCACTTTGTCTGCCTCTCAATCAGACTTTACTTTTAAACATTGGTGCATCCTTCTACAAACTAACTTCACCTTCATTGTTTGACATTAAAGGTGTTGTTGGGGTCCAGGAAATTGCTACACAAACCTTATGTATATCAATCTCAGTTCAGGGTCACAGAAAAGGACTGCAGTCTACTCTCATGCTAAACTTTTTTTTTTATTCATTTTTTTTATTCGATATATATATATATATATATATATATATATATATATATATATATATACATATTTAAGGAAAGACCAGATTTAAAAGTTTAAAGGGTAAGGAAGGGAGCAGTTGGCTTAATAGGCAAAGAATCAGCTAACCTTTATGCTGAATGGTCCTGAGTAAGGTAAGGGTGTTCAACAGGTGGAATTCAGAACAACTGAGATAGCCGAGCATGAGTCTTATAACCATAACTTTTTTGGCTTATTAGTAGCATTCTTTAGTGTCAGCCACAAAAACTACAGTAATCTCATACATAGGTGAAGGAAGGGCTGCCTAGTGGTCAGCGTTGGCTCAATCCATTTTAGACTTAACAGTTCATATTGACCTTTGGTTTTATAGATCCTATGTAAAGCTTTGTGGAATTTCTTAAGATTATCAACCCTCATACAGAACATACAGACCAAAACAGGGTCTGTGGTCAGCATGTCCTTAAGACAAGTCACTTCTCTGTGTCAAGGACTGGCAGGCATGTTACAGCAACATATGAAATAGCTGCAGTCATTGAACAAAATGGCTATAGCTATTCTGGGTGCGGGGTGGGGGGTAGTGTCAAACCATAACAGTGTGTACAAAGGGTGCGTCTGCATTCTAGTCAGATCACAGAGACCTAGAAGGTCTTGGGATGTGGTCAGAGCAGCCGTGTTGTTGGATTAAAATACCTCTACACTCCACTTTCCTCTGCAGTCACTCAACAAGGAGTTATATGTTTCAGGTCTTTTAGAGACTCCTGGAAATTGACTTTGAGCAAAACTAGAGCATGTTCAGGTGCCTATCCACTCTGCCAGGAACAGCTTACTGGAGGCTACCATGCCTCTTGCTGAGCCCAGTAAGACCATCAGCTTACCTGTCAGGTAGTATCTACATTTCTGGAAGTACCTTTGAAATCTATCACCCAGGGTTTCCACACTGGATTCATTACCCATGGAAACACAGCAGCCATAGCAGAAAAGACCAGGAAGATGAACTGGTAGTCACTTCCCAACATACTACAACTATGATGAAAACTTCAATATTGAAATTTGCAATATTACTAAATACCTAGAAGTTGGTCTAGGTTGTCCTTACCAAGCTCCTGGTCTATCTGTCTCTTTGGCTTTAGACCAGAAAATTATGACAATAACTAACCAGTAGTGAAAACTGTGATGATTTCAATCTGGCCAGTGTTTCAAAGACAATCTCCCTGAAGCAAGTTAAAGCATCTCTTACAGCTGGTTTTGATCTTTCTTTCTTTCTTTCTTTCTTTCTTTCTTTCTTTCTTTCTTTCTTTCTTTCTTTCTTTCTTTCTTTCTTTCTTTCTTTCTTTCTTTCTTTCTTCTCTCTCTCTCTCTCTCTCTCTCTCTCTCTCTCTCTTTCTTTCCTTTCTTCCTTCTTTCTTTTTCTTCCCATCTTCTTTCTTTCTTCCCATCTTCCTTCCCCCTCCTCCTCCTCCTCCTCCTCCTCCTCCTCCTCCTCCTCCTCCTCCTCCTCCTCCTCCTCTTCCTCCTCCTCCTCCTCCTTCTTTCTTGCTTTTTTCGAGACAGGGTGGCTGGGTAGCCCTGGCTGTCCTGGAACTCATTCTGTAGATCAGGCTAGCCTCCAACTCAGAAATCCACCTGCCTCTGCCTGCCCCCCAAGTGCTGGGATTAAAGGCGTGCACCACCACTGCCTGGCACTACTGATTTTTCACTAAGCTAAACCTGAGGGTAAGTAAGATGACCAACTTACTCCCTTATTATGGGCCATGTCAAATATCTGATTCTGAGTCTTCAGAGTCCTTGACCAGGGTTAAGCAAATCTTTTCCGTAACAGGTTGTATGTTAAATATATTTGCTGTTTAGGCCATGAGATATCTGATGTGCCTACTCAACTGGAAGTGGGAAAGCAGCCTTCACCCTAACAGAGGTGTGCCCTTGTGACCGTGATATCAGACAGAAACAACTTAAGCTGTTGAGGAAAGAAGGACTTATTTTGGCTCACGGTTTCAAAGGGTTCAGTTCATTATGGGGGTGAGGGCACAGAGGGGCATTGGTTGACATAATGGTGGCTAGGAAAAAAGAGAAAAGGGAAGGGTAGTGCTCAGCTGCCTTCACCTAGTAGGATGTGTGTGTGTGTGTGTGTGTGTGTGTGTGTGGCAGTGGGAGGGGGCAGGGGCATTGGGAGTGACCATCCCTAGGGAATGGTATTGCCCGTATTTAGACAAATCTTCCCTTCAGATTTCTGGAAATGTCCTCCTGGATGCTCCTAGAAGTAAGTCTCAGTGATCTCTCCCAGGGGCTCCCTGACTTGTGTTATAATGACAGCCCTCGGGAGGCAAGGTGGAGGAGGACTGCCAGGAGTTCAAAAACAGCCTGAGCTATAGAGTGCGACCTGGTCTCAGAAAAACAAAAATAAAACCAGACAAAACAAAGCCCAAACAGACTTTACAGTTAATGTCAAGTTAATAATGAAGACTAAGCATTGTAGTGATCTAGGAAGAGAAGGCTAAGTTTTCCATCTTTGCTTCCTAATGCCGAGAGTGATGCCTAGTCTGTGTGAGCTTCCTGTGATTTTCTTGGAGTCAGTACATGCCACATATAAAGATCCTTCTCTGTACAACTTGCTGGGCTCTGAAACACAGCTTTGGAGGTTGGTGTTTATGACTGTCCTCGTGGTGGTTTTTCCACCGTCCTGGAGGTGTGGGCACTTGAAGGACTGTGTTGTCAGATTGCCTTGAGAGATGATCTGCCCATCATTGTAAGTATACCGTGAGCCAGGCTCCTGAAGGACTGTGGAAAGAAAGCATTACGCATCGTAAGCAGGCACCAGGTCTCCTGGAAAGATGACTAAGGCTTACCTCACTCTGATGTGGAGAGTGATCCTCCAGAGTTAGTTCATCCTGACACAAGTCTACCATATAGTTAGGCAAAATTTTTATGAATTTAGCAGCAGAAACCTGCTTACTTTATATCCATGGGGAAAGGGGCAAATAAGATCCAGCAGGAAAAAAAACTGACATGATCAATAACATGGTAAAAAAAAAAAAAGAACACTTCCCTGGGATTCATGAAAAACAGATCATGTGTTGGTTGGTGTTTGTCAACTTGACGCACACTAGAGTCATCCAAGAAGAGAAAACATCAATTGAGGAATTGCCTCCATTAGAGGTTGGCACCTCTGTGGGGGTGTTTTCTTTATTAATAATTGACGTGGGAGGTCCCAGCTCATTGTGGGCTGTGAGACCCCTGGGCAGGTACTTCTGAGCTGTATAAGAAAGCGGGCTGAGCCAGCCATGGCACTACGTGACTTTTCTTGGGGAGATGCTACATGCACATCACTCTAGCCAGCCCAGGATAGACCAAAGTATGGAAACCATCAAAGTCCAACTTTGTGATCAATGAGTTTTATTGGCATTACTTACAAGTGTATGGGTGAAGGGTTACTTACAGGAGCAGAAGTGACTGTGAAAGCCCACACCAGCATGGGTGACAGTTCACAAGGCTGGGACATTGGAGCTCACTGCGCATGAGGCTTGCAGGCAGTTCAACAGGTTGGAGGCTGTCCCTTCCAAGCAATCCACATGCTCTTTTTTTCCTTCCATTTTCCCTTTTATTGAAAATAGATTATTTTCTCATATAGTATCTCCTGTCCCAGTTCCTCCTGCCCCACCTCCAGGTCCACTCCCTTTCTGTTTCGTATTGCAAAAGAACAGGGTTCTAAGAAATAACAACCAAACGTGAAAAAATGAAATGCAGTAAGATAAAGCAAAAACCATCACAGCGAGTCTGGAAAAACTGTCACAGGGGAATGAAAAGAGCCCCAGGGCAAGCACAAGAATCAGAGACCCACCCGTTCACACATTCAGGAGTCCCATAAAGATACTGAGGTAAAAGCTGTATTACATATACACGGAGGACCTGGGACAGACCCACGTGTATCTGTGCTTGCTGATTCAATCCCTGTGAGCTCCTGTGAACCTTGCATGGTTGATTCAGAGAGCCTTGTTCTCCTGGTGTCCTCCATCCCCTCTGGGTATGACATTCTTCTGCCTCCTCGTATGTGAATTTTCCTGCGATCTAAGGGGGGGGGGGGATTTGGTGGGGACATCCTATTTAGACTCTTACCCTCTGTGTAGTGTCTGTCTGTGGGTCTCTGCAGCACTTCCCATCTGCTGCAGGAGGAAGCCTCTCTGGGGATGGCTGGATATGGCATTGATTTCTGAGTATAGCAGAATATCATTAGGAGACTCACATGTTCTAAACCTCTTCCAGGCAGTTTGGTTGATCTTTGCTTCTTCCCAGCAGCTGACCTCGTCTCAAAGTCTTCTTTGCCATTTGACTTGTCTGGGAGGTGTGAGAAAAACTCTGTTAATTAAGGTTGAAGTCCACCAAGACTGGATAGCCTCTGGGCCCAATGCATTATGGGAGACTTCCATCATTAGCTGGGCTTCTTCTTGGACTTTGTCTGGGGAATTCTAAGTCTACACTTGTGCCTCTGCCTGAGGAATGTCTCATAGCCTCAATTAGATTACAGGGTCAAAGTCCTTTTTTCCAGATAAGAACCTATTCAGCCAGCACCAGAGATTCCTGAAATGCTTCTCCATGCTAATGAGGCATTCCAGATACCCTAAGCTCCCAGCCAATAACCTTTGCCCAGCCTGGACGTTCCTACCCTCAGTCCTCTAAAAGTTGACCTTCCTCCTGATGGGTGGTCGGATGTGGTTATTCACTGTATGTACTCACAGGGCTTCCAACCGCAACTCCCTTCTTGTCTTTGCTTCCTTTGCCCTTTAGACCCACAGGAGAGACTTTCAGCATCTTTTACTGCACTCTTGGAAGGGAGTGAATCTGATAAGTTTCAGGGACTTCCTGAAGTTATCTTGAATTGTTTACCTTCTGGTTTACGAAACTTCCCCCTAAGGATCATATGTTTCCCTCTCAGAGGAAACAGCTACAGAACACACAGGAATTAGTGAGTAAACAGGGTTCTTCTACAGACTCTGCTTCAGCTCTGCATTGGCTTCCACTGAAGATGGACTGCCGTTTTTGTTGTTGTTGTTGCTTTTGCTTTTTCTAACCCTGGTCTGTTTAGTGTTGCCTGCTGGAACATTGATTGATCTTTCTGGCTTGGCCTTATACATGTCCCATGCAGGTAACTCCAGTTGTAGTGTTCATGAGTGCAATGGCTATGTCATTCCCCCAAGACAGTCCTCCACAGCACCCTCTCTGCCATTCAGTTCTCTGTCCTCTCTGTTTCCTCTTGCCTGCTGTTGTTGATAGGGCCAAGCACACGATGCTCACTTACTCTGTTCAAGTTGACTAGTTTTGAGCTCTCATTAACTGCTGCTTCCTGCCGAAAGAAGCTTTGGCCAAGGTTGAGGGCTGTACTACTGATATAAATATTTAGAAAGGTAGTTTGACAATATGTCCGTTTATCAAAACAACATTAACATTAATAGGGTCCCTGCTGGGGCCATGACTTCTGGAATGCATATGCTTCTGACTATGTCTTCAGTATCAGTTATGAACTCTCTCCTGTGGAGCAGGCCTTAAATTTGATTAGGAAGTGGTTGCTTTCCCCTGTAATATTCATGCCACATTCGTACCAGAGACCATGTCTTGCCTGTCAGGTTGCTATTGTGGCATTTCAGTATTTGCTGAAGGCTAAGACCATTTCACAGCACTGTGAAAGCTGTGGGGAGGATTGTTCCAGGTCACTTTCAGCCCGATTTTTCTATGTTCTGCAGCCAAGGGTGCTGTATCACTTCCAGAATGTACAACGATCTAGTTATGGTGGACAGTCACCAGCAATCATATCCAGCTCTTTTTTTTTCTCTTAACTTGGGTGCTGGGGCTTTGAACTTAGGTCCTAATATCTGCATAGGAAAGTTCTTACCCACGGAGCTATCGCCCCAGCTCCTGCCTGGATAATCCATGTGTGTTTCACGGCTTTGTGGAATAGCCTCAAGAAGAAAGCACCATTCTCTTCTTCTTTTTTTTGTTTTTGCTTTTTTTTTTTTTTTTGGATTTGGTTTTTTAGAGACAGGGTTTCTCCGTATAGCCCTGGCTGTCCTGGAACTCACTCTGTAGACCAGGCTGGCCTCGAACTCAGAAATCCGCCTGCCATACTCTTCTTTTATCGGTATACATTGTTTTGTAGTTAACTGGTGGCACTTCTCATGGAGGTTCTTCATAGGACTGAAGCTCTTACGGTTCACTCTCCCCAGGTCTTACAATAAGTGGCTCACATTACGGGCAAGCCTTTGAGGTCAAGAGCTATTCCGTTAATTGACATAATTATGATATCTTTTTACTCTGCAGATTTCCTTGGTTTTCCCTCTTGGCATTAGTCATTATAACTAATATTCATATCACACTTGATGTAACCTCTGTCAGTTCTTGAAATAACATTTGTGCAGCAAAGTATTTTACAAAAAAAAAAAAAATGAACAACGCTGACTGCAGAGAGCATTTGTCACAATGTCACTAAGGTGAGTCAGTCACTTGTCAGGTACTTACAAACAAACGCTCCAAATAAAGCCATTCTGGGCAGTCACCATTGCACAAATACAGAGCTCGAAGATTTAGACATGCAGCCAAGGTTAACCTGAGCAACAGCACAGGACACATCATAATGGAGTTTTTGATGACAGGCAACAAGGTTTGTAATTTTTGTAGTCATTTATTGCTGTGTGTTCAGGATCAAGTACAGGGCTCTGCATATGCTAAGCCTCCACCACCGAGATTTATTATTTTAAATTGTATGCGTGTTCATGCATGCTCGTACACTTGTGTGTGTGCATGATGCCTGTGGAGAATGTCAGAAGTGCTGAACCCCCTGGAGCTAGCGTTACTGGTGGTTGTGAACCTTGGGTGGGTGCTGGGAAATGAACTTGGGTCACCTACAAGAACAGTATACTTGTTTTACTGCTGAGCCTGCTATAATTTGTAACGATGGGTCTCTGAGGGTTACTGGAGCTGCCAGAAAGGACTCCATGAAACAAGTACATTTTGAAAGGACTGAGAGGATAGAAACGTGATGGGAGAATTTTGAACCAAGACTGGAACCCATTCATCTCTCCTTAGGGAACAGTCACTTGGATGGAATTTAAATCTGGCATATGTATCACCAAGGATACCCTTGGAAAACAATATATACATATAAAATTAGCGTCAGTGTTGCTAAATTTCCTTCCAGAAGTCACAGACCTGAAATCCAGCAGTGGGGAACCAAATGGGGGATGATGGGTTGGACTGAGGCAGGGGGATCACCAGGAGTCAAGATTAGCTTGGGATACAAAGTAATACTCTGTTTTAAACAACAATGACAAAAAAAAAGTAATTATCCTTTCAGAGGTGTGCAGTTTTTGTTCCCACCAGCAATGAGTATGAGGGTGTTTCTCAAGCCTGGACTAATTTGACAAATCTTTTATCAGCTGCAAGATGAGAAACAAATCTCACTGATTTGATTGAGATCTTACTGGATAGGGAGGAGCCAAGACACATGTCTAATACTTGCCTCTGAATCAATCTGAGGCAGAGAAATTTAGTAACATCACCAAGGACTTTAAGGATCGTCTTATCTGGAGAGTCTTACAGAATGCTTTGGGTTTACAGCTTCTGGGTATCATAAAGAGAGCTATGCTTTGGTAGTATGATATACATAGTTAGGGAACCTCAACGGAATACCTGTGCTGTAAGAATAGAACTAAACCTCAATGTAGGGATGGGTGTTTTTTTTTTTTTTTTTTTGAAGACAGCATCTCATGTAGCCAATGCTAATTTTGAGCTCCTGAACTTGTTTCCATCTCCTCATTCCATGGGTTATTTATTTATTTACTTTTTTTTTTTTAAAGGAAATGATAGAAATGAGAGTACACGCCACGGGACACATTCTATTTGCACATTATTAAGTCCCCCCCCCCCCAAATTATTTTATTTTGAAGAATCCACAAGCAAGGGCAGGACTTTGTAGGTCTGCGCATGGGTCCTCAAATCAGGCCACCGAATGTTCAGTGTTCGACAGGGGACCTTGAGTCATACGAAGACATTGTAAAGCCGGAGAAAAATAGACATCCTTATCTTACAGGGTGGTGGTAGGGGGAGGAGGAGGTAGAATTTCCATAGCCTCTACTATTGCAAAATATAGGGAAACATAACTCTTCCGTCTCCAGACCTCGATGGATTCTAGTGTCTTTTATAGATCTTTGCTTGTTTAAAAAAAGTGAGAAGCAAGAACCTGAGAGCGAGGCGAGGCGACACCCGAGTCCCACCCACCCCTTTCAGATCTATGGGGAGGTCGCGCTGTCTTTTTTTTTTTTTTTTTTTTTTTTTTTTTTTTTTGGTGCGGGCTTCCCAGGACCTGATCCTGGGCAGCTGGAGATTACATCTCCGAGGTGGGGCCCACGGCGGGTCGGGAGGCGTGCTTGGGGACCCCGGGCCTCCCCTGTTCCCACTCCTGCGTCCCCGCCCGCGCGGCATCCCCCTCCCCGGCGCTGCGGCTGGCGCGCGCCCCGCCTGACGCTGCAGCTGGGCCGGCGACTCGCCATTGGATTAAAAATAGCAGCTCCCGCCCGCCGGCCCGCTGGGGCAGGGGCCGAGCCACCCTAGCCTGAGCCGATCCTCAGCCCGCGGCCGCTGCTGCGTCCAGGTCCTGCTCTCAGGCTGCGCCGCGCTCCTCCCTAGGCCCGCTGCGCTCCACGGCCATGCAGCGGCGGGGCGCCTTGTTCAGCGTGCCGGGCGGCGGGGGGAAGATGGCTGCAGGAGACCTGGGCGAGCTGCTGGTGCCTCACATGCCCACGATCCGCGTGCCCAGGTCGGGGGACCGCGTCTACAAGAACGAGTGCGCCTTCTCCTACGACTCCCCGGTAAGGAAGATCCACCGCGCAGTCGCGCAGCCGGCCTGGGAAACAGGGTGGCGCGCAGGGCAGGGGACCCGATGAGCTGCGGGCCCGGGACTTTTTCTCCACTTGCTGTTTCTCCTCCTGCTTTGGCTCCCCGGCACCGAGTGAACGCCCCCGGACTGCGGCGGTCGAAGTCTGGGTCTTCTGGGCCCTTCGCTCCGCTAGCGTGTGGCCAGGCTGCCAGGGCCCCGGTCGTCAGCATTCTGCCCAAAGCCCCAGCCGGCATCGAGAGACGGGCAAGCAGGAGTTAGACCAGGGTTCTGAGCTGCTCTCGCGGGTGACACAGGGTGGGGACCTACGTGGTAGGTGAGAGTCGCGGCACGCACAGCACAACTCTCTCTCTCTCTCTCTCTCTCTCTCTCTCTCTCTCTCTCTCTCTCTCTCTCTCTCTCTCTCTCTCCCCCCCCCCCCCCCCCGAAGTCTTTTCTTGCCCACGGTTTCCCACCGCGGGACAATGCTGATGGCCTCTGAGCTCTCCTCTCTCTCCATTTCCCATGCTATTCCTTTGCTGGCCATTGTCAGATCCGGTGGTCCCGTCAGGGCAGCAGAAATAAGGGGTCTGCCGCTGGCTTGTGATGGCGCCCTAAAGCCTTACTCAAATCTTTCCCTTCTAAGCGAGTCACTGGGCTGACGTGCGCCATGTGAATTATTAAAAGTTCACTCCCGATTCGTGACCCCGCAGGAGGAGGGGAAGTTATGAGGCACCCTGGACTTCCACCAGGGACACTGGGGGAGGTTTCTAACCCGGTGGGCCATGAGGTTGTGGAAGCGTGCGAGGCAGAAGCAGGGTGAAATGCCCCCTTCAGCAGTCAAAATGGGCTTCGAAGTGACTCAGCTGTCTGGCGGCTATCTGCCTTTTTGAGGACCAGGTTATTTTTATCCTTCCAGTTTGGATCTCATATGTCACCCAGCAGATCTCAGGGCATCGCGAGGTGCATGGGTTGGAGGGAGAGACAGGTTTCACAGAGGTTGTCCAACATATTTTATTCTTAGAGAATAGAGCGTTATGGGGGGGGGTGTCGACCCTAAACGAGAGGCAAAATCTCAGAAGTTTCCTTTTTTTTCTTTTTTCTTTTCTCTTTAGTCTGGGGGTTGGTTGACTTGGAGTGGTTTTTGAGGCTTATTTTGTTTGGTGTACTTTGTGGTTCTGGAGTTATCATCTTCTCTGGGATTGTTTAGTTTTTCTCTTATGCTATTCCAGATGATCTGGGGGAGGTCAAACCTAACTAACTTGTTAATTATTTATTTTTCATATCTTTAAAACAGACCCGGGTAGAGTGGAACGAAAGGTTACATTTAATAGTTGGCACATTTTGAACACATTACTCGCGGTGACCATCAGCATGGCCATTGCATCCCAGTCCCTACGAGGTTCTTGGAAAGACTGTTGTTGTTGTTGTTGTTGTTGTTGTTGTTTAATTCAGGTAGTGTGGACCCTGTGGACTAGGCTACAAGAAAATATCCTCGCCCCCAGAGTGGGGCATGGCTAGCGGAAGGTGGCTTAAGTTCTCAGGACACACAAAATGGCTTTCTCTGTGGTGGACTGGTTGCTTCTTGAGCTTTGCTGGCAAACTGGTAGTGGAGAGCAGGCGTGAGGACCAGTCGACTGTTGAAACCGCTTCCCACAGATGCGGTTTTCTGTGTGCGAGAACAGCCCTCTAGGAGCTGACGATTTCATGCATGTTGCCGTGTTCCTTGGTTCTGCTTACAGGCTACGAATCATCCTGTTTCATTATCTGTATTTCAGGGAAGATGACGAGGTTTTATAATGAATCATTTAAAGGCATGGCGCTTGATAATGAAAAGTTTTTTTCTTGGGGGGACTTCAGTTTGTTGAGGATCCAGTGATTTTTGAGCACTTAGCACCAGCTCACACACATGAGAAACACAGTTGGATGGTGTCAAACACAGCAGACCCTTTAATTCATAAGTGTTGTGGGACTTTGAGGGGAAGGTCAAAAAACAATGACATTGGGGTGAGGGTAGACATTCTCCTTTCAGACTGATTTGAAAAAGCTCATGGCTAGAGCTGTAGAGGATAAAATAGATGGATATTCTAAGTGAGGGGAGTTATATGGTCCAATTGCAAAGCACAAATATTTCCTTCTTGTTTGCCTATAATGTATTGCAAAACAAAAAGACCAATTTGGTCATGTTTTCTAGCTGCTACGATAAAGACTGATTTGGCCATAGTTTTCTAGATGCTACGATAAAATCCCTACAGGAACAGCCATGGAGAGGCAAGGTTTAAGTTGGCTCACTGTGAAGTCCATGTTAGAGGGGAGAGGATGGTGGAGCAGCTAGTAGTGTGTGGTGCTCAAGGAGGCAGAAGGCTCAGGTCAACACCAGAGGCAGATATAACCCCCAGTGACCCATTGCTACTAGGCAGACTACACCAAAGGTTCTGCCACCTGACCTCCTAACAGTACTACCACCTGGGGCACGCGGTGGGGCAGGGCAACGGGGATGGAACTCAAATCATAGCAGCAAAGAAGATGTAAGTTCAGGACTAAGAAAGGAGTAGGAAGAGAATCTTGAATTCTGAAAAAGTACTTGAATATATAGAAAATCAATTATATATACACATATATATGTATACACACATAAATATGCAAATTTTTTAGCTTGCTCGTGGTTAGGGGGCTCCATGCACTTGAGCAGAGACCCCACAGTAGTGGGAGCTGGCTTTGTACATGCTAACGTCATACCCTAACACTGAACCTCATCTTGGTGTAGGTCCTAATACATGTTAGACAAGTACTCTGCCAGGGAGCTATATCCCCACCTATCTTTTTATGTCCCCTATATCTTTTTATAATTTGAAATAGGCTCTTTGAGACAACTTGAAATTATTCTGAACCCTGGGCTGACCTTGAACTTGGGATTTTTTGTACCTCGGTCTCTTCAATAGCTGGATCACAGGTCTGTGCCATCAGCCCAGGCTTAGAAGTCTGTTTTATTTTTAAATGAAATTATTTAATTGATGTGTGTGTGTGTGTGTGTGTGTGTGTATGAGAGAGAGAGAGAGAGAGAGAGAGAGAGAGAGAGAGAGAGAGAGAGAGAGCTAGCTGCACCCACATGAGTCATGGCTTGCTTGTTGAGCTAAGAGGACAACTTGCAAACAGAAAAGGAGCCTTTTCTCCTGCCATCGACTGAGTTTTAGGGGTTGAATTTAGGTCCTCTGTTTAACTGGCTCTTGAACGCTGCTTTTAAGTAACATGATTTCATGTGCATTATGGTTTGAATATGAACTATCCTTTCCAGGTTCACGTGTTCTTATTCCCCAGCTTACGGTATCGCTATTTTGGGAGATCCTGAAGACTTCAGGACATTAGATCTAAGAAAGGAAGTGAATTTCTGGGGTGGGTCTTTGTTGGGTGTGTTGTTCTCGCTTCCTTCCTAGTTCTCTCTGCCACCGTCTGCCACGAGGTAGGGAGCATCTCTTCCACATACTCCCACTACTGTGGGGTCTTGGTCAAGCCCATGGGGCCACCTGACCAGGAGTAAGAAACCATAATCCCTCCCGTCCAGTTGTCCCCTCCGTCGGCAGTTTCCATCCAGGGTTGGAAAGTAGCTATTGCAAAGAAAGGTTGGAGGAAGACAGTCCGAGGCCTTTGTATCACGGAGGCTCCAGGCCCTTCGCACGTCGGAGCTTTGCAGGCTGTAGTGAGCCGGACAGGGTGAGACCCGTCTCAGTACCTCCGAGCTCCTTCCCTCCCTCAGGTGTCTAGTACGGAACAGATGACAAAGACACACTTAGTCCCCTACCATTTTGCTTTTGCCCAGGTCTAGTCTCTGGCCTCAGTGTGTTCAGTTCAATTCCTCTTGTCTTGGGTCATCTCGTGACATCCGTAATGTTCTTCCTAGTGGAGCTGGACCTCAGATACCGCGTGGTGAGGTGAAGGGGGTGGGGACTGTGCTGAGTCCCCTATCTATTTAGTGCCTCCACACCCCCAACACGGCTCTGTCTGAGGTCGAGTCGCTCCTTCACGCTGTGTGCTTTGTACTTTTCTGTTTGTGGTCTAGTGAGGCTGGTCTGTGGCTTCTCACTGCAACAGTCATTTCCTTGTCTAATACCGCTTTCTCCTCGTGTTCATTTATCAAGGCGCGTTTTCATCCACTTCTGATTCCATCCTGTCCTTGAGGGCCTACCCTGCAATGTCTGTGGCATATACAGACACCTGCACTTAGATACCATCTCTTCCACACTGGCTTTCTTCCTGTTTATTTCATCCCTTTAATTCTTATTTTTGAAGCATTTACTAGGTGTGAAGTCTTGGATGAAGCAGGAGGTTCTGTTCAGGACACATTACTCTCCTCTGATTGCAAAGTGAGATTCTTGTCTATCCCTTGTCGTCTTAAACTTTTTTTTTTTTTGGTTGTGACAAACTCCATGATAAAACCCCTGTTGTGGTTTGTGGTTGAGGGCATAGTCCTTTGAGGTGGCGGGACCAGTCATGGTGGCAGAAATTGGAGGAAGTTCATCCCCTTACATCCACAGGCAGGAAACAGGGAGGTGAACACTGGTGTGCAGTTACTTTCCCCCCTTTTTTAAGTCTAGAAAACCCAGTGGCCAGGATAGTGTCTCCTCACAGCACTGGACCCAACCGAGACCCTTCCCCGTCCCCCTCCCCCCCCCAGCCCTCTGCCAAGCCATGGAGACGTTTGTCTCCTAGGTGATTCTGGGTCCTGTCAAGTTGACAGTGAATGTTGACGGTCACCCTAGCCTTATCTTGGATCACTGCAAAGAGCAGGCTTCAGAACAGGCAGCTCGTTTTGGCGAGCTGTCTCAGGGAGGGGCAAGGGACAGCAACAAGAAGGAAGGGAAGCCCTGGATTAAGCCTCTGCAGCTGGTAAGGCGACTCAGGGAGGGGAAGCTGTGGAATGCACCTCCAGAGGGGGAGGGTATTTATCTTCTGTCCTCCCCTCCCCCCCCCCCCCCCCCCCCCCCCCCGCTGCGGGAGTGTGGATCCTGGACACGCCCTCACTTTCCAGCTCAGCATTTGTTCTGGAAGTCCTCCTCAGCATCCCGGGGGTTCCCGGAGAGGAGCCGCTCTGCTCCACAGCTCCCTTCCAGTAGCAGGACTCATGTGAAGAAGGAACTTCCATCTCCCAAGGTTCTCAGATGGGGACATCATGGCTGATTCTCTGTCTCCCCAGGAGTCTTTGTCAAATTCTCTCGGAGAAGGGCCTGGTAGTCAGGCCCTACTTCTGCTAACCAGTGAAGGTGTGAGAGTGCACTTGCTTGTGGGAAAGCTTAGTGTTGGGGGTTTGGTAAATCTTCCTGAGCTTGTCCAAGTGTCACCACAGGCCTGCTGCAGTGTCAGGCATTGCCTGGAACTGTTAGAAATGGGAGTTTGGGGAGTTTTTGCTTCCCAACCCGGATCTTCTGAAACAGCAACGGCATGAGAGATCAGTTATTTTGTCTTTGAAGACAGTGTCCCAGGGGCTGGGGAGACAGCACAGTCGGCGAGGTAATGCCTCCGTGCAAGTGTGAGAACCTTCGTTTGGATCCCCAGACCTCATGTAGAAGGCGGGGTGGGGTGGGGGTGGGGGGAGGGGGGCATGGTGGCGTGGGTCTGCCATCCCAGTGCTGGGGAGACAGGAGGATTCCTGGGGCTTGCTGCTCAGCTGGTCTAGCTAAATTGTCCAGCTCCAGGCACAGGGAGAGATCTTGTCTCAAAAGATAAGATAAGGAATGGGTATGGAAGACAGCTAACCTCTGACCTCCCTGTGCGTATACCATGCACTTGTACCGTGCCCACCACGTAAACCCCACACATATGCTCATGGATGCATACCCACATGCATGAACACTGGTGAACCCACATGCATGAATACATACCGGCACATACAAACACAAACTCACACGCAAACACATATAGACACATACTTTTAAACAAATGTCTTTCATTGGCCTATGTTAATTCTGTATAATAATGGGTCTCGTTATGACATTTTCATGGCATATATAATGAATTTCAATCATATCACCTCATTGTTGCTTCTTATCCCCCTCTAGCCTGCTGATCTCCCCTTCTCCCAAATTAGTCCCCTTCTGTTTTCATATTCTGCAATGCCACTTCTGCCTCTACAATTTTGGCTATTCTAGTTACCTCATATAACTCATGTAACAATGGTGTGTGTATGTGTGTGTGTGTGTGTGTGTATGTGTATACGTGTGTATAAATATGTGTATGTGTGTATGTGTATTTGTATGTGTGTGTATATGTGTGTGTATGTGTATGTATGTATGTATGTATGTATGTGTGTGTGTGTGTGTTTGTGTGTATAGGTATGTGTGTGTGTATGTGTGGTTTATTCTACTTAGGTCTCTATCCATTCTGCAGCATATATCAGGATTTTTTTTAAAGGCTGTATTCCATTGTGCAAACATACTTCTTTCATTTGTTCATTTGTTCATTTGTTCATTTGTTCATTTGTTCATTGGATTGCTTCTCCTTTTGGCGTCTGTGAATTATGCCACGACAAACAGCCATCTGTCTTTTCTAACACTCCATCCTGTCAGTCACCAGATCTGGAGTCACCTCTTCTCTTCCTCACCGGCCAAGGCCCAAGCCCTCATCAGCTTTTGGTGGGCTCTTCCAGAAGCTTCTTAACCAACAGCCTTGTTTTCCTTCCAGTTTCTCGATGCCTGTTTGATACCATTTTCTGCTCAGAACTGCACAGGGTTGCTAATCAGATGACTCTGCCTCATTGCCTCAGTTTACCTGGGTGACCCACCTGACTTGTGTTAGCTCCAGGTGCCTTCCAGGATTAGGAGTTCCATACCTCACTCCTGCCTTACTTGGGCTCTTTCTGCTAGAGTACCTTCTCTGTCACCTCTCCCCTGGTGACCCAGACATGCTTCAAAGCTGGCTCTGGTGTTGGCTGTGAGGTCCCCTCCCCCCAAGCTGGGCTGGGCTCTTCCTTTCTTTTTTCTCCCCTGTTTTTATGCCACTTTCTCTTTCATTTTTTCTTTTGGTCGCTGACCTAGGTAGGATGCAGATTTTCCAAACTGTGAAATATGTGAGTCCAGAATAGAGACTCGAAGGGAAAAGAACAGGAAACTAAACGTTACACCACTTAAAATAAGTCTGTGTTACTAATCCTGAATCTTTTTCTCTGATTGCTTATTTCTAAGGCCCTGAACATATGCTTTGGAATAAAAAACATTACTAAATTGCCAATGCGGTGCTCTAATTTTGCCATATTATTGTTCAAGTCCTAAGTTTGCCCCTTAAGCTGCCAGGGAATGGTGTCTTGGGTGTTTTGTGTGCTGTGATTCCAGACACCCCCGGGGCTTTGTAGAATCCACCCTATGGCATTCCCAGAGGAGAGGACCAGAGGCCAGGCCTCCGTGGATGCCAGCAGGATTGTGCTGCCATTCATGCTGAGTGCTGTGTGATTGGTCACAGACCCCCTTATCTGTAGGCACAGTGATGGGAACAAGAGCGGGAACTATAGTAATGACATGAGCATGATAGACCTGTGCATGCCCAGTCCTGGCCTGAGACAATGCCGGGGATGCAGGAGAGTGTGTGTTTCCAGTGACAGGAGTCAAGATCTTTGGGTTCAGTGAGTAGAGTACTTGCCCAGTATGTCACACAGCTTTGGTCTGTTTCAAGAAATGCACAAAACTGGGTGCAAGTGCAAGCTTGAAATTCTAGCACTAGAGAGATGTAGGCAAGAGGATCAGGGGTTCAAAGTCACCCTCTGATAGATGTTGAGTTCAAGGTCAGCCTGGACCACCTCCATTTTGCTTGGAGTCCCTTCTCATTTAGACCCCTCTATCCAGCCTGCACTGGGGAGGTGACAGTGGTGGAAGTGTGTCCATGGAGGAGACAGAGGTCCAAGGGGAGGAGGAAAGTGACAGATCTTCATTCTACTTTAAATGTGTCCATTACGGACCCACCCAGCATCGGGGGCTTTAGGGGACTTCTTCAAGGCTCAGAGGCCAGGGGTGGGGTCTGGGGGTGTGGTAGTGCTTAGTTTGAGTACTCTAGACTTGAGGGGGTGGGACCACCTCTGTGATCCTTGAATTTGTCACCCATTTCTTGGAGGAGGCACTGTCCATTGTATCCTTGTCACCTTTTTCCCCCTGACTGGCTCAAGCTCAGAGACCCTCAGGCAGGAGCCTGGGGTAGTAATTCCTCCAGAAGTTAGACACGTGAGCAGGCTCTTGCCAGCTGTTCTGGGCAGAATACACGTGACTTAACACCACCCTGGAATAGATTTGCTGTGCATACAAGCAGCTCGGAGGTAGAAATGCCTTAAAAGACACTTGTAATTGGCTGCAATTATGTAGACTCTCCCAGTAACACCAAATGCCCTCCCTGAACTGGCTAATTCTTTGGGTGTGACTGCGGAGGAGGCATGACCTGGCCATAGATATCTGTTCCCGGAAGTTCTTAGAAACTGTGTTGTTGGTCTGCTGAAGGGATCAGAACATTGATTGGCCAGGAGGAAGGAGAATAGAAGAGCAAGGATGTGGGGATGAGGGAGGGAAGGGGGACAAGGGGCTCATGTGCATGTGAACAGTCACTTGGGGGTCACTGTATCGGATAGCAGGACTCCAGCCTGAGCCTCTGTGGTGGGCTTCAGTGAGTGTGAATTCTCTCTCCATTTGATTTCTGGACATAGCAGATGAGGGCACAAAGACTGAGGGCATTGCCAACCTTTCAGGTAGTTCAGAAGCATCTCCCATGCTGCTCGGTCCATGGGGTCTCGGAAACTGGCCGAATAGGGCAAGTTCAGCCAGGAGAGGCCAGTTTGCAAGCATGCCCGGCAATCAGTCACCCTTTGACATTTGAGAAGGGCGCACCTTCCTTCTCGTTACAGGAAATCCTGGCAGAGTGCCCGGCACAGGCCCCTCACTGGAGCCCCGTGGCTGTCCCTGTCCTGTCCCCCTCCACCTTGAATGCAACAGCCCGGAAGGAAAAGCTGCTCTTTTTTTTTTTTTTTTTTGCAAGCCCTGGCAGCGACTGCTGTGCTTGCCGACAGCCGCCCACCCAGCTCCTGCCAGCAAAATGACATCTGCTCCATAGACACACTAGGCAGCCTTGGGGATCAGGCTAGCCTGGGTTCAGTCTAGCCCCTTCTTTCAGTTGCCATGTGACCCCAGGAGGGGCTTCGTTTCTGTATATATATATATGTGGGAGGTTTGGGTCCCCAGCCTAGGACCTGTGTTATTCTGCTGCCTGCCATACCTCGATTCCTGCTGCATAGACCTGTCTTAGTCAGTGCTCTGTTGCTGCAAAGAGACACCATGACCATGACAATTATTATTATTATTATTTGGTTTTTTGGATTTTGGTTTTTTTCGAGACAGGGTTTCTCTGTGTAGCCCTGGCTGTCCTGGAACTCACTCTGTAGACCAGGCTGGCCTTGAACTCAGAAATCTGCCTGCCTCTGCCTCCCAGAGTGCTGGGATTACAGGTGTGAGCCACCACCGCCCGGCAGCAACAATTATTTTTAAAGAAAGCATTTAATTGGGGTTGGCTTACAGGTTCAGAGGTTTAGTTCATTATTAGCATGGCCGGAAGCATGGGTGCATACAAGACCGACATGGTGATGGAGAAGTTGAGAGTTATACACCTGGGTCCACAGGCATTGGGAAGAGAGTGATACTTGGCCTGGCATTAGCTTTTGAAACCTCAAAGTCCAACTCCAGTGGCACCAACCCTAACAAGGCCACACCTACTCCACTAAGGCCACACCTCTTAATCCTTGCAAGTAGTGCCACTCCCCAAGGATTCAAACATATGAGACTATCGGGGCTTTGTATTCAAACCACCACAGTACCCATGATCTTTGGTCTGTGCTTTTCTCATATGTGTGTGTGTGTGTGTGAGACATGTGTGCCTGCACACGTGCATGTGCGGCATGTACCCGTCCGTGTTCCCTCTGAGCAAAAGGTGATGTAGCCCTCACAGGACCGTGTCTTGGGCTTGGTAACCACAGGCACGGTGTACTTAGTGATCTTGTGAGGAGTTGGGCCCTCAGTGAGAATCACAGGCCTTAGCATTTGCTGGCTCTTTGCTGGGAACCCATTCAGCACTGCTCACACGTGTATCAGTCTAGCAAGATGTGCTTTCATGGGCTTGCCTGGAAACCCACTTCTCACGGTGAACAGAGTCTAATCAGTGGGCAGTTTCATCCTGAACCCAACTCTTTTAAAGAATAAAATGAGGGTCTTGAGAGATGGTTCAACTGATAAAGAATAAGGCTTGCCTTTGAGCCTCAGAATCCACGTTTTAAAATAGCCTGGCACGGCTGGTGGAGGTGGCTCAGTGGGTACATGCCTGAGTTTGGATCCCAGGTCCATGTACAGTGGCTGAGGGTGTGTAGCGCAGGAAGGACAGAGACAGGTAGCTCCCGGGTGGGTGCACGCTGGCTAGCCAGCCGGGCCTACTCAACAAGTCCCAGGATGGTGACAGACTGTCTAAGGAAAAGATGCATGGAGCCTGAAGACCAAGACCCACAGTGGACACAGCCAACGTTTGGTTTCTACATGCGTGTGCGTACACGCAAAAGAATGCACGCAAGCATGAACACACATGAAGAAGGATACAATTAAGCTAAGATGTTGAGAAAAATGAAATGATGAGATTTGTAGCTAAATGGATGTGCCTGGGGACAGTTATTCTGAGTGAGGTCACCCAGACTCAGAAAGACAAATGTTACACATCTTCTCCCATCTCTCTACGTTAGTTTTGAACTTTCAGATATGTGCATTTGGAGGACCCACAGAAGTCAGGAATTTAGTCAGGGGCTTTTGGGTGGTTTCAAGGGGGAGGAGATAGAACAGAGCAGTAGAAAGGGATAACGGTGAATAACAGCAGGCAGGTTGGAGGAGGGATATGGGCACGGAGAGCCAACACTAAATACATTCTGAAAAAGCCACATGGAAACCCACTAATAGACTTGCGTGTGTGTGTGTGTGCGTGCATGTGTGTGTGTGTGTGTATGTGCGTGCGTGCATGTGTATGTGTGTGTGCGTGTGCGTGTGTGTGTGTGTGTGTGTGTGTGTGTGTGTGTGTGTGTGATTATGCTGTAATGGATCCCGGGTGTAGGGGAGAGACTATACTTCTCTTTTTGAACTTATGGCCCATGGTGTCCCACAAACACCAAACATAACAGGCTATTGCCAGTTCTTGGCTACTCTCCTGAGTTGGTGGGACCCTGTTGCTTAAGCTACTACCTACTTGAGTAACAGAAGATGGAGCCATTAAGTTGGTACTGACCTAGCTTCATCCCTACTGGGTGGATTTTATTGTACTAGAAGGTGCTCTGCAGACAAGCAGATGAGAAAAGTCCTCCTCACTTTTATCTGGTTTTGAATCCTGAAAGTCACAGTACTGAGTGGCTTGACAAGATACAGCCCCTGGTGCCATAGTGGGACACACGCTTTTGGGGAGTCACCAGCCACTTTCTGATTGTTTCTAAGGCCTGCCCCATGCAATACAAATCTACACATGACAGTGTAAGCATGGCCAAGAGCCATGACTAGATAGGCTAGCCCCCAGGCGAGACCCTAATACTATTATTATTAGATGGACATAGTATGAACTATAAAATGAGTTCTGATGACTCACCGCTACAAAGCCAGTGCATTTCTCAGCTCTCCTCAGAGAAGCTCCTCCTGGCGACAGATTTCAGTGAGCACAGAGACCCTCAACGGGTCACCATGCGGAGAGTAAGAGACAGTGGAGCGCTCAGCTCTAAATGAGACACACAGCTCACAACTCTCCCTTTGAGGCTCAGGGAATTTTGTGGTGCTGGAGATGGAGTGCTGGATAACTTGAGAGAAATGATGCATTCTGGATACGACAGGGCAGTTGCACGTATGACTTCACAGAATACACAGAACCTGGGAAAGCCAAAGCCAGACAAATCCCAGTGTGGCGGGGAGGAGGTGGGCAGAATGTCATCACTGGCTGAGGAGCCTTTAGTGTTGACAGCTGCCACAGAGGAGGAGTTATCTTTCTTTAATGGCGTCGCCACTGGTAGGGCCATCACACTCTAGGGCATGCCTCCCAAGACTGGGCAACACTAACTGGGCTGGATGGCTTAAATGAAGAAGAAAATTCTAAATTTGGTGGCTAGGGAGGTGAGGGCAGGAGTGAAGATGGTTAAAATACGTTGTATGGAAGTCTCGAAGAATCAGTAAAATATTCTTAAACTATAAATAAGTTAAGCTAAGAAATGACCAGGGAGACCAGGGAGGTGGTTTCCCCTTTTAAACCTGGGAGCTACATGTTTGGGTTTTAGATTTACTTTCAGTGTCCTCAGCCAACTATGGCTGTCATCACCCACGGCCCTGGGAGCATCCTAGTAGCTCTGCTTTGTGCCCTGTGCTGTCACGCTTCCCAGCTGCTGCCGGTGACAGCATTCTCACTGCTCAGAACACCCAGAGTGGGGACTGGTTTCATAGGCGATAAAAAAGTATCTGACTCCTTAGTGACCTGGTAAACATGAGGCACCGAGGCCTGGTTCTTGTGCTGGGGAGATGGCAGAGTGACCTTGTAAATGTGGTGGGATGGAGGCACTTTCCATTTTAACTACTTCCGGTGGCTTTTAATCTGAACCAAAGGGAAACAGAGCTCTTCTCTTGTTAGTGGGGCCTCTAGAGCTGGTGTCTGAAGGTCTCTCCTCCTCTTCCACCGTCCCCTCCTGTCTCCGGCTCCTGTAGCACCTGGATTTCTTTTGCTATGTTTTCTTTTTTATCTGTCTGTTTTTGAGACAGGATCTTGAGCTTCTTGTGAAGCCAGGGATGGTTTTGAACTGCTGATCTTCTCATCTCTTCTTCCCAAGTGCTGATCTTCTCATCTCTTCTTCCCAAGCGCTGGGATTATAGGTGGTGCTGGGACTTGAGCTACATCCCTATTGTCCGTTTTGTTCATTAAAGAGCTTTGAAGATCAGTTTGGCTTGCTGCTCTTCTAGTTAGGCTGCTTATCTTTCTTTGCTTGCCTGGGCTCTTGTGTGTGTGTGTGTGTGTGTGTGTGTGTATGTGTGTGTGTATGCAGGTGCCTATAGACACCAGAAGAGGACATCTGGTCCCCTGAAGTTGGAGTTATAGGACACCATAGGCTACCCAGTGTGGGTTCTGGGAACTAAATCCAGGTCCTCTGCAAGAACAGCCAGTGCTCTTATTTGCTGAATCATTGTCCAATTCCAATTTCTATTCATTTTAAATAAAGGAACAAATCTATGTCCTATGAGTAAACAAATAGAAAATGCCAAGAGGGCCGAGGAGCTATCCCAATCGAAGACCTGAGTTCGAACCCCAGAACTCATGATATATGTATAAAGGCAAGTGTGGTGGTACACACTTATAACCCCAGCAGTGGGTAAGCAAAGACAGGTGGATTCTGGAGCTTGGTAGCCACCCAGCCTCGCTTACTGGTGAGTTCAGACTCCCGAGAGACCCTTTCTCCATCAAACAAAAGACTGTGTGAAAAGAACTATTTTTAAAGTTGATCTCTGGCCTCCACATGCACATGTGTACACTTGCACAGGCACCCCTCTCCCCGTGTACTTGGACATGTATCACTGCATGTCCTCTCACAGATAAAAGAATGTAAAGAAAACAATCCCACATTATCTCCCTCTCACATGAAGAAAATGTCTCATGCCAGAGGTTGTATGTTGTGTATGCTATAGTATATACACACAGTTTGGTTATTTTCTTTCTTGTGGGGCTAGCATCTGCGTTTGTATCCCAGGCTAGCCTTGGACTCTCAGACATCGTGTCTTAGCCTCCCCAGTGCTGGAATCACAACCACCTTTGCTGATTACCTTTTCTTTGCAGGAAAATCACTACACGCAGGTTCCCTCAGTATGTGCTCTTAAGTCTGTTGTTATGACTGACGTTTCAAGGATGGGTCAGGAATGAATGTTGTTACTTCATCTCATGATTCCAAGCAGCCCATTTAGTGAATTTCTTTTCTTTACTTCTCTTTTGAAGTCAGTGTTCTAGAAGATACTGTGCCCTTGTCCGTTTTGCCTTCCAAACAGAAGTGTAACAGCCTGTGGGTCAGTCTCCATCCTGTCCATGGCCCTGTGCCGACCCTGGCTCCCTGGGCCCTGCTTATTATGGTAGTGACCACTTGTTTTCCACAGGGGATGCTGGACGCGTCCCCAGCTTCCTGAGTTGTCATCCACACAGGCGGATTCTACTTTTCTGCCCGCCAGTGAGGCTCGTCTCCAGGAAAACGCCCTCACGAACAGAATTCTCTGAACACCTGCTGACTGACTATGTGGAGTGTTTTTATTGAAATGACTGCCCACTTGTGTCTTTGAGACTTGTGACCTTCACCTTTTGTGGGGGGATTCTTCTGTCTGTGTTTTAAATGGCAGACAACGGAAAAGAAATCACTTTGGGGGGGCTGGAGAGATGGCTCAGCGATGAAGAGCGTTGACTGCTCTTGCAAAGGTCCTGAGTTCAAATCACAGCAACCACATGGTGGCTCACAACCATCCATGATGAGATCTGACGCCCTCTTCTGGAGTGTCTGAAGACAGCTACAGTGCACTTACATATAATAATAAATAAATCTTTTTAAAAAAGTCACTTTGGCCCAGATGGTACTCATGAACAGCACGGGGTAATTCAGATCAGAGTACTGTCTGTGTACATGCCACACACATGTTGAGATACGCTACTTGGACCTTTGACACTGCCTGTGTAGTATTTGGTTCTGTGTGGGAGATGTCATCAGGTAAATTCATCACAGAGCTCTCTGGTCAGTCAGTCTGTCTGTCTTTTGTGTGTGACTATATGTGTCTGTAAGGTCAGCTGGAATGTAAATTATTTCCACCCACAGTTACTGTTGTTTGTCCCATAATATGTAAATGCCAACACTGGAAAGGGAAAGCGGATACTTACCTGTGCAGAGGACGGAGAGGACCGTTAACTACTGAGCCATCTCACGGGCCTAAGATTGTTTGAATAGCCATTACTTTCAGGAGCTTGTGAGAATGTAAGACGTTAATATTTTCTTTTTTACACATTTAATACCCAAATGCCTTGTGTGGTGGCACACACATGTAGTCCCAGAGGCTGTGGGAATCAGATGGGAATCAGATGGGCTGTGGGAATCAAGGCCAGCCTGAGTTCCGTGGCTAGTTTAGGGACATCTTGGATCACATAGTGAGACTCAGTATCTAAAAATGAAAACTAACGACAAACTCCTGTCTCCCCGCAGAGCCCTGAAGTTTGTCTTTGAAAAACTCTTAGCGACTTGAATTTCAGTGTTGCTGCCTTGTGACGTGTCAGCTGTGCTTTTGTGTGGATGTGAGCTTTATTCATAAGACTGTCTATTTTTCTTCCCCCTGAGCCAACTCTCCATCCCCTGCAGTGTATTTTAACAGCACACCTTTATTCTCTCTGTCTCTGTCTCTCTTTCTCTTTGTTTCTCTGTCAGTCTGTATGTCTGTATGTCTGTCATTCTGTCTGTCTGTCTCTCTGTGCATCACGCAGTGCACATGTGGAGGTCATAGGATGACCTGTAGTGTATCTGTTCTCACTTTCCATCTTGCCTGAGGTAGGGTCTCTTTTAATGGTCACTGCTGCTTAGGCCCCGGCTTGAGAGCATCCTCAGCCCCTCCTCCCTCCGCCTCCTCCTCCCTGTAGTCACACTGGGGTTACAGATGAACGCGACAGCTGCAGCCCCAGTTCTTACACTCAGATGCTTTTCTAGCACATAATTCCAAAGTTCTTCCACAGTCCTTCCCGAAATGGTCTTCCACAGCAGTATCCCATGTCTTGGTGGTAACATCTGTTTCAGTTTGGTTTCTGTTGCTCTGATAAAACACTGTGACCGAGAGCAACTTGGTGAGGATAGGGTTTATTTCACCGTACACTTCCACAACACAGTCCATCACTGAGGCAAGTCAGAGAAGAAACTCATGGCAGGAACCTGGAGGCAGGAATTGAAGCAGAGGCTATGGAAAAGTGTTGGTTACTGACTTGGTCCTGATGAGTTGCTCTCAGCCTTATTTCTTATTTATATGTTTTAAACTCGTGGTTCATTCCCCCACTCTGCTTCCTGGTGCTGGGATTAGAGCCTACTGACCTGAATTTAGATGTTAATGAGTCAAGAGGGAAGAAAGCACAGGTCCTTAGACTGGACTGCTTATTGATTCTTTGCTGGGGAGCTATGGGTAAGCTGTCTGTGGCCCTGAACTTCAGAACTATTGACAAGTCCCTAGGAAATACCTTCACAAGGGCACAGCGGCCATTTTCGGTGTCAGAGGCCAGTCTTGGCTGTCAGATGGCTGATGTCTGTGGGTGTTTATAACAGTCTTTCTTGCTGGCTCGTTCTCTCTGAGTTCAGAATTGCTCTGTTTGATTATGGGTTTTGGAACAATGCTATGAAACCCTAGAGATGGATACCCTGAGCTTGGTGCATTACATTTCTTTTTTTTCTTTTTTCTTTCTTTTTTTTTTTTTTTTTTTTTTTGGTTTTTGGTTTTTTTGAGGCAGGGTTTCTCTGTGTAGCTCTGGCTGTCCTGGAACTCACTCTGTAGACCAGGCTGGCCTCGAACTCAGAAATCTGCCTGCCTCTGCCTCCCAGAGTGCTTGGACTAAAGGCGTGCGCTACCACCGCCCAGTGTGCATTAAATTTCTAATGCATCGAATGTTCTAGAAAATAAAACAAACAATAAGAACAAAACAAAAAAAAAGTTAGATGGCTTTGATAGGTTATCCAAGGATTAGCCTGCCTGTGACTTTGGAATCTGCATGGTAGAGCAGCTGTGTATTCTTCTTTGGGAAACCGTTATTGTATAGCATTTTCCTTCTTCCATTTGCTAATTTCTCTGT
This sequence comes from Apodemus sylvaticus, assembly GCF_947179515.1. Lineage (NCBI taxonomy): Eukaryota > Metazoa > Chordata > Mammalia > Rodentia > Muridae > Apodemus > Apodemus sylvaticus. The sequence goes on along the minus strand of NC_067475.1, from coordinate 136,860,419 downwards.
TCTCGCTGTTTGCCTATGTTTTCCTCTCTGACTGATGAATATTCCTTGGCCCTGGTATGCATGGCTGTCAGACCTGCTTGGCCTCTAATTATAAAGTAACTACACTAGTAGGATAATTGTCTCATAACAGCAGATAACCAACATTTGTGTAATGTTTTTGGCACAGGAACATTTTTGGTGTGCTTTTTTTTTTTCTCCTTTCTAGTTAGGCAGTCTCTTGAGGTGGGAGTAAAACTCATGGAATAAATCTCAGTTTGTCTTTCTGTCTGATATCTGTCTGTCTGTCCATCCATCTATCTGTTAGTTCACCTGACTATCCATCCACCCACCCGTCTGTCTGTCTATCCATCTGTCCATTCATCCGTCTGTCTATCTATGGGATTTATTGGAATGACTTTGACCTACAGGATGCAGTCCAACTAATCCTGTTGCTAGCTTTGAATGGAAACCCCAAGAATCTAGTAGCTGCGCAGTCCCACAAGGCTGTGTGCCTCAGCTGGTCTTCTGTGTCTGCTGGAATCCTGAAGAAGTAGGTTCCACCAATGAAGGAGTGGGTGTAGCAGCAGGTCGAGGGCAAGTAGGAAGAGGGCAAGACTTCCTTTCTGTGTCCTTATATAGGCTTCTAGCGGAAGGTATGGCCCAGAGCAAAGGTGTGTCTTCCAACCTCAAAGGTCTGGACTACAAGTGGATTTACCCACTTCACACCAAGCAGAAAGTCTCTCACAGGTGAGCCCTCTATTTCTGGATTGTAGTTAATTCCAGATACAGTCAAGCTGAGAACCAAGAATAGCTATCACACCTTATTTCCACAAAATGTGGAACCCAAGACCTCTTGGGCACCCCATCAAGACGCAGAGCTGGCTAGTTCATGACCTCTGTTCCGAGTTCCATGCCTCCCCCACCTCCACTCCATACTTAAGGTTCAGGTTCCTCAACTGAATTCACATTTTCTTGAAATTAAATGGAGCTGCTTTTTTTTCCTGGTCACAATATATGGTGCTTGATTTAATAAATCAAAGACCATTATAGATATTATATGCATATATCCATATATCTATGGGTATCTACTATTGAGTGCATGCTAGAGAACATGTTTATTTAAAAGACAATCATTTGAAGACACCTTTAATGTATTGATCAAGAGAATGTTTTCATTCAAGGGTTGTTCTTTTTTCCTTCTCTTCATCTCTCCCTCCCTCCTTCCCTCCCTCTGTCCCCCCCCTACCCTCCTATGCTCTCACTCTATAGCCCACAGTGGCTTCAAACTCACAGCCCTTCTGCCCCACCTCGCTGCAGCTGAGGTTAGTTTAAGGACAGGTGTAGGCTCAGGTTTGTTTTTTCTTTTCTTTTGTTCCTTTATTGTTTTACATGTATGGGTGTTTTACTGTGTGCATGTCTGTGTACCTGCTGCAACCCTCCCTCCTTCCTTCCTTCCCTCCCTCCTTTCCTTCTTTAATTCTTTCCTTCCTTCTTTCATTTTCTTTCTGAGGAGTGAGACTAGCAGGCCTGTTCAGGATCCCCTTCCTTTGAAGAAAGTCTGAGTGATTTTATAGATTAAGTATTATCATCAGGCAAAGTGAGAGAAAGAGATATAAAATAGAGACAGAAAATCAAGCTCCTGGCGGGTGAGCATCAATCTTGACTTCATTTTAATGAAATAACGTCATGTGCTTTGAAATATGGCAGGCGAGATAGAAAGAGAAACAGATTGGAATCTAACTCTGAAAACTCCAGGCTGTATATACTTGGGAAAATGACTTATGATTACTGTTTTAAACAATGAAATGGAAATACCAATAAACTCAAAGTGGTTGATAGGAGCAGTTATTACCTATGTTCGTGGACTGCATGCCAGGCATGTCTGTTAGTCTTTCTGTCTCTGTGACGAACACGAGGAAAGGGTTAATGGAGGAGGAAGTGTTAAAGGAATTTTAAAAGCAGTTGTTTCTTGTTTATCCTGGCTAGCTTCCAAATAAGTGACACATAGACTATTAGATTTATTTAATCAAGTTTATGGCACAATAACCGAGCAGTTATTAATCTATTCTAATCCTCTCAGCTCATCTGGCTACCTCCCAGCCAAGATCCCCGAGAACCCTGCACTTTAGTATATATAGGTCTGGCTCTCTCTGCTCCAGATGTTTTCTCATGGTGTCGCTTGGATCCCTTCTTTGTGGTGAATTCTTCTCCTCTTCCTCCCCCTTCTGCTCCCCCTCCTCTTCCTCCTTCTCCTCCCTCTCCTCCCCTTCTTCCCCCTCCTCCCTCTTCTCCTCCTCTTCCCCTCCCCCTCTTCCTCCTCCTCCTCTTCTTCCTCCTCTTTCTCTCCCCATCCCCTGGCCGGGGCTGGAAATCCAGTCCTAGTCTCTCCTCTGCTCAGCTTTTGGCTGATCAGCCTTTATTGACAAGTTGGAGAACCAATGGGGAGCAATGTTTACACAGCATTCAGGCAGGAGATTCTTAGAATAATCATCACAACGCCATGTCTGGATTGCAATCAGATGTGGGAGCAGAGAAATCAGTATTTAAATACTACAAGGATAATGTCTACACAGTGCACAATAACATTATGCCTACGAGGAAGGATTTATTCCGGCTCATGATGTCAGAGGTCTCAGTCCATAGTCAGCCTGCTCCATTGTTGTGGTCTCTGGTGAGGCAGAATGTTGTGGTAGGGCTGTGTGAGGCAGAACAAAGTTGCTCACTTCACTGTGTTCAGGAAACGGAGAATGACAGTGCTACAGGCTGCCTCCTCCTGCTCCTCCTCCTGCTCCTCCTCCTCCTGCTCCTCCTCCTCCTGCTCCTCCTCCTCCTGCTCCTCCTCCTCCTGCTCCTCCTCCTGCTCCTCCTCCTCCTGCTCCTCCTCCTCTTGCTCCTCCTCCTCCTGCTCCTCCTCCTCTTGCTCCTCCTCCTCCTGCTTCTCCTCCTCCTCCTGCTCCTCCTCCTCCTGCTCCTCCTCCTGCTCCTCCTCCTACTGCTCCTCCTCCTGCTCCTCCTCCTCCTGCTCTTCCTCCTCCTCCTCCTCCTCCTCGTCCTCCTCCTCCTTCTTGTTTTATCCCACCTAGTCCATGGCCTATAGACTGCTGTAGCCCATGGTCAGAGAATTCTCCTGGAAACCCACATGAGCTCAAACTGAAAACTGAGATGCACTTCATGACATGCAGCAATTCGTAGCTCCTGACACGTGTTTCGAGGGCCTGTAGTATCTCATCTGGGGTGAACGTAGCCTGCACTCAATAAGCTCGGCGCTCTGCGGGGTGACAGTGGAGCCATCCGTGGTTCCGGCAGATGCCTGTGAGAGTCACTGGAACCCTTATCATGTACTTCTTCCAGTCGTCTTCTCTCGATGACTTGGCCAGGGTCCTTGGTAACTTTGTACCCTGTCTCTTCCTTCTAGAACTCTGAAGGTGGACTCTATGTATGCATGAATACATTTCTGGCCTTTGGAAGGGAACACGTTGAAAGACATTTTCGAAAAACCGGACAGAGCGTGTACATGCATCTGAAGAGGCACACGCGAGAGGTGAGCTGGGTGTTTGGAGAAGGCTCCGAGGGAGTTTACCTCACTCTCAGAACTCCTCATGCTCTTTGACGACCGGAAACCGCAGCAGTGTGTAGACACTCGGAGGTTCCTTCCCACCCCTGTCCTTACCTCAGCTGGTTTCATTTTTCTTCTTCTAGGCCACCAGTTGGAATTATGAGGCCATGTGGTTGATTGATTGGAAAAAGCAATCTTAAGTTTAAAAATACAAAAAAGTACAAAACTACTGTATCCCAGTGTTTTCCTTAGGTGAGAGAAGTGACTGTCTTGAAAGTTCATATCCCATTGTTTCTGTAAAAATTTGTAATTTTTAGAAAAAGACAACTTGGACCTTTAAAAAATTAATTAATTAATTCATTCATTGTACATCCTGATCAAAGCACCTCCTCCTTCCCCTCCCAGTCCCACCTTCACAAATCCCTTCCTCATTGTGCCTTCCCCTTCCCAGAGAAGGGGAAGTCCCCCTTAGGACCCCCCTCCCACCCCACCCCCACCCCACCCTACCCCCTCCCAGCCCCCCTCCCCCATCCTGGGACATCAAGTCCCAGCAGAACTAAGTGTATTTTCTCCCACTGAGGCCCCACCAGGGAGTTAGGCAAGGGGAAGGGGATCCAATGGCAGGCAGACTCAGAGACAGCCCCTGCTCCAATTGTTAGGAGACCCACATGAAGACCAAGCTGCACATCTGCTACAAATGTGTAGGGGGCCAAGGTCAAGACACTGCATGCTCTTTGGCTGGTGGTTCAGTCTCTGTGAGCCCCCACGGGCCCGGGTTAGTTGACTCTGGTCTTCTTGAGGTGTCCTTGACCCCTCTCCTACCCCTCACCCTTCCACAGGACTCCCTGAGCTCTGCCTGATGCTTCCTCGTGGGTCCCTGCATCTGCTTCTAGCTGCTGCTGGGTGGAGCCTCTCAGCACACAGTTACTCTAGGCTCCTGTCTGCAAGCAGAGCAGAGCATCATGAATTCTGTCAGCAGTTGGCTGTCTCCCATGGGATGGGCTTTAAGTTGGGACATCCATTGGTCGCTCATTCCCTCAGTCTCTGCTCCATCTCTATCCCTGTGCATCCTGTAGACAGGGACAGATTTGGAACAGAAGTTTTTGTGGGTGGGTGGATGTCCCCCTCTCTCCACTTGAAGTCCTGCCTGACTACAAGAGGTGACTACTTCAATTTCCTTATACCCCACTGCTAGGAGTTTCAGTTGGGGTCAACCTCATAGACTCCTGGGAGCCTCCTCCATCCCACATCTCCAGTTAGTCCCAGAGATGCCCCCTCCCCAATTGATTTCCACGCTTTCCCCATACCTGATAATTTTTCTTTATTCTTGAGACTTTATACATGTATTCAATAAAACATGATCACAGCCACCCCCTTTCTTCCCCCCACTTATGTCCCTAAGTTGCCCCCCAATATGTCCCTGTCAATGATCCATGTTCTATCTCTTGATAACCCACTGAGTCTGATTGGAGCTGCTCATAAGTGCACAGGCGTGTGACCATCCTCTGGAGCATGGAAGGCCTACCGGTAGCCACACATTTAAAGAAAGAACACCTCTTCCTCTCCAGCAGCTGTCAAGTGCTGGTGGCTTCTCAGTAAGTGACGGGGCCTGGAGAGCACATACTTCACGTGTGTTGGGACCTTGTGGAAGTCTTGTGCCAGTAACCACTGCTGCTGTGACAGTGACGAGGGCAAGAGCCACGTGATGCCAGAGAGCTGCTGTGTCCTTTCTCTTCTTCCATGATGTCCACTCTGCCTTGTTGGTGATGGGTTGATAAAGATGCCCCACTTAGGACTGAGCCTCTGGTCTCTTATTCTGAGAACTTGGACTGGTCACGGATCTCAGCGTTGATTGACTGGCCACACAGAGAGAAGTGTCTCTGGCTAAGATTAAGAGAAGTCTAGGGCTATAAATCAACATAAATATTTAGAAAGCGATGGCAGCATGGCCATTTAGTAAAATTATAATGGCAGACTCTACCTAGATGGACTCTATGTACATAGGTAGGCCTATGACCTACCCAGCCACACGGTCTTTTGACCATGCTTATGGTCAAGCGTGGATCTTTGTCCTGCAGAGTAGGGCTCAAATCCAACCAGAAATCAGTTAGTTACCCTGTAGCAGTTATGCCACCATTGTGCCAGTAGGAATATCATGCCTGCCAGGCTGATGTTCCCTCATGCAGGGTCTAGCATTCAATAAGACCAAGCTTCTCTCAGAAGCTTACCTAGAAACCATGAAATGTAGACAGTGGAGAGGATGATCCTTGGTCTGTCTGATTTCTCTGTGTCCTGCAGTCAGATGCATGGTGTATTCAGCAATAGGGTCTTCCCACTCGGTTATGGCGGGTGACCAAGGGCAACCACAATAGCCTGTGCTGTTTGAAGACCTTCCGGGGCCCTCAACCCTGCATTTAATAACCTATTTCTAGGAGTGGCATTGTCCTCCCCTGCACAGTAATTCTGTTTGAACTCTTTTAACATTATATTTTGAAGTTGGCTTACTGACTAGTGGATTTCTTTTTTCTTTTCTTTTTTTTTTTTTAAGATTTATTTACTTATTATATGTGAGTACACTAGCTGTCCTCAGACACTCCAGAAGAGGGCATCAGCTCTCATTACAGATGCTTGTGAGCCACCGTGTAGTTGCTGGGATTTGAACTCAGGGGCTTCGGAAGAGCAGTCGATGCACTTAACCGCTGAGCCACCTCTCCAGCCTGGCTGGTGGATTTCTATGTGTTAGTTTTGGTTAACTCATCCTAAGTTCTTGGTGTGTTCTGCGGATTGACCTCAGGGCTTAGTGCGTGCTGGGCAAGCACTATGTCAGTGAAGCCACATCCCCAGGTCCCTCTGAAGCCCTTCATAACCCCCAGAGCGAGCACCCCCATCCTCACTGTTATTCTCATGCACATCATTCTGTCTGCACGTATGGAGAGCATGTGGTATGTAGTATGTAGTGTGACCGTGCATTTTAAAGATACGGATGCACACCGTCGCTCTCTCTCACCTGTGACTCCACAGAGTGCCCCACCCACCACAACACTCAGTGTTGTTCTGGAATCTAGTCACACTAAGATGCATGTGGATGTATTCACTTCATATTCCTTAGGAGATGTTTTGTATTCTCTCCGAGGTTTATGTCTAAGTTCCTTCTGCTCTGTTACTGAACATCTAGATGGCTTCTGTTCATTGCTATGCCAAACAATGCAGCCATGAACATCTTAATGCGTTTTCTACAGACGCCCTTGTACAAAGGTTTCTGTGAGACGCTTACCCTCGTGATCCCACTGACTTGTGGGCGCCAATGTTCAGGTTTGTCAAGAGAAGTCTAATTCTCCCCAGTGTGTTAGTGCCAGTGGGTCTTCCTGTCTAAGTGGTGAGGAATGTCTGTTTGTCCACACCCTCACCATTCTGTGGCCAGACTTTCAGTCTTTGCTAGTCTAATGGTTGAGAACTGACATAAAAATATTTAGCAGTTCATTCTGTGATGATGGAATATTTTCTTTTGTATTTATAGTCAGGTAGAAAGCTATGTTTATCAATGAGAGTCATCTTCGTTACTTTTCTGTAGTTAACTGTTCCACTGCTGTGGATAGAGCTTAACCCCATCCACAAGCAGAAGTCAGAGGTAGAGGGGGGGAGGGTAAGAGGGAGAGGAAGGGGGAGATGGAGGGGGAGAGAGAGGGAGAGGGAGAGAGAAGAGGAGGGAGAGGGGGAGGGGGAAGGTAAGGAGAAAGGGGAAGGAGAGGGAGAGGGAGAGGGAGAGAGAAGAGGCAGAAGAGGGAGAGGGAGAGGGAGAGGGACGACTGAGGGAGCCTGAGAGGGGGACTAAGAGAGACTGAGACTGGGCAGCCCATCCCCAGGGACAGTGACACATCTCCTCTAACAAGCTCACACTTCCCAGCCCTGTCCAAAACAGCTCCACAGGACCAAACATTCAAATATATGAGCCTGTGGTGACAATTCTCAATCAAACTACCCCAGGGGTGTGTGTGTGTGTGTGTGTGTGTATGTGAGTGTGAGCACACACAGGTCAGAGGACAACTTTCGCAAG